>NC_083865.1:10468500-10776500 GCF_029169275.1 Apis cerana
CGGAGCGCGTCAATTCGTAATATTTGCGTATGAATGAGCCGAGCGGGACCCCCGAGGGGGTCGTGCGTAAATCTCTCAGCGGGCCCTAGTGTCTCCGATATTATCTCGAGAGGAGGGGGCAGGGCCCGAGCCAACTTTTTAAAGAAGCTGCACAACCACGCGCGCACCCCACGAACGAACCTGTGGCCCATGTCGAAGAACCACCGCTCGCGCGCTTCCTCTTTTTCTCCTTTCACCTTTCCACCCGCTGCTTCCATCCTTCTCGCGCGGTTTCCTTTTTATTTCCCCAGCCCTCCTAATATATCCGTGGACACGGCATATTTCGTATACCTTTTATCGTGGCACGGGGTCGGGCCAGCCGATATTTATCAAGCAGCGATGCGGCGATATCGCGCTCGAAATTATATTCCTTGAAAATTCTCTTTTTCGCATTCCCACGGGGATCTTTAACGCGACGTATAATTTAATAGAGAGAAACGGCGGAGAGGAGGGGCGACTCGCGGTGCATGCGTTACCACGTGTCGTTTGCGAGAAATGGTAAGAATAAAAGCGGGGAGGGAAACGCGTATACCTTGGAGCAGTCGTTGCGACAAGATCCGGCGGCCAAGGAGCAGCAGGACATCTCTGGAACAAACAAAGAATAGAGTCAGATTTTTCTTTTTTCTCTCGATGCTTGCGAAAACATGTGGATATGGGGGGGCGCGTCGGAGAAGGACCGATTTTCCCCAGACACGAAGCAGACGCGTGTCCTGCGTTGCGTCAACGAGAAAAGAGGAAAGGATCCGCCTTTGTGGCGAGCGGACGGGAGTTGTACATCTTCAAAATTTGAAGGGCTCTTCGAACCCCTCTCTCTTTTTCTCTCTCTCTTGTCTCCTTCCTTCCGCGAGAAACGAAATGGACGAAGAAATTATTATTCGGGAACGGAAAAAATTGCTCCTCCTCGAGTTTTATCCTCTATTAATCGTTCCATCTTCTATTATTTCCTACGTATAGTTTGGATTATTACTTTTATTAAACGATCTCGCGGTCACATTCCCCGTCCCGCGGCGTAAGCGATCTTTTACGACTTTACGGGCGTAATATGCGGGTCCAGTCGAACTGGCTTTTTGAACGTCGGGGATCGAAATCGTGAGTGGCGAGCACACAATAAACGATGAACGCGAGACACACGCAGCGAGGGAGGGCAGAGACAGAAGAAGAGGGTTCGAAGCGTGTTACAATTAAGTTAATAGATAGCAGTCGGGCACAAATTGCGGCCGTGAATGTGGTGTTTCTCTCTGCGTGACTCGCCTACAGTATACGACTTTCCATTCGTCGGCGATTCATTTTTTTTCCTTCGATTCGTCGTTGCAATTTTCTTTCCTTTTCTTTTTTTCTTTTTAATCCCTTCTACACGTACTTCTTTCTCCCCCCCTTCGACCCCTCCTCGATAATTTCGATGATTTTAAAACACGAAACACGGTGTCTCGGTTTTAACCGAATAGTTTGTACAGGTGACGAAAAAAAGGCAAGGATTTCCTGTTTTCGAAGAAATACCAGCTGTTGGCCTGGACGAATATCGATTTCGAAGTTAGGGGGAGGGAGGGGGGATACGGAAGTTGTTCTTCTATCCTCCTGGCAAATCTGATTCCGATCTAAAAATAATCGGTGGCTCGTTAAACCTTATTTTAGAAGGTTGGAGGAAAGGTAGGAAAATGGCCTTTGATGTTGGTCGATGCCAGGCCGGTACGAGTTGTGAAATTCGCCGTGGCAAGTGCGTCGCCTGAAATCGTAACGGGTTTTGTGGCTTCTCTCTCGTGGACGACACAAAAATAGCCGACGTCGTTCGCGCTCATTCGACTTCTGCCCTGATCTAAGTCGTGAAAGTCCCCTTAATTTTATCCACTCGAATGAAACGACCAAGACCTCTGTCTCTTTGAACGCGGCTGTTAAATGCGGCTCGAGACTTTTCAGGTAAATTTAGGCCCGACGCACGTTTCCACCACCTCCTTTCGAACTTTCCCTTTGCCTCGTTCGATATCGATCATTTTCGCTCGATAAACGATTTCTTCGTTTTTCTTTCTCTCTCTCTCTCCTTTGCGAAACGATTTTTTTCCTTTCCTTTTTCTCCTTTCCAGATGAAAAAGTCCTTTCGACGAAATTGAAGATGTCGTCGTTAATTTCTACACGCGCGTCGCGTGACGTGTCACAGAGCGGTGTGTATTGCATATATGCAAAAGGGCCATGCCCACTCTCACAGCTGCGACTTCCACCGCCATATCGTGACATCCACGTCGTTGCAACTCGTAAAACTCGCACGATTCTCCCACGCCTAACGATGACAATTCTCCCTCCCCCCCAGATGGGAAGATAAATCGAGGAAGTCGAAACTTCCATGAATTAACTAACGCGAGCCGCCAGCGCTTCTAGTCTAATCGATTCGATTAGAAGATTCGAAAAAACGTTTTATCTTACGGTCCCTCGTTCTTCGAATCTCGATTAAACGGGGAAGCTTTTTTTTTCGTCTATCGAAAAAAGTTATCCTTCGCAAAGTTACGAGATCGAACTCTCGTTCAATCTGCTCTGGCCTGATTAATCTCGCTCGTCCACCGATTTTTCCATATTCCGATAACCTTACGGCGTTACATCACACTTCGCGCAACGAGCGCCTCGATCCCTTTCGTCACACCACGTTGAATAGTCCGAGAATTCTTCCTGTTGTACCGTTGGCAAAAAAACACTTTTTGCTCGGGTTAATAATAACTTGGATATAATTACGCCGTACTCGAGGCGAAAGAAAAAGAAGAACGAAAAAGGAAAAGGAGGGAGGAAGGAAACTGCAAAAAGGATACTGCGTTAATTAGTACAATCGTACACAAACTTGCAACGAAGCAAGTGCTGCCAAGCCGTTGGAAAGCCACTTATATCTGCCATTCGAGAAAGAAATAAAAGAGAGGGAGGGAGAGAGAGGGAGAGAGGAATCGATCGAGAAGTGAAAGATCGGCGAAAAAAAATTATGGAGGGTGGGAGTAAAGGAGGGGGAGGGATAAAAAGGAGAAAATCAAGATACGTGTCGTCTCGATACGTTTTTATCCGTCGTGTGAAGCTGTCACGAGGGTTTTATGTGTTTATTTATCTCTCTCTCTCTTTCTCTCTTTCTCTTTCTGTTTCTCTCTCTCTCCACTTTCCTCACGACTCGCCACGAACATGTACCGGGCAGTGTGTATGCCTTTGCACGCGGCTTGTGGACCGTGTCAGGGCCTTGCCGATTGGAAGTCGCGTTCTCCTTTAACCCCTTCGTTTTGGCGTCTCGTTCCTTTCTTCGGCAACGCGTTTCGCGACGACCGGTCTAAAGAAATCGTTCCTTTTGCCGAATCTCTTCGGTAGTAACCAGAGGGACTTTATAGGAATCTTTGAACCAACTTTTATACGGTGATCTAATTTCCTCCTTTTTTCTTTCTTTTTTACACTACTAGGAAATTTAAATATCAAATAGGAAATTATCAAATCAAGATTCTTTCTTAACGTTATTAAGTACAAAGTATGGTTGATAATGCGATCAGAGATCGGAGAATCTCGCTTTACGAGGAAAACGTGACGAAGTCGTTCAACTGAAATCCACTCGATTGCTCGTAAAAGGACAGAACGTTAAAGTTTCCAGGAACGTTAATTGCAGATCATGCTGAATACATATACGTATATATACTATCATCAAATCTAACTAACCACGCGTTCCAAATACTTTTTCTGATCCTCGTTATTCGGTTAGATCCTCGTTCAGATGGAACGAGATTTGAAGAACGTTGGATGAATTGTACAACGGACGAACGTTCGTCGCTGCTTGCTCCGTAAGAAGGGTTAACTCGGGAAGAAGACCTTTCGGTCGATTAATAAACTCAGGCCATCCGTACGAGACGAACGATCGACAAGGATGATCGCCATTTTAATTAACCAAACAGACCAATCCCTCGATCGATATACGATTCAAAGTGTTGCTATAAATCGCTTGCGCAACGTCGCGTTCCAATTTCCAAGTTGAAAGACAGGCTAAATTGCACGCTCGGCATAGAAAGGATTTACGTACAGGGCGTGCGTTAAAATTACTATGATCTGGCGTATTAACATGGTTTAAAAAGCCGGTGGCCACGTAACGATGTGTCCTCCCTTCCCCCACCTCCCTTCTCCCTCTTATTCTTCCCCCCTCCCCCGTCTTTCCTCGTCTCAACGCCTCTCGCCAAGTCGGATATATTATTTCACGGACCTTCCTCCTTCACGGCGCATCCATAAAGCATAAAATTATACGCCTCGATCGGACGACACGTTAACCGCGTTGTTTTTATCGCGACTACGAGCAACAGGTATTCGCGAATGAATCTTGAACCTAACCTCCTCGATGGATGGAGCCGAAACTCTTCGACTTGTGCCTTATCGTTCCTATCTCTCGATACAAGTTTCAACGCTTTGTCGCATCGATCCCTCATCACTACCGCACGCGAAACAAACGCCTGTTCCACGGCGTGAAACGACGAAGGTTTTCGATAAAACCGATACCTAGAGATGCTTGCCGCGCATTAGCATTGTATACGGCACGACGAAATATATAGGAGCTGGTTTTACGAGCGATACACTACTACTTCGTTTCTCTGCTCGCTGCTGCTGTTCACTGATAGACGTGAAAAAGGGATTCGAGAGGAAATTACGAGATATCAATTGGATCGTCGGCCGTTACGTGTATGTGTTAATATTCGCGGGAAGAGAGAAGACGGAAGTGTGAAAGAGAGACGCGTTTCTGAGAATGAAAATCTCGATATCGTTATCGAATTGTCAAAAATTATCGTATATAAAGAATGTTACGCGTGAATACACGGTTGCCAATGCCGGTTCCCCGCTTATATACGTGTAACTCTTTTTCATCTTTTTGTGCAAGATCCGTGGACGCGTTCGAACCGTGTTGAAGAGAGGCAGAGGCGAAGGACCGTTAGCGACACCTCGTTCGCACGCACGTGCACCGAGTAAATTTCGAGATAGAACGAGAAGAGGGAGGGAGGGAGAGAGAGGGAGAGAGGGAGAGATTAAAGATCAGAGGACCGAATGACGAAATGCGGAACGAACGTTATTTTCTTATTATTGTTGTTGTTATTCAATTTCAACGACAAATTCATTTTCACGAAGCTTCGATTCGGGAAAAATGAGGACGGAAGATGACTCGCGAGGAGTCATTTTTTTTCGTCCCATTGAGAAGATCCCGTGAGAAGCGAAGTTTCTATCGACGCTCGAGCACACTTGGGCGCGGAAACTCGATAAAGAAAACCTCGTCTCGGCTCCTCGAGTGTGTTGACGATAAGAGGATCGAAGAAGGGAAAGCATTAAGAAATCACCGCGCGAATCGCACGGCGGAAGAGGCGTTCGAGAAGAAAAAAAGAAAAAAAGAAACTAAATCGCTTGACAAAAGCGACGAGAATTAATAGAAGGAAAAGAGAGAGGAGAAGAGAGAAAGAGAGAGAGAGAGAGGGAGAGAGAGAGAGAAAGAGAGCACAAGGAAGGAACGCACATGTGGCCAGAAGTTGTCGTCGATATCTTCTCTCTGGCGCGATGACACAAAAAGGCTCGCGAAGATTACGAGTCTTCGTAAATATACGGTAAAATTGTTCGACCTCGTATTATTATTTTAACGTGGCGACGAAATAACAACCGGTCGTTGGTATCCGCTTTGTGTTTTCAAAAAAAAAAAAAATAAAATAAAATAATGGCGATTTATCTATACGCCGCCGCAATAACGCAAAGTCGAGGTGAGCTATCGACCTCTAAAAAAACCTTCTTCTTCTTTTTCTTCTTCTCCTCCTCCTCCTTCTCCTCCTCCTCCTCTTCCCTTTGATCTTTTTCGCGAGCTCGAGCGTCGAGTTTCTTGATCGCGCGACAGTCGTAAAATTGGCGGAGTGACATAAAGCGACAAATAAATGAATTACCTTGCGCAGCGTCGAGGAAAGGATTGGCGACAGCGATGACCGCCAACATCGTGAACGAAACGATCGCGAGCATGGCCGAGCGGGGCAGATTTCCAGATAATCGCTGCCCAATCTCCATAACGATCACTGGCCGCCCCATCCACGCATCTTCAATGATAAACGGAAACGGGGGCGCGAAATATAGGAAACGTCGCGAACGAGCGTAACAGACAAGGGCATATCGGAGCGGGAAGCGGACCCGCGCGAGGAACGAGGTGCACCGGAGCGCAGTCCGCGAGCGACTGAGCTTTTCGTGGCATTCGCAGCCTCGAGTCTCTCCGCCAAGCTTTTTACCGGGTGGGTGAGAGGAAGAAAGAGATGAGAGAACGGGAGGAAGGAGGAGGGAGGGAGAGGGAGAGGGAAAGAGGAGCGTTTAAAGAGAGTGAGATAGGAACGGAGAGATTGCGTGTAGGAGGAGGGAAAAGACGCGTGGCGCGTTGTCACGCAGTGCAACTTCTATTGTGACATCTTTGAACAGTACCCACACGATCTTTGCTATGTGCGTAACGTATTTTTTCCCCTCCTTCCCTCCTTTTCGTTGCATCCACACGAGGAGGAATCCCGCATAGGACGACGACCACGGAGCATAATCGTACATTGTCAGGATCGATAGCAGTTGGTCAAATTCTCCGTTATCTCTCCCCAAACAGATTAGCCAAACGTTGACTGTATGTATATATGTGTATATATACCCCGAAAAACGAGATCCCATCGAAAGTCATAAATTCGAGGGAAGTCGCACGGTCTGAAAGTTGAACCGGGCCCGTCGGTTAGAAAACTGCATTCCTGCACCGGATAAACCGATAACCCGTGCTTGTACTTCCTTTGATAGCGATTGAGACGAATATTACGAGCGAGCATAATCGTCGTGAGCATATCGTTAAAGATACGGGATATCGTTCATTCTATTACGATCCCTGCTACGGGCAATGATTCGCGCTGCCGCCATTTATTCATCGGGGCGGGAATATGTTTACTTACTATTGCTCGTGAATAATGAGTTGCGCGATATCTCGTTATCCAATATATCTCGATACAAAAATGAGATTTAAACTCGCGAGGGACGAACGATTTGGAAATTGAAAATTGAAATGTTTCTACGTTTTGTCTTTTTTATATCGGGACGTATTTTTATTTATATAATCAAAAACGACTCGAAATGATCGATGCGGGATGGGTCGCGTTACGAACCCCTCGTGAAGTCAATCGTCGTCTCGATGCTCGGGTAATTTATTAATTTATTCCGCCGATAAATCCGTTTGAATCCGCACGTAGGCTGTGGATGGATTGTTCCTCCTCGAGAGCTGTTCTCTCCCTCTCTTTCTCTCTCTTCTTTCGCATCTTTATCAACTTTCTTCCGTCCGCTGGTTTCTCCTTTATAGAATAGGCTTGTTATTTCATTCTCGTAAATGCGCACACCCAAACCATCAGACCGTTATTTGAGATAACAATTTTATCGTCGATAATCATACGATTCATGGTGCACGAGTCACGGCTCGTATAATTGCAATTCGCGGTCCAAGTCGTCGGTGGAGGAGAAGGTTTCGAAAGGAAACGCGAAAGCTCGAGTCGAGGGAAATTCGTAATCCGTACACAGATTGGTAGAATAAGAAAAAGAGAGAGAGAAAGAGAGAGAAAGAGAGAAAAGAAAACCCGTGGATGAAAACCAGTTTCCAGTTGAACATCGATAAATACCTGGCGAAGTTCTCCGCAAATGTATACCGGTTTATGCCGTACCACCGTCACTTTGTACGCTATGAAGACGATTATTAATGTAACGCTGCTACGCTCTCAACGACTAATTTGCAAAATGAACGGTTGATGGCATTATCTTCGTATATAGAGCTCTCTTGTATACCAGTCCCGCTCGTGGCTCACTTTTGAACCGCTGACAAAGACATTCGTGGGTAGAAAACGCCTTTTAAAATTTCCCCCTCGCGAGTACAGTGACCAGAGAGTGTCTCTTTTCACTCGGATAAATACATAATAGGCAATTTGAGCGAAGTTGTTAAACGAAGCGGAAGTAATGGGGTAACGATGCGATTAATAATACGTAACGATTAAATTCTGTTCGATAATTGCAGATGATATACGTCTATCCTATGGCTCTGGTTATTCTTTTTTTTTTTTTAATGCCTCTCGGTCAAACGTTTCACAAGAGTCTACCTTCGACGCTCGTTTTCCATCGATGAAACGATCGTCGTGCCAGAAACACGTTTTTGCAATGCTCGGACTTCGCTCGGCTCTACTTAACTCACTCAAGTAGTCACAATGGTTATTAATTATCCAAGTGGCGAGCATCGTTTAATTGGACCATATCTCGTGCATCTATTGGCTCTGGCCATATAAAATTTAAATTTTCCATTAGTGGACGGGGATCTGTCTCGGGAACGTATATTTTCTAGTGTTTAATACGCAAGATTCGTTTCAAATTTTTTCCTCGATATCCACCTCGTTCGAATTGGCCATCGTGAAAACTCGAGGTGTCCCGAGGAGGTTGGTGAAATAAATTCGCCGGCGATTTACTTTCTGTGCATGCACGTTTCAAGTATTTGACTCACGCACCCTTCGAACGAGCGAAAGGAAAAGGAGGAGGAGGAGGAGGGACAGGGCGAGCGCGCGCGACCAAGGGGAAAGACCAAATAGTTCTGTGAACATTGTATCCTCCGTCAATCGTCGGCTGCATGTCAATGAACTAGAGGCATCGAGAAGACGAGGACCAACGACTCGACGAATATCTCTTAGTACGGTGATCGTGAGAAATCGAGTTTCTCGCGTAAATTTGTCGCGCGTTATGCGACAGCGCCGGAGGAATGTCTTAATCATGATCGGAATTCGCAATGTCTACCCCTCCCCCTCCCCTTCTTTCGATCACATTGTGCTACAAGCAGTGCGAGGCCCATATATTCCACCTGCGTAATAAAGAGATTTTCGATTTTCCTCCACGCCTTGGCACGGCCTCGATCGATGTATCGAACGATGAAATTCTTCCTTTCCCATTGCCACATATATATTTATATATATATATACACATATAACGAATCGATCGATTAACCGTAAATTTATATTAACTGTAATATTGTCAAAGTTTATATACGTATACGTCCCTGTATGTTTATGCACGAAACGAATTTGTCATTGATGCCGGGTTAATCGTTATTCTTTTCGATTTGGATAATGCACAGCTTCGACACCGTCTTGCTAGTTTGCCGGCTTGTCATTATGGAAAACTTGATCGCGGAAGGACAATAGGTATACGAGAGAAAGAAACTGAACCGAGACGCGTAATTGAACGTGCTTCGAAAAATACGAGTGATCGAGAATTTCTTCGAACTCATGCGTAAGGAAATCGTCTCTGAAAGGTCAAGAAAGTAATAAGCGATAAGATTTTTACGATAATTAGATAGAATAAGATTTTCTAAAACGGTCTCTTTTATTTAATTTAAACGATCACCGTTATTCCTCGCATAAATCCTCGGTAATGTTATTTGTAAAGTTAGTATTGTATAGTTCGAAACATTCCGGAAACATATTCCATCCGGTATCATAAATAAGATTCGAATATCTTTGAGTTTACAGTCTGAAGGTGCCCTCCATTGAGCCCATTGTCGTTGTAACCTGATATATGCACTGTTTATTCTCGTGAAAATTCGCCTCGCTGCACACGCGCAATGAAATTCTCCATAGTTTTACCATCGAGATCTAAGCAAACTTCATTGTGAAACGTGCCTGATATATCGTACGAAACATTCTATCGAGATCGAACGAATCAATTAATCGTAAAAATAATCGCGTAAAGTATTAATTTTTTTCGATCGAAGGATCGAAGGAAACGAAGCGGATCGAGCGTGAGAAATTAACGATAGAAAAATAAAAGAGAGAGTCTTTTCTCGAAAGTCTTTACCGACCGCGCACAACGTGGCGAGGGTGGCGCCTTCGGCAAGGTCTGCCTATGAATCGCAACCCTCGAGAGAGACCAGTGGTGGAGGATTGACACACGGTGGGGTGGCGAAACGAGAAACTCTCTTTCCGTGAAAGTGTCGGGGTGTATTGGCGCTGTCATATGGAGGCAAACGAGGCGCCGTGTTAGGCACTCTGGCCTGCACGGACGCCTTGCTGTGTGCGTTACGTCGTGAAAAAGTGTTGGAGAAAAAAAAAAGAAAAAAAAAAGCGAACTGTGTGTAAACTAAGTTTTATTAATTTGGTGAGTGTCACGGATGTATTGGATGTTACGGAAAAGTTGAAAGCGCGAGTGTAAGGATACAGCGAATTTAAAATGGGTCAACCCACCAACCCAGCAACCGAACGTGTACTCCTTTCTGTCACTAATTCGTTATTGGGCCTAATTATTATCGAGAGTGAACGAGCGAAAAGATAACGCGAAAGTTCTTCTCGTTATGAAAAAAATGACATGGAAAGTGCGCCCTTCTTCCATTCTTTTGATTCTTCCTCGTTCGTCGTTACGTTCGCCGTCGTGATCGTTGACATCGCCATCGTCGTCTTCTTTGATTCTACGATCGAAATTTTTATTTCCGTTCGGTGATAATAAAAGTATGAAATTCTCGCCGGCTATGGAAATGCATTGATTGACACGCGGCCACAGTAGCGAGAGATGATACAGGTGATAAAGGGAAGCGGAGGTGAGAGGTCGCGTTTGCATTTCCTCCTACACGAGGAAATCACGATTCAACAAACGAATCCCATCGTATTGGGATGTCTTCCATTCGAGGAAATCGTCGTATCACGGATGAGTTATGTGGGTTTTTTGGCCATAAATCAACCGGTACAATGCAACGGAAACGAGTCGTAATATATTTTACTCGTGTTACGGTGTTTTTGTATGGTACGGTCGACAATCACGCGTTTGCGATATGCAATTCGCGAGAAAGCTAACGGGTAACCACGATACAATCGCGGACACTTGTACGCGACCCTGAATTCAATTATCGATTCTCCGAGGAAAATACACGACGATGCAGTTTTGATGCACTGTCGCAATTTATTTCGCTTAAACCGTATATATTTCTGTTATTTGTTTCGTCGAGGGGAATAATATAGAGTAATTTTTAAATGGAAATGTAAATGTCTTTTTTTATTGGATTAATATAACAATGTTGCTTGCATTTGTTTAAAAATTGATTTGTAATTCGAAATAATTTATGTAATATCCAAGTTGCTGTTCGACAGCAAATTTTATTCGTAAACGGAATACATTGAACGGATATTTAAGTGATCTTCCACAAATGACTTGATGGAATTTAATTAATAATAATTTTTATTTTTATTTTTATCATAGGTCAATAAGTGTTGATTGAATGTGTTAAAAATGGCGGCCAGTAAACCTCCGGAAATGAATTACACGTGCGAAATTTGCGGTCTAGAAGGTTTCAATGATGAAGAGATGAGATCTCATATGGTTTTCTATCATCTTCAAGGAGCCGCAAATTGCCCCTTTTGCGATTTAGGCGAAATATCACCAACGGAGATGTTGACACACGTTAATAGTGCTCATCTCGATTACTTAACACCTAGGTATATTTATACCAATTATAGTTTATATATTTTTTTTATTATTTTTCACGAATTTTTGTTTCGAAACGCCGTTTAAACTGTTTAAATTAGTCCGATTGCGAGAAAAATGGCGGCAAAGATGGGCCTTAGATGTCGCTAATATACGAAGTTTGTGATTCTTGTAACGAAATTATTTACATGCGGAATATTTCTTGAAAGATTTTTCGAATAGAACAGAAAATTCATTGAATAGATAAAAAATAAAATGCAATAAGTCGGAACTAAATATATTCATCATTTCTGATATTTACATTTGGATACTTACTATTTACTTTGTTTTTCTATTATTATATCTATTATTATTTGTAATTTAGTGTATAATTTATTATTATGTAAATTTCTATAGATTTTAATTAATTATATAAAACACGATAAAAAATTATAAAAAGAAAATAGAATATGAATTTATACGTATTGATAGTGAAAAGTATTTAATATTTTTATTTATTTGTTTATTTGTTTATTTGTATTTATATATGTATATACAATCAACATATGTTTTAAATATTAATATAAGATAATAATTGTTTTATAGTACTCCAGAGAGTGACATGATGGCATTTATTGATGATGATTCATTAGTGGATGATAGAAGACATGATGAATGTCGTGGTCCATGTCCTTCTCCAACCATGTCTCCAAGTCCTCCGCTTCTTCAAAATGGTTGGAGTAGTTCGTTTAGTCCTCGTGCTAAGCAGCAACAAGAGATATTAAAATCAGAGCCACAAATTCCTAGTTCTAATATGAATAATAATAACAACAACAATAACATTGGGAATGTTAATAATGGTATTAGAAGAATTTGATGAAAAAACATCAATGATCAATTATGAATTAAAATTTCTATGAAGTAGAATAATCAAGATAATTTTTCAGTTATAGAAGGTGCAGCTGGACATGGATCTCCACTGCGTTCAGGCCTAAATTTACAATTGCGTTCTCATGCTTCACCAAAACTTCCAGTTCAAGAATGTCCTATGTGTCCCTACAGTTCTGACAACCCATCAAGGCTAGAAGAGCATATCAACAGACAACATTTTGATCTTACTTCGCCGTCCTTTCCACCTGAATCTCCACCATCTCGTGATGGTGTTTTTAACTGCCCTTTATGCATTACGTCTTTTCCAAATTCTTCTGATCTTGAATTACATGTTAATATAGAGCATAAAGATATATTAAGGTAAAGTAAAATTTATATTACATTAATTTAATGTAATATGTACATTAAATCATATTTGAATTGATTATTATTATTAATTATATTATATGTTTTATTCTTTTATACAGTCCTGCAAATGGTGCAGCTTCCCAAATGGCTCAAGCGACCATTGGTAGTGATACACCTGCATGCCCAGTTTGCTTTAGTACCTCGTTTAAAAGCAATGATGAATTGACTGCACATATTGAAGAACATTTCAGTAAAAAGTGTACTCCATCCCCTATAACTCCGGATTTATCTACTGATAGAATGTTAGCAAAAGATATGGAAAGACTTGAAAAGGAGCTCAGAAAATTACGCGAACAACGTGAATTTGAATTGTTAAGAGCTCAATATGGGATGGACAATCAGGGAAATTTTAGGGAACAAAGTGTTACCAATATGCAGCGGGCTGTATATTCAGGAGAAATGACGATTGCTGATTATTACGAAAGACAAACTGAACTCAGAGTAGCTGAAAGTAGCGGTATCGATGATGGCAGCTCCTGTACACGCGGTAATAATTTTTTTTTTTTTTTTTAAATATTCTTTCATAATATTAAGAATATTTTTTGTTATCAATATCAATATCTATATCATAATTTGTTATAGGATTAGTTCCCAAAATACGAGCTGTCAGTCAAGCATGTAGTAATGTATTAAGCACCTGGATGTGTTCTACTGTAGACCATTATGCTACTACTTATGGAGACAAAGGATGGGGATGTGGTTACAGAAATTTGCAAATGTTAATTTCATCACTTTTACAACATACAGGGTATAATGAGTTAGTTTATAAAGCATGGAATTCTGGTTTGGATAGTGGTAGTTCTACCAAGAATCCATTACGAAGTTCAATACCGTCGATCTCTAGACTTCAGAAAATGATAGAGTGGGCTTGGGCTCAAGGTTTTGATACCCAAGGAGCAGAACAATTGGGAGGAAAATTGGTGAATACTAGAAAATGGATTGGTCCTACAGAAGTAGTCATATTATTATCTAGTTTGAGAATAAAGTATGTTTTTCAATTTTCATTCATCTTTCTTTATCGGAATCACATTATATATAATATTTCCATTTTAGATGTCAGTTAATAGATTTTTATACACCAACTAATTCTGATGGTGGACATCCTGAAATGTTTAATTGGGTTTTACAATATTTCCAACGTTGCGATGATTTTAAGCCACCTCTTTATTTACAGCATCAAGGTAAAGATTTCTGTAAAAAAAAAAAAAAAAAAATAAAATTAGGAAAAAAATTAAATATTATTCTCATTCATAGGTCATAGTAGAACAATAATAGGAGTAGAACAATTAAGAGATGGTTCAATAACAATGCTAGTACTCGATCCAAGCCATAGCCCACCACAAATGGCACAATTTAACAATACAAGTAGTGCACTCGGTGCAATGCGTTTGGTGCGAAAATCGATTGCAGCGATGAAAGCAAGACAGTATCAAGTTGTTGCCGTTACCGGTATTATGGAAACTGATTTAGAATATCATGTAATTTCTCTTATTTAAAATTTTTCTAAAATTTATTTATTTTTTATATTTTCATTCCTTTATTTTATGAGTCTATATTTTATTTCACTATATCTTTATATAATTTCTATAATTTCAGGAAAGCAAAGTGTTACGTTTAATTCGTGTACCACAAGATAGGTGAGAGTTACTGGCTCGAAAAGAAGTTAAATCTTTTGGAAAGACGATAGACTGCCTGAAACCAATTTTGTCCGGCATCCTTAAA
The DNA here is from genome assembly GCF_029169275.1 of Apis cerana. Lineage (NCBI taxonomy): Eukaryota > Metazoa > Arthropoda > Insecta > Hymenoptera > Apidae > Apis > Apis cerana. Next base: position 10,483,006 of record NC_083865.1, read on the forward strand.
GTTACATGACCGCAATGTTCTAGGTTTTATTAATAGGGGATTTGCTCCATCATAGTAGTTGCAAAAATATTATTTAACAATATATTCTTGCATATTTTCGCCGTCGTATGTCGGTTTCTCAAATCACGTGTATTTAAGCCTGCGTCGCGGTTCAGAATTTTGGAATTAAAATTGATGAACTTATAAAAATTACAATTTTTAAAAAAAAAAATCTATATATCGCGAAAATTAATTTTTTTTATCAGCATTAAAAATATTGTACTTTGATGTGTGCTTGAGAAAGAAAGTTATAATCAGGATGTATTTTAAAGATATTTCAAAATCGATTCGATTGAAATTTTTTGGTCTAAATAATGTTCTGCTCAATTTTCGTCGCACCGAACAGGTTGTGCTAATTTTTAATCGATAAATCGACTTATGCCGATCGGTTGCATCAGCGAAAAAAGCCATGGCAGAGCTTGAAAAATGAGACTCTTTCGTAGCTGTGATGCTGTTAACAATTTAATGCTAATCATCGATTCTTAATATTTTTGGAGACACTCCATATAATCATTAAAAAAAAAAAGCATTGTCCGCGTTTTAACTTCTTTCACTTGTATTTTACATTTTTAATAAATATTATTGTCACAATATTCATTGTCAATTTTTAGTCAGTATAAGTACCAATAATGATATAATCACAATTCGCGTTATATATGATGAATTTTATAAATCGTTCTAAAAAAACTATTCCCAAATAAATTCTTATTATCGTTGTTTTTACACAGTTTTTGGAGTGTCTACAAGAATAAATGACATATTTCCATATATTATATATACATTTATCTATATACATATACACATATGTGCACACATTCTTCGTTATATTACACTTCATTCACTCATACATAAAGTACAACTACTTTCATACTATTTATGAATAATATATTTAATTATTGGATTACTTTAAGACTTATCCATACCTTAACATGTAAGTTATACACAATGTTGAGAGAGAAAAAGATCAGACAGTCCATTACCTTGTTATTTATATAAAATAATTAAAAGTTATATTATTTTTATTCTTATAATTATAATCATTAATATTGTTATTATTATTATTATTATTATTATTATTATTATTATTATTATTATGATATTTATTATATTTATTGTAAATTATATCAATATACACAACTTCTATTTATTATAGTTGAAAATCATTAAGAACTTTGATATTTGTTATTGTGGAAAATATTATTAAAGATTATTATTATGCTTTATTATTTTACATGAATGAATGTTACATATAAAGGGCACTAATTGGATAAATATTTGTCTTTCTATTTATTAAGATCATATAAAATATGATTGACAAGAAAATAACAATTATTACTTGCATTAAATTCATCATTGATTAAGAATATGTTCAACATTTTGGATTGTTCAGGCAAAGCAAATTATGGAATTGTTAAGCGAGTGTAAAAAAAACTTTAAATTATTCACATGTCAAATTAAAATATATGCTTTGTGTTAGAATTCCCAATTTATGTGTGATTGTTTTATACCATTTGAAAAACAGAATATTTTTTTCATCTCAATATAAAAACTTATATATGTGAAGGTAGAGAAATTTAAATAAAGAATACATTTGATACGAACAAAATAATTTATTTTTCTCTAATCTAAATTAAATATTTAATATTAATATTGTTAAAAAAATATTATATCATTTGTATAAATTAAATATTATTTATTCAAATACAAAGTTTGTTTCTACAAACAAAATATAACCTGAGAATTTGTTACATCATCTACAGTAACATATTTATATATTTATTTATATATTAAATCCTAGTGATCGCATACAAGTTTTATGTGCTTCTATTAAATCCCTGCAGTTTTCTTCACCTTTGGTAATAATACTGAAAAAAAAAATTAAAATTTTATTTCAAAATATTTGTAATAGAATGTATATTTTAAGATAAGGTTATGTATTGATTCATAGATAAGAGAAAATTAATTTAATATAATAGATTTCGTTAAAAATTATTTTATTCGTAATTTTAAAAATTTATGAATTAAATATATTTTTTAAGCAAAAATATTATCATTGTTTAATATTGTTTATTAAATAAATAAAATATAAACATACCAATCATCTCTTGCTTTTTTCGTTTCAGGACAAGCACAACAAGGTTTCAATGGTTTATCAGATTTTTGCACATCTTTTGATTCTGCACTGACGTTTGGTTTATCATTTATAATACCCATTATTATATAAGAAAGATAATATTTTGTACAATATAATGTTTTATTAGAAACGTTAACATATACCTAAAGCTTTTGATGCAGTTGCATTAGTTTCAGCGCCTCTATGAGATTCATGTTCACGAAATTCGAAATATATGGATAAAACATTTCTTTCTAAATAACTTAAATAATTATTGTATAATAGAATCTTCATTCAATGATTGATTTAATGAAAAAATAGACAAATTCATATAAATAAAGATCAATTAAAATACATTAATTTATATATTAAAAACAAGTTTTTTTTTTTAAATTGTTTATACTAAAAATGTTTTTCTTATAACAATTTTTAATACGTATGTATTTTTATTTTATTATTTTTGCACTTATATATGTTTTATTAAATCATTCGTATGTAATGTTTTTTTTATTTCTAAAAAAAAGAGAACTTATATAATCGATAATTCGATTAATTGAGATTACAATTAATCGTTAATCGACTTTCTAATTAATTGAAATTACATTTTATATATTAAAATATATTGAAAAATATACATAATATGTAATATTATGTATGTAAAAATATACATAATATATATTGAAATATATATAATAATGTATATAATATGCTTCTTTTTCATTCTCTTTCATAAAAAAGAATATAATCGATAATTCGATTAATTGATTCATTGATAATCGTTAATCGAGTTTCCGGTTAATTGAAGTTATATTTTGTTATTAAAAAATATTATATATATTGAAAAACATTGTTTAATTTTTTATATTAATTAATTAATATAACATAAAAATTTTTAATGAATATCTGATTTGTCATTTTCATGATTTGTTAATATAGAAAATTTCTACGACGCGGCGTAGAGAATTTTGGTTTACTGCGCAGATGGAAAGAGGGGGAACCGTGTCGCGCCAAATTTACGGCGCTATGACTCATTGTAGTGTCGAACGTCGTGGAAGTAAGACGTATATTTTGAATCAGTGTCGTCGTGTTCGTCAACTTTGTGATATTTCCACTGTTATTTTTTTGAGGTATTTATATGTTATTATTATCTTTATTTCATCAGTTGTCTTTTATTTAATAATTTATTAAAGATTTCTATCTTTATAATAGAAAATTAAAAAAATTTCGAATTTTTCTGTCTTTTCTTGTTGAACGGCTATTACCCGATTACATTTTTAAACTTTTGCAGTAGAATTTATTGTTTTTATTGTCTTTCTTTATTTTAATTAACTTTAGTTTTTATAATTAAATTAAATTTTTGGTCTTTTTTTGTATAGATTATAAATTGAACGCAAATATGTATGATTTCGAAGAAATAAAACGCCAATTTAGAATGAGGGCGCCATGATGGTTTTTCAATTATTTCAAATAGTTGATCCCGCGCTTTGGAAACGTGGTAACGTTCAACAATTTACATAATATACGTATGTATACTATTGTTTTTTTATTGAACTATGGTAATAATATTTTATATACAATCGATATATATATATATATATATATATTGTTAAATATATATATATATATATATATATATATTTAACAAATAATTCGTAGTTAATATATTAAATATTTTTTTGAAATATCAAGATGAAATTGAAAGAAGGTTAAAGAAATTATATTTCTATTTTCAATATAATATAATTATCTTTTCGTTTCAAATTAACAAAATTGACAAAATTGATCGAAAATTTCTTCTAAAAGTAATAACGACATTTGGTCTTTGTTTACATTCTTTCCTTGTCTCGAACGATAATACAGCGTAGCGTTTAGAAATGTTTTGTTTTGAATTTTAATTTGTCTCAAATCATATTCGAATATTTATAATACACGACGAAGTTCTCTTAAAAATATACAATTACAACAATATAATCTAAATTCCAATAATATTTATTATCCAATATAATAAATAATAATTAATATCTTTAAAAAATTAGCAGTATTTTGTTCAGCAAACGTTAGATATGAAAAAGAAGCAAAATATTTCCATATTTTACTTCCTTTTCTATATCATTCCTTCCTACTAATATATTTTATTTTCAGACAATTGTTGACCGCGTGCAATGCGGTTATTAGCGTCAGTGTTTGTTGCGTAGTTTTTAAAATATTTCTGTAGAGCATAATAGCTCTAAGTAAATTTAATTGTAATAGATATTCGCGAAGTTCGAGTCAGTGTTTGTTCGCCGATTGTTACTTACACGGTCGTGTTAATAGTCTTTTATTTTATTTTATTTTTTTTAAACATTCGCTTTCGGTACAGGATAAAATCAGTGCTTCTCTCAACAGTATAAGGCGATCATCCATCACGCGAAGAGGTAATTATTTCTGTATATTCTTCTATAATTTATTTCTTTTACTTCCAATTTTTATTCCTATTAAATTTCTAAAATTTATAATCCATTCCATTTTTAAAAAATTTTAAATAATTTAGAGGATACATTTTTAAAAAAAGATTTAACATAATATTTCATTTTTGTTACAGATGCAGTCAATTGAACTTTTTGTGATCGCGCGCAATGCGATTATTAAAATCAGTGTTTGTTGCGTAGTTTTTAAAATATTTCTGTAGAGCATAATAGCTCTGAGTAAATTTAATCGTAATAGATATTCGCGAAGTTCGAGTCAGTGCTTGTTCGCCGATTGTACTTACACGGTCGTGTCAATAGCCTTTTATTTTATTTTATTTTTTTAAATATTCGCTTTCGGTACAGGATAAAATCAGTGCTTCTCTCAACAGTATAAGGCGATCATCCATCACGCGAAGAGGTAATTGTTTTTGCATAATTTTGTATAATTTATTTCACTTTTCGTATATTGCTTTAATTATTAATGAAAAAGTAAAGAAAGTCGATATTTTAAAGAATTAAAATTTTTAATCTACCCTTTTTACAGATTCTTCCTAATGACAACTTCCTTTGAATCAAAGCATGAATTTCATACTTCGCATCGAATGGTGAGTCGCATGCATTTATTTTCCTCCGGTCATTCAATCATGTCGTAGGATGAAAGATCCAAATCGACACGGATGACTGGTTGTATACGTAGAATTTTGCACGAGCACAATGACCACGGGTACTTTATTATACCTGTGAATAGTAACATTTCTTTTTTTTGTATTTTATTTATTAGATCAGGATAGGTTTTCTTGCACATCGCGTTTTTAGTAAAATGATTATTAATTTTGATTAATTATTGATTAAATTTCAACATAATGAATTGAAAATCAATTACAGATTCTGAGATCTGTAATTCAAAATAATATGTTTGAAAGAATTAAATAAAAAATCAAAATTTTAATTGGGTAAATTTTAATTTAAATATAATGAAGAAGTTGAATATCCTCCAACTTCTTTACAGTAAAAATTTCAATTATTATATTATAATACATATTATTATTAGTATAATAATAAACAATATTAAATTTTGTCCTTAATCTTTTATTATTAACTTAAATATGATTTGAAATATAAAAATTTTCTAGTTTTATTTTCACCGTGTAAAAATATACAAAATACGTGCAAGAAAACATTTCGCGACAGGTAGATTTCTGAATCAGAGCAATAAATTTTGAATTCTTTTTGTATTTTCGAAAATATGCTTTGACGAAGAGATCGCCTGAGAGTTATTTGTATTAATTCCATTTCGAGTCAATTATTTAACTAAATTTTTCGTTTATTGCTTATATATTTTTCCTTTTTATATTAAATTAATAATAATAATTCGTTAAATTTATGAAATAAATTTATCAAATTGTAAGATAAAATGAATACACGTTGAATTGAAGAACATCAATCCGTTTAGATAAAATATACTAATGCTTTTTTTAGCTCAGGATTTTCAGATTTAACCCTTTCCGTGTCAATTGCCAGGATCTCACTCACGTGCCCAGGTGCTACTTGGGTGAGAGAGAGGCGACTGGCATGATGACCCTAGTCCATAAATTTAAAAAATTCTTTTTAGCGACTGACGATGCGTTGGTGTATTGTGCGCGACGTATTTTCCACAGGTGTATGTGTGGCTAGGCTGTGGAATTGCGTCGTATTCCATACACTATATTTGAAAACATACTTATTAATCTCATTACAAATGAGACAACCAACGATTCATACGATATATATTACTACTCTTACTTTTAAATTAAACGATATCAAATTTTCTAAAGTATCGAGCAATTAAACAAATAAACAATCAAATTACTAATTTTAATTTTAATTCAATCGTCTTGAAACACGTGTCTTTTCATTGATGAATATTTGTAATTAAAATCTACACGTGTATCGATTTACGCAATGGTCACTAGCCATCGTCGGTCGATTTCAGGGAAATGGTACGTAAAGTTAGAGCGTGAAAGATGCGTGGCAAGCTCGGGTGTCGGAGGCGTCCCGGGACGCTTTCCCTAGTGTAGGCTCTTTGCGCCCGGGTGTAATGTGTGAGAACCGTGGAGAGAGTGTGTTGGTGTGCCTGTTTTGCCATTTTTTTAAATATAGGGTTAGGTAGGATAGGTAGTATACTTCTGGTGTGTCTGTTTAATCATAAGTAGGTAGGGCCGGGCAGGTTGTCACAGTCTCTGATCGGGTAGGCGCGTTTTTCGCGTGACAACCTGTTTCAGGAAATAAAATTTGATAAATCGAGGGCAAAGCTGAGATAAATGGACGATTATGCCATTTGTTTCTGGTTTTTCTCATCGATTTTTCGAATTTCGCGGTCGCGGTCGTGATTTGCTTTCGAAACGAACGTTGCGCTTGAGATTCTGTGCATGTACGGAGAACGATCATCACGTTCGTTGGTCGTCCATGCACTTAGCTTTCGCGACTTAGTCCTTTTTTTTTTCTTTTTTTCTTTGGTTTGCGATTAGTGAATCTCGAGCCTAGATTTAAGTTTCAGCGGGCATCGCGCCCGAAGGAGGAAGACCGAAGAGGCCCGACAAACTGTCACGAAGAGGGCTGCAACGAATGATTTCTCATCTTTTGGATCTTGTCTGAGTCCAAAGAATGGGAAGTCATTGTTACTACTTTGTCATTGTGCTCGTTTTAGTAATACGTAGTATATGTTGTTGTATCGTATCTGGCCAATTTGCATGCTGGCCCATCGTTCATCCAATTATCATGGGCAAATCGCGGTTTTGCATTAGTGTTGCGATTGATAAATAACGGGTTGAATTAGAGTTGCGTTAAAATGATAATCGCGTTTACTATTAGCGTTGCGTTGAAAAGAATATCGCGGTTGCTTTTAATTATTTTCATGAATTAGTCTATTTTTTTTATTGTTTTTTTTCTTTTAATATAAATTTGATTTTATTCTATAATATAATTATGATTTATGATATCACGATATTTAAAGTAATTTTTAAGATTTACAAAATAATAGTAAATTTTATATTAAATTCATTTGAAGAATTAGTGTTGCGTTGATGAAAGATCGCGTTTTTTATAATAGTGTTGCGTTTATTTGCCCAAATTGCCCATATTTTTTCCACTTTTGGACTGTGGAATTACGTTCCAGTTCCTGAATCACCTATTACAGCCAAAAAGGCTGTACAAAGGGTGATTGTACAATGGCAGTCTCTGATTATAAGGCTGCAATCTTCCGCTATTAGTGTTGCGTCTATAATAAAATATGAGTGCATAAATTAGTTTATTAGAGTTTCGTATACGTTTTCGCGAATCTTTTAACTTTTTTTTATTTTTCTTTTTTTCTTTTTTGTTAATGAAGAAATGCATTGAAAGTATAACGAAGCACTCTTCGCGTTTTCTTTTGAGATTTTTAGCATATTAGTGTTGCGAAATATAAAAAAATTCCACTCACGGTTTGTTCGGATTTACATCGAGTGGATAATTATTTTGGTAACCCTTCTGGTTACCTTTTCGTCGTTTTTCTCTTTTCAGCATCCCCCTTATTAAGAGCATTTGTTTACTATTGTAAAAATGTATTTTATTCTTTGCATCGATGAATATCTTTCATTTAAAATCATAGATTGCTTAACAACATTTTGATAATTCGATTTTTTTTTGATTTAATTTTTCTTTTTATTCCTAGATGTAAATTAAAATTTTTTAATTACTAATCCAATAATTGAGTTTGTTACAGGTATGAATTGAAGAAAATAAACAAGAAAAAAACAAGATTCAAGTTAATGTGTGATTTGCTAGAAACTAATTTAATTTTTGTTATTGAGTTTCATTTAATTCTGTTTTATATTCTGTTTCAGAAATCCTCTTCAACTTTCAACGGTATGGATTACATCATCGAATAAATATTTTAATTTTTATATTAGGTAGGATAGGATTTAAGATAGGATCAGATTAGAAGAAATATTTAGAAATATTTTTTTTATATATGGGATTTATAAACAATGGGATGTTCTGTTCTTCCTATTATTAAAAAAAGGCAGTCTCGCCTTCCCTACTCTGATTCGTTTTCCAAACCAATATTTCCTAATTTTTCAAGGCAAATTACCTTAACCTTGCCTTAATTCCTCAATTTCCTCATTATAGACAAATACTTGATAGCTACGTGACTTCGTTCACTAGCCATCATTGATATTTTCCTCTTGCCACATGTGGTTCATATTTTATATCGTATCATAAATTTTTCGAAAATTGTTTGTCAGTCGATCAGTGTGAATGTTGGTGTGAAGAGAATTTGTAGATGTTCAATAGGCAGAGTTAAAAACAAAATGTTTAAATTCTTATATATTCTTAAGTAAGAAATACGAAAAAGAACTTTTAAAATAAGTAAAATGTTAATGTTATATTTTTTATTTAAATTTGTTTCAGGATTTCTTACAGGAGCAGAAGATTGTACGATATTGATTAAAGAAAATGTATTTAGAATTAAGTGCATGCACAATCAAGGGTATTAAATAAAGTAGTGTAGTATTGTAGAAAAGTAGATACTGTAGATAAATAGATGGGTAAAATGGTGTAGCGCTTTTTGGGATGCTTATTTTGCTTGTTTTTTTTCTTTTTTTTTTTTGTGCACGCTTTTTACTATCAATCATTCTTCATTTTCCTACCGATGGAAATGTAAAATATTGATAGAAAATCTTTTAATTTTAATTTTATCTTCACGTTTAGTCTTCCGCGCCGGGTTCTTTAGAATTCCTTTTGCTGTTTGTTTTGCACAACGATCGAAGGATCTGAACGTTTTGCAAATTTATATCAATAAAATAATTTGTGAAAATTATAAAGTGTAAGACTTTTTTTTTCTTTGTGACTTTGAGTGATAATAATTGTGTACGTAATTAGAGTATACTACGCTAGACGGCGTAGCTCTAATCTTTTTTCGGTTCAGAACATATTTTACAAAGTCCTATAAGATGTCGCGTCAATCTATTTCTCGTCCGTATTCGTTCATTTATACGTTAATTTTACGTATGTCACTAATGAAACACGTGGAAAAGAATAAGAAATAAGCAATGAATAGAAATGGTGAATAGAGATAAGATAAGAATTGAACATGAGCACCATCTCTTGCAAGCTAGAAACATCTTTTTAAAGAAATATTTTTCTAGAAGCACTAAGAGATGGCAATAATACTTCATTCTTACTCTACCTTGTCCTCTTTGGAGAAAAGTCTTATCCTGTGATTCAATCATTTTTAATTTATAATTGTTGATTTTTTTGTTATATTCTCTTTTTATGTTTTTATGTTTATTTATTGCAATATACAATTTTTATTGTTCAAGTTCAGTTAGATTTAATTAAGTGTTACTTTTTTTTATATATGTCTCTTCTAATTCAATTGATATTTACATTAAATCTTTTTTTTATGTTTTAACATTCTTTGAATTTCTTTAAATTTTAGATTAAATAATTCTTCCATATTTTTCTTATTCTTTTTGTATATTAGAATGTTCAATTCTTCTCTTATATCTTGCAGCTTTGTTAGATTTCATTAATTGTTATATCAAATTTCTTTTTTATGCTTTCTTTTTTTTTTTCTTTATTCAATTAACATTATTGTTGTTAAATTCTTTTTTGATGTTTTAGTTTTTTTAGATTTTTGTAATTTTGAGATTAAATTCTTCAGCTATGCTTCAATCTTTTTTAACTTTATAATAATTAATCCTTATGTTGCATTTTCTTCTTATGTGTTTATATATATTTATGTGTTGGCATATTTATTTATTTATTCATTACTTTTATATTACAATATTAAATTCTTTCACATATTGCAATTATATAACAATTAGTTAAATCTTACAATGCTGCAACATATAAAGAAAGAATTTAACATTGTAATACATAAATAATGAATAAAACTCACAAAGAGAGTATAATATAAAAGTTAATTACCATAAAATAAAAAAAATTGAAACATTGGAGAGGAATTTAACCTCAAAGTTAAAAAAAGTCTAAAAGAAATGAAATATAAAACAACAACAACAAAAATTTGTTTTTTTTATATTTCAGATTTTTTTTTAGATTTAGATTTTTGTTGACTTTGAAATTAAATTCTTTAGTTATATTTCAGTCTTTTTTTTATTGTATTATAATTAACTTTTATGTTACATTCTCTTCTTATATGTTTATATATATTTATTTATTCATTATTTATATATAAATATATAAAGAATTCATCATTGTAATGCATAAATAATAAAACATAAAAAGGGAATATAATATAAGAATTAATTGTTATAAAGTAATAAATAAGATAAATAAGATTGAAAAAAATAGGAGAAGAATTTAATCTGAAAATTAAAAAATTTAAAAGAATTGAAACATAAAAAAAGATATAACAGAAATATTATCATATCAAATATTAACATAAATATTTAATATATATATTTATATTAAATATATATATTGAATCAAGGAAAACATTTGGAAAAAAAAAATTATCAAATTTACAATGTTTAATGTTTTTCTTTATGTATGTTTTTTCTAATTTAATTAACACTTTTGTTAAATTTTTTGATGCTTTAGATTTTTAGATTTTTAGATTTAGATTTAAATTTAAATTTTTTTTTAACTTTAAGGTTAAAACATTCTTCAGTTATGTTTTAACCCCTTTTTTAGTTTATTATAGTTAACTTTTTTATGTTATATTTTCTTCTTATATTTTGTTATATATATATGTTTGTTATATATATATATGTTATTATATATATATTTTGTTCTTATATATATGTTTTTATATTTTGTCATTATTTATATATATCATATTAATAAGTTCTTTTATATGATGCAACATTAACAATTAACTAAATCTTATAATGCTGCAACATATAAAAAATATACTTTATATTGTAATATGTAAATAATGAATAAAACATAATAAGAGATTATAATATAAAAGTTAACTATCATGAAGTAATAAAAGAAAATTAAAATATTGGAGAAGAATTTAACCTCAAAGTTAAAAAAGTCTAAAAGAATTGAAATAAAGAACAAAGATTTAACAGAAATATTATCTAAATCAAGAAAAACGTTTAAACATAATTAAATTTTCTTTTTTATGTATGTTTGTTCTAACTCAAGAACATTTATGTTAAATTCATTCTTTGTTGTTTTAGATTTTTGGATTTTTTTTTTTGATTTTGATATAAAATTATTCTCTTATTTCTTTCTTTCTTTTTTATTTTTTATTTTATAGTAATTAACTTTTTGTGTTATATTCTCTTTTAATTTTTTCATTATTCATTATTTATGTACTCTATTATTAATTTATATATATATATATATTTATTCTTCCAATTAAATTAATTTATGTTTCAAATTTTATTTACATTTTCTACGTTTTTTTAGATTTATTCACCTTTAATGTTATTTTTCCTTTATATTTTAATTCTGTTCAGATTTTGTTTATCCCATTTTAAAATATCTTACTTGTATTTCAATCTTTCCTAATCTCTTTGAATTTTAGATATATTTTCTCGTTTTTTTTCAGAATTAATTATGTTAAATATTCTTTTCTGCTTTTTCTTTTGTTGATTTTTACATCGACATTGCTCTCTCTTATTTAATATAATTTAATTCCTTAAATTTATTTATTTTAAAGTTAAATTCAATTGTTGTGTTTTGATTATTTTAAATTCGGTTATTAAATTTGTCAAATTCAGTTTTATATTATGTTCTCTTTCTATTTTTTCACTTTTTATGAATTTATTTTTTGTTAAATTTCTTTTCTGTTTTTATTTTTGTTTTTACTTTTATTTAAATTTAATTAATTTTTTTATTGAATTCCTTCTTTCCATTATAATTATTTATTATCTTGTTAAATTAATAATTCTACTAATAATTTTTTTTTTCCAATAGGTATATCTTTACAGGATTTCAATTCCACAAGCAACAAAAATTAATTTATGTATTATATTATATTTCAATTTTTCGCGCGATTTTTGAATGAAAAAAATAAGCATTAAGAGCCAGCCAATCAGAACATCCCTTAATTCGAAACGCGGGACGAATAGGTGCGCATCGCAGTGCGCATCGGAGTGCGCAACGCAGTGCGCATCACATTGCGCATGTCGTCAGTCTACAGTTGAAAATTGTGCGGAGTGGATGTGTCGTCGCGAATTCGGATTACGCAGTAAGTTATTTTACTTTTATTATTACCAAATTTATCAATTATTGTTAATTTAGTTTTTCAAATAATCCATTCGGTATAGTGAAAACGAAATTAATTAGTTCTTTGCGTATCTTTGTGTCTTTTCCTTCAATTGTTCATTTTGCGTCTATTGCGTCATTAGTGTCCCGTATCGGAATATTTCGAGACAGAATTTGAAATCATATATTGCTTTTTTTTATGATATAATTTTAATCGTATTACGTACGTTTATTTTACAATTTCTTGATCTTTATTTTTTATCATTTTAGTCATATTAAAGTAAAAGAACTTTTTTACGGTTTATTACGTATTCATTTCGTGAAATCGAAAGTATCGTATATTTTCCCGAATGTATATATAATATATCGTGTACAGGGTCTTCTCGCGTGTATGTTATTGTTTACTTTTTTTGGTCTATCGTTTATAATTTGCTCGAGGCTAGAAACATTTCTTATGATATTTCACTTCTGAGAAATTGGATTTGTGTTCAAACATGTTTCGACTTGTCGAGCGTATCCCCTCTCCATTTTGTTATTCGATGCGCGAAATCGAAGCGCAAAGTGACATTGTTCGTTGATTCTTCGTGACGATTAGACGTTTGAAATTTTCTCGAGATATATGTTCTATTTATTGCACAGTATTTTAATATTATTATTTTTTTTATACTACTTTTGTTATTATTTGTGCGTTAATTAATACACGTTTATTCAGTATTTTATTCAACATTGTTAGAATTGATAGTTTTTTGACAATTAAATAATTTTGAGTTCCTCGTTCGTATCTCATATAATTCGAGTGTCGAATTACAAGATGGCTTATATCGTGAGTTTTTATTTGATTTGGTTTATTTTGATACTTTAATATAATCTAATTTCATACATATTATTCATTTACTTAGAAGTTTTGATTTTCTTCTGCGCAGATTTAATTGATAGCGTATGGTAATATTCTCGAAGGCGGGAAAAAATCCAATATGGACGCCATGGACGTCTTGGTGACTTTCTTTCGTGGTAAAAATTTTATATTTCGTATGTATAAATTTTTATTCTGTTTTCTTGAATTATTTAATTTAGATTGTTGTTAAGCAATTCATAATAAAATTACGTTCTAGTTAAAGAAAAATGAAAAAATTTATGAGAAATTTTAATGATTTATCATTGGAAATTAAATTTTAAAATCTGATAATGAATATTTTATTAAATTTCAGATATTAATAAATAATTGGTAACATTTTTATACGTAATTCATGATCAGTTAAAATGGAAAGGCAATATTTCTAGAACAAATGCTCGATAAGAAGAAGAAAAATATCAAAAAGATATTTCTTTTTCTTCTATTCCCTCTACTAATTTAATGTTAATTTCAGAAAATATTTGTGACCGCGCGCAATGCGGTTAATAGAATCAGTGTTTGCTTCGTCATAGTATTTTGAATATTTTTTAGAGCACAACAGCTCTTATTAAATTTAATTAGAATAATCAAACGCGAAGATAGAATCAGTGTTTGTTCGCCGATTATAATATATACGGACGCGTTATTAAAGTTTCTTATTTTTTATTTTTTTTTTTATTCTCAATTTTCGTTTTCGGCACAGGGTAGAGTCAGTGCTTCTCTCAAGAGAATAAGGCGATCATCCACCACGCGAAGAGGTAAGAAGAATCATTAGATTTTCATTTTTTAAATTTTAATCTTTTACATTAGAATTTCATACTTTTATTATTATTAAAATTTATTAGAAATTTAATTTTTTTTTATTAATATTTGAAGTTAAATATAGTTTTATTTTGTATTACTATTATTACGATTTTAAATAACGAATGTTATATTTTTAAGAAAAAAATTACAATACAATATTTCATATTTTATTTCACAGATGCTGATGATCTTTATGAAGATTTTTGGATTTTAATCTTAAAAAATATTTGTGACCACGTGCAATGTGGTTAGTAGAATCAGTGTTTGCTTCGTTATAGTATTTTGAATATTTTTTTAGAGCACAACAGCTCTTAAATTAAATTTTAATTAGAATGATCAAACGCGAAGATAGAATCAGTGTTTGTTCGCCGATTATAATTTATACGGACGCGTTGTTAACTTCTTATTTTTATTTTTTTTTATTTTAAATATTCGTTTTCGGCACAGGGTAGAGTCAGTGCTTCTCTCAAGAGAATAAGGCGATCATCCATCACGCGAAGAGGTAATTACGCTTTTATATCTAAATTTTTATTCTTCTAAATAGAAATTAACTGGAATTTTAATATCATTATTACATGTTGTATATTTAATAGTTTCCTATTTTAATTTTTGAATTTTTTCAAGTAATCAGAACCGTGTTTTTAATTATGATATTTTGTCACAGATTTCTTCTACCTGATGACTTCCTGATGTACCTGATGGGCTATGGTAACAGTGAAAGCGTTCGTCGCATCATATGGTGAGTCGCATGGTTTTTGGTTCCTCCGGTCACTCAACCATGTCGTAGGATGAAAGATCCGAATCGACACGAGTGACTGGTTGTATACGTAGAATTTTGCACGAGCACAATGACCGCGGATATTTATTTATAATAATTATCCGCGAGTAGTAACGATTATTTCTTTTGTGTTTTATTTATTAGTTCAGGCTAGGGTCTTCTTACGCTTCGCGTTTTTGATTAATATAAAATGTTTAGTAATTTTAATAATGCCAAAACATATAATAATTATTATTATATAATTATCAGTGTAATACAATAATTAGTTTGAATTTTTTTAATTCAAAATCCTTCAGAGTAACATTTTAAGTTATTTGATCAATTTGATTATTGTGATTGTCACATAATTTCATATCTTCAATATGATTTACAATAACTGGTAGATAGTAAATTTTTCAATTTTTATTCGTACAAATATGAAGTAAATTTTGTGTAAGAAGACATTTCGCGACAGGTAGATTTTAGAATCAGAGCAATAAGTTTTGAATATTGTTCTTGTGATTTTGAAAATATGCTCTGATGAAGGAATCGCCTGAGGATATTTCTATTAATATTTATATTAAATTGCAATGAATTCTAATTCCTTTTTAATTAATTCAATATTAAAAATTTAATATTCAATAATTTGTTCAATAATTAATGAAATAAAATATGAAATAGAGTCACAAATAATTTGAAATATAATAAAAATTTGAAATATATAATATAGTTTATATAATTATACAATTTGAAATATATAATGCAAAGTCAAAGAATATTAGCCCGTTAGATACAAAATGGATATATTAATATCTTTTTAGCTCAGGATTTTCAGGTTTAACCCTTTCCATGTTCATTGCCAGGAACTCACTCACGTGCCCAGGTGTTACTTGAGTGAGAGAGAGGCAATGGGTATGATGATCTTAGCTCATAAGTTAATACAAATTTTTTAGCGACTGACGATGCGTTAGTGTATCGTGCACGACGTAATTTCCACATTGTGTGTGTATGGTTAGGCTGTGGAATTGCGTCGTTCCAATTATTATTTCTTTCACTGTTCAATCACAATTTGCAATCACATTCGCAATTAAATATTGCGAATAAGTAATAAATAGTAAGATTAATTTTTAATCTCAAATTACAATAATTGTACAATTTTGGTTTATAATAATGGTTACAATAATGGTAACATTTAATCTGGTGATTAGTATTTTAAAAAATGTTACGTATTCATAAATATTCACAATTAAAATATAGATACACGCGTTTTTATCGCATTTCACGCAATGGTCACTAGCTATCGTCAGTCGATTTCAGGAAAATGGTACGTAAAGTTAGAGTGTGCGAGTAGTGTGCCAAGCTCGGGTGTCGGAGGCGTCCCGGGACGTTTTCCCTAGTGTAGGCTTTTGCGCCCGAGTGTTATGTGTGAGAATCGTGGAATGAATGTGTTGGTATGCCTGTTTTGCCAAATTTTTTTAAATATAGGGCTAGGTAGGATAGGTAGTATACTTCTGGTGTGTCTGTTAATTATAAGTAGGTAGGGCCGGGCAGGTTGTCACAGTCTCCGATCGGGTAGGCGCGTTTTCGCGTGACAATCTGTTTCAGGAAATAAAATTTGAGAAATCGAGAGCGAAGCTGAAACGAATGGATGACAATGCCATTCGTCTCTGGTTTTGCTCGTCGAGTTTTCGAATTTCGCGGTCGCGGTCGTGATTTGCTTTCGAAACGAACGTTGCGCTCGAGATTCTGTGCATGTACGGAGAACGATCATTGCGATTGTTGGTCGTCCATGTGCACTTAGCTTACGCGATTTAGTCCTTTTTTTTTCCTTTTCTTTGGTTTGCGATTAGTGAATCTCGAGCCTAGATTTAAGTTTCAGCGGGTATTGCACCCGAAGAAAGAAGACCGAAGAGGCCCGACAAACTGTCACGAAGAGGGCTGCAACGAATGATTTCTCATTTTTTGAATTTTATCTGGATCCAAAGAATGGGAAGTCATTGTTACTACTTTGTCATTGTGCTCGTTTTAGTAATACGTAGTATATGTTGTTGTATCGTATCTGGCCAATTTGCATGCTGGCCCATCGTTCATCCAATCATCTTGGGCAAATCGCGGTTTTGCATTAGTGTTGCGAATGATAAATAACGGGTTGAATTAGAGTTGCGACAAAATGATAATCGCGTTTACTATTAGCGTTGCGTTGAAAAGAATATCGCGATTGCTTTTAATTATTTTCATTATGAATTAGTCTATTTTTTTATTATTATTATTTTTTTAATATAAATTTGATTTTATTCTTTAATATAATTACGATTTATGATATCGTGATATATGAAAAGTAGTTTTTTAAATTTAAAGAATAATAGTAAATTTTATATTAAATTCATTTGAAGAATTAGTGTTGCGTTGATGAAATATCGCGTTTTTTATAGTAGTGTTGCGTCTATTTACCCAAATTGCCCATATTTCTTCCACTTGGACTGTGGAAGTACGTTCCAGTTCCTGAATCACCTACTACAGCCAAAAAGACTGTACAAAGGGTGATTGTACGACAGCAGTCTCTGATTATGGCTGCAATCTTCCGCTATTAGTGTTGCGTTTATAATAAATTATGAGTGCATAAATTAATTAATTTATTAGAGTTTCGTATATGTTTTCGCGAATCTTTTATCTTTTTTTTTTATTTTTTTTTCTTTTTTATTGATGAAGAAATGCATTAAAAATATAATAAAGCACTCTTCGCGTTTTCTTTTGAGATTTTTAGCATATTAGTGTTGCGAAATATAAAAAAATTCCACTCACGGTTTGTTCGGATTTACATCGAGTGGATAATTATTTTGGTAACCCTTCTGGTTACCTTTTCGTCGTTTTTCTCTTTTCAGCATCCCCCTTGTTAAGAGCATTTGTTTACTGTTGTAAAAATGTATTTTATTCTTTGCATCGATGAATATCTTTCATTTAAAATCATGGATTGCTTAACAACATTTTGATAATTCGATTTTTTTTTGATTTAATTTTTCTTTTTATTCCTAGATGTAAATTAAAATTTTTTAATTACTAATCCAATAATTGAGTTTGTTACAGGTATGAATTGAAGAAAATAAACAAGAAAAAATAGATTCAAGTTAATGTGTGATTTGCTAGAAACTAATTTAATTTTTGTTATTGAGTTTCATTTAATTCTGTTTTATATTCTGTTTCAGAAATCCTCTTCAACTTTCAACGGTATGGATTACATCATCGAATAAATATTTTAATTTTTATATTAGGTAGGATAGGATTTAAGATAGGATCAGATTAGAAGAAATATTTAGAAATATTTTTTTTATATATGGGATTTATAAACAATGGGATGTTCTGTTCTTCCTATTATTAAAAAAAGGCAGTCTCGCCTTCCCTACTCTGATTCGTTTTCCAAACCAATATTTCCTAATTTTTCAAGGCAAATTACCTTAACCTTGCCTTAATTCCTCAATTTCCTCATTATAGACAAATACTTGATAGCTACGTGACTTCGTTCACTAGCCATCATTGATATTTTCCTCTTGCCACATGTGGTTCATATTTTATATCGTATCATAAATTTTTCGAAAATTATGATATTAGGCTTTCTAAAAATCTAAAATTTTATCTTAATATTTTTTACACAGACTAGTACTATCTCTTAAATTTCTATTAAGTAGAGAAGTGTATTCCATGTTCCTCTTATTTTTCCAAATATTACACATTTTTAGATATATATTTAGGTAGGCTTTAGATTCTTCAGGCAGGTTATATCAAATATATAATTATAAGGTAATTTCAAATTTTATAGAAACTTCTCTCTTAGTTCCCCAAATATTAAACATTTTTAAATATATATTTAGGTAGGCTTTTAGATTCTTAAATCAGGCAGGTTAAGTTCAAGTTATAAGCTGGATAGTTTTAAGTTTAATTAAATTTAAGAATTGGTAGGATTATTCTTAAGTAAAAATTTTGGAATTAAATAGTTGTTTTAACTAAGTAGTGGTTTTTTTTTATTATTTCTGGTTGAAATAAAATATTAAATGCATGCACAATTAATAGTAATAATAGTAATTGTGGTGGTGATGGTATTTAAATTGTTAAATATGTATAACTATATGTGAGACATATTTCACTTTCTTTTCTTGTTTGTTTTATATTTTGTACTTGAATCAATATTTTACATCTTTACGTGGCAGTAAAAATATAAAATATTGATACATGTACAAATTAGTTTGTAATATGTTTTATATAGACTTTATACAATTTGATCAAAATATAATTTGTCTTTATTTTCAGGTTTAGCTTGTCGATTTTCCTTAAGAATTCTTTTGCTGTCCGTTTTGCACAATGATCAAGAATTGTTATTAATGTTAAATAAATTTTTAAAATATGTTAAAGGAGGATGGATGGAATCGTGGATAGGATGGGTTTCTTTTCGCCCTCCCTCCACTCGATGGGACCTGGGCAATCATCATTTGTATATCTAATTTATAATCGTATTACTGATAGATTCTGTAATTCAATTATAAATTACATAACAAATAACATGAGCTAATTGGCTGCAATGTTATTGTTATCCAAATGTTATTATTCGTACGAATAAATAAATAAATATCTAAATAAATATATTTTCATAGAAATATTTATTATCCTGTTGATATTCTAGTTATTAAATTACAAATATTCTATATTTGTATATTTGTATTCAACTATTTATTTTAAATTTATTTTATCATAAAAGGTAAATTTTATTAGTAGAACTCTTTTATATCATACGTAGTATGTACAGGTTTTCCTTCAAGTCGATAAACTTGCTTCTTTATCGACGTGAATTTAATTCGTACTCGTATTCACAGAGGACTCTGTAATACGAGAATAAGCATTTCTTCTCGTCTCGTGTAATAAGTTTAAATTCTTTTATTTTGATAATATATATAATAATTTGATTTACGTGAATAATTCGTATTCGTTATTCTGTGACGTTCTTTTTTTTCCAATTACAATTTCATTACAGAATTTTTACGAATACAATTATTCTTTACGAATAATCTTTCCTTAAATAATCTTTTTTCCTTTCATTCCGAAAAAAAGAAAGTTCATCGATGAGCTCTTTCGAATGGGATCGAAAGTGAAAAAAGAATATTTAAGAGAGGAATTCTTCATCCACCTTTCGATCGAATTTTATACATGAAAGAATATACATCGTGTCGGTCATTTTCCAGTGTAATAATTCGTCTTGACAAAGGGCATTTTCGTGACTTTAGCTTTGTAAGTTTTTCCTCGGACCTCGACCAAAACCCCTTTGCCGTATTCGGCCAATTCTGGTGGCACGTATCCCATAGCGATGTAACTTCCGAGAGTTGGACTAGGTCCACCGGAAGTGATGTTGCCAACTCGTTCTCCTTCCGGCGTTAATATACACGCTCCCGCTCTAACTGGTGGCCCATTCACAACCGTTATTCCTACCCGCTTCTTCTTAATCCCCGACTCGATCTGTAGAAGTATCTTCGCCGCACCTGGAAAATTTGCTTCCGCTTTTCTTCGTTTAGCTGTAGCGAGGAACGAAGAACGAAAGAACGAGATTATCTCGAGAAGAGCTCGATCGAACGTTAATTATCGAATTACAAATATTCTTCCATCTCACTGACCTATTAGCCAACCAAGCCCAGCTTCGATCGGTGTTATTTTCTCGTTGATATCTTGCCCGTAGAGGCAAAGACCGGCTTCCAACCTGTACAGTTGGATACACAGACAAATATTAATTGAAGCGATAGAAAAAACCGACTATTAATAATAAAATTAATAATCATTAACTTACCTTAGACTATCTCTAGCTCCCAATCCGGCTAGTTTCGTGTCAGGTGTGTTTAAAATCATTTTCACCAAGGTACGCGCTATTTGAACCGGTATCGAGATCTCGAACCCGTCCTCCCCCGTGTACCCGCAACGCGTTATCCTTATCCGAGCTCCCAACATCTCGGTTTCCACGCTGTTCATGAATCTTAGATTCCTCAAATCGACGTCAACGATCGATTGAAGAACCGAAGCAGCTGTGGGCCCCTGTAACGCCACGAGGCTCTGCTTCAACGGATCTAGAAATTCCAAGCTCACCGATTTTCCTTGCGTGAGAAATATCTCCTGAGAATCAGAGAAGAACAAAAGAATCGAGATAAGATTTCCTTTTTTTTTCCTTCTCCAATCAAGAATAAATCTCGCTTTATCATCTACCTGTTGTTGAAGGAGCAATCGAGAATCTTCCTTTCTTCTTCCGGCGTTGGATACCAGAAAATATTTATCCTCGCCGTCTTTCGTAACGATCAAATCGTCCAGAATACCTCCATTCTCGTCTGTGAACACGGTGAGAACGGCGCAGCCGTTGCCCAAATTTTTCAAGTCGCCGGTGGTCAGAGATTCCAGAAATTGGGTGGCGTCTTTCCCAGAGACTCTGGTTTGCAACATGTGACCGACATCGAACAACGAGGCGAACGTTCTCGTGTGCAAATGAGATGTGGCTATCGCCTCTTGATACTGGACCGGTAACAACCAGCCGGAAAAGTTGGTTATTTTACCTGGATGACATCGGATGGATTAGCCGCGCGATCGATGGTAATGGCGATTAAAATGGTGATTAAAATGATGGTGGGAGGAATATATTTTGAAGAATGGCTCACCTCGATTTTCCACGTGAAGGTCGTAGAGGCACGTTTTCCTTGGCGTCGTTGTTGGCGTTGTCGTCGTTGACAAGGCACGACGGCTGCGGCCTTCAGTATCGTTTGACCGCGTTCCGGAATCGATCAAACATCTTAAACGCGGCTCGTGCGCCGCACGCCTCGAGCTCGCGTTAAGAATCGCGGTTGAGGCGGATAACTCGCGTTTCTGGACCGATCTGTCCACACATTTTTCCAAACATTTCTCCGAACAGGCCGATCTTGCACGGACGGCGAAGCGAAGCATCGTCTTTTCCCCGTACCGATTCGTCGTTGACTGGCTGAGGCCGACAGCGGTATACAGCACCGGCCGAGTGCTCTCCAACGATGACCTCGGTGACACGAGGCATATTTCAGACTCGGATTTAGCATAAAAAAAATCGGCCTTTTACATAACGTAAATGCCATATTTTTTTTTCACTTTCGATTAGCTTTCACGCATCGGTGTGCGCGGCTTGTTATTATTATTGCTAATTATAGATAAAGTAAGAAACACAATGTGTCGGTTGTTCGTTTCGAAGCCACGAAATTGATATTCCCCGATTTCGAGGAGGAGGTGTTCGAACGATTTTTGTCGGCGATCGATCTTTCCCTTGTCCTTTAAATTTTGAATTTTCATATGTTCGTTATCGACGCGCGTCGCGCGTGCACTATTTGCACAAGAAAGAAAAACTCGAACGCGTTGTTTGATTACGATTTTACGATATTTTTTTCGTAATTGAAATTGTTTACTGTTCTTACTCTACGCGACTCGATACGCGAATATATATATATATATATATATATATATATTTGAATTGATGTTGTGTAGATAGATACATGTGAATGATGAAACACGGTACGCGATGACGATAAAAAGGAACCTTCGAGATAAATTATTTTCTTGCACGATACGGAGTCGAGAATATTATTACAGATATGGTTATTTTCGCGCGTAAGAGAGGTCAGCATGCCGTTAAAGTCGGAAGAGATAAGACAAGTAGGGGAAAAAAAAAAAAAAAAAAGAAAAAAGAACGTAGAGAAAAGAAGGAAAAATATCGTGTCGTGTAAGCATACGAGTTTATAGTATCTTGGCACATAGCGTGTAGCGTGTTAAGGAAGGAGAGAGAATACGTGATACGTGTAGTCACGAGACTCGTGCACATTCGGATGCTTATTAAATTTTTATTGTACCACGTAATAATAATAATAATCATCATCATCGTAATAATCATTAATAATAATAATAATTTTAATAATAATAATAATAATAATAATTTTAATAATGACAATAGTAATAATCGCAATAATCATCATCGCAATAATAAATCGTGATAATAATGTCAATAATAAATGTTAATAATTAATAATAATAAAATTAATAATAATAATAATAATAATAATAAATCATTCGTCACAATAATAATAATAATAATAATAATAATAGCAATAGTTTCGTAATAATAATGACAATTCATCGTCGTCGGTAATAATCCAATGACAAATGTCAATAGTCATATAGTAGCGTGTCGAACGGAGAAACGACCTTAAAAAACGAAGACAGTATCAATTGTTCGTTCGTACATTTTGTTTTTTTTTTCCTTTTTATCCTTTTTTTTTTTTAGCTTCCGTCGTCTTATTCTTCTCGCTCGCGCTTTTTTCTTTTTTTCTTTTTCTCTTCTTACCTCTCGCTCTCGCTCTTCCACACGCGCATTCTCTCTCGACGTTTTTTTTTTTTTAAATGTTTTCTTTCTCTCACACACACGCACACTTTCTCCCTCTGTCTCGTGTTTACACAATTGATGCAAAATGTCCCTACACAGTCCGACGAATGTGTGTGTGTGTACGTTTTTCCGATCGATCGATTTTTTTCTTCCTCCGGGTCGTAGTGTGTTTGCTCGACGCTTTCCCTATTGGATTTTTCTTTTTCTTTTGCTTTTTTCTTTTCTTTTCTTTTTTTTTTTTTCCCAACTTTTGCACTTTTTTTTTTCCGCCGTTTTATGTATCCTCTTTGAAATCCGCTTTATTTCCCTTGTAGCACGTGTTGACACATTCACTCACATTGGTTAATCGGTTTGCTAGTGGAGGGACTAAGGTGGTGGCTGTGGGTTGGAAACGTGAGGGGGTGTGCAGTTGGTGGAAGATACAGGTTCCAAGGGTGGGGTGGGGAGGGGGGAAGGTGGCTCTAGGTGGAGACGTGCTGGAGAGGATTTGGGAGGGGGAGGGGGAGGGTGGGGGATTTGCGTGTAAGGTGTCGCGAATTAATCAATTAGGAACGCTATCACGAGGAAAATGGATATGCTGCGGTGAAAACAGAAGGCTCTATTAATTATAAATTCGGCCCCACCGGTCAACGGATCCGCTCGTTTCCTTCCTTTATTTTTTCTTTTTTTTTCCCTTTTGCCCTTTTTTCCCACAATTTTCCCGCAATTCGAATTACTCTATTACTCTATTGTAATTTTGTTAGAAAAAAAAAAAAAAAACGTGTAAAAAGCCGAAAGACGAAGAATCTTTTTTTCGAATATACGAAATGTTGTATACGTGCGAATAATACGTGCGAAATAATAATAACGCGTGAAATTCGTCGACCGAGGGACATTTTCGCGGTGCTGAGAGCATCGAAAGTCGATAACAGTCGCCTACGATCGCGAGGGGAAACCGGAGTTGTTCGATCGGGATGGATATGCGATCGGGGGAAGATATATATATATATACTGCCTCGTTTCCGCGATTCTCGTGTCGCGTTCGTCCTACGTGTTTTATCGAATCCCTTCTATCTCTCTGCCTGAGCTATATTTACTTCTTTTTTTTCTTTTTTTTTCTTTTTTTTTTTTTTCATTTTTGCCTCTGTCGCCTCTCCTCCTCTGCTCATCCTGGAACGCGACAATGCGCCCTTTTCTCGAATCGGTTCGTATTCGCGTGTGTTGTGGTTTGCTTCCATCGATTGGTGATCGATCTTGAGGAGAAAAAAAAGAGTAGAAGAAATGAAAACCGGGGGGGAGTGGGGGTGGTCGACTTGAGAACGAGGGTAGGGATTTCGTCGGAAGTGGAAAATTTAGATTTTTCTCTTTTTCTTTTTCTTTTTTTTTTTCTTTTAGGGCGACATTGTCACGAACGAGGAAGCACATCGCGTACGCGTTCGCGTTTTTTTTTTTTCTTTGTTTTGTTTTGTTCACCTATTGTTGTTTATCACTTTTTTTCTTTCTTTCTTTCATTGTTGCACTGGTGTTGTACGTATGCGTGCGTACATACATACATATATGTATATCTTTATATATAGATATATAATTTGTTTTTGTTTATATCATCGGCTATTTTTCTCCATCGGCTATTTTTTTGCAATGTGGTTGTGGAAAATTAAACGAGGATTGAGTCGTTTTTTTTTTTCTTCCTTTCTTTCTTTCACCAAAAAATGTTTGCTGTGTCTTGAACCGGAAGTGGAAAAGAAAAAAAAAAAAGATAAAAAAGAAAAAAAAATCATTCCTGCGAACCCAAACTATTGTTGCCTGCTATTGTATCTGTATGCGTTTTGTTTATCGAAATGTGAGTTTTCTGGTGAATTTATTCTTTTTCTTTTTATATTTTTCGTTTTTTACGCATGTGCTCTCTACCTCTTTTCCTCTTTCTCGTTCCTTTCCTTTCGTTTGGCCGAGACGTGATTTTTTCTCTCTCTTTTTCTCTTTCTCTTTCTCTTCCTCTCTCTCTTTCTTTCTCTTTCTCTCTCTCTTTCTCTTATTTTTGCTCGTTTTCGCTCGAGGGGAGGGGGACTTTTTTTGCTTTTGCCGACATTGTTACAGTGTGCAATCACCGTCGAAAAAAAAAAAAAAAAAATTTTGTTTTCAACTCTCAACTTTCAACTCTCGCATTCTCTCTCTTTCTCTCTCTTTCTCTCTCACTATTCGCGCTCCCTATATACTTCGAGTTCGATAATTTTTCGTCTAAAATTCCATTTTCGCCTTAACTATACACAATAATCATAATATATAATAATAATAATAATAATCACGACTCGAATACATCATCGATCACCTCCGAATATAGATACAATAATTTTTTTTTTTCTTCTTCTTTCTTCTTCTTCTTCCGCTTTCAACTTCTTTCCGCTTTTCTCTCTCTCTCTCTCTCTCTCTCGTTTTTTCGCTCGCGCGCGCGGTCTCTTTCTCTCTCTCTCTTTCTCTCTTTATTTCATTACACATCTCACAATAATGATCGTTTAGGTCGTCGTATATCTATACATATACATATACATATACATATACATATATATATATAATTTATAAAATGAAAATAGGTACAATTTTGGACGCTTTTCTTCGTCGAAAAAACGCTCCGAAAATTTCATTTTCGCTTAATAATGCCCATCGGTTGCGATTCTAGTCCACTTGGTAGTAAAATTTTGTTTAGTTTTCACTCTCTCATTCGTACCTTACATTCTCTCCCTCTCTCTCTCTCACTCTCTCTTTCTCATTCTCTCGTTCATCCGATTCACTCGTTTAGAATGCATTCGTATTGCGAATATTCTCTCATCTACGCAGCTTCAGATATTTTTTCTTTTCTCTCTTTCTCTCTCTCTCTCTCTCTCGAATTCTTCACGCTCTCGTTTTTTTTTTTTTTGCTCTCGTTTCAACTCGACACTCAAACCGTTGTCCTTTCATTCAATAAATTTCAGCGATAATCGCTCTCGCGATACATCAGCCTTTTTTTTTTTTTTTTCGCCTACGATTTCGAAAAGACGTGAAATTTTAGGCTGGCCAATCGCGTGCTTCCGGAATCGACGAGCTTCCAACGGCGCTCGCAACCAGAACAAAATTTCATTTCGTGAAATATATAACGCGCTTAATTTTCTACCTCTACGTCGTGTTACAATAAGTTAATATTTACAGTCGTTCGATCGCGACAAGTCAAGTTTCTGCACTCTCCAACTGTATTTGCGTGCGTGCGTACGTGTGTATGTGTATGTGTACGTGTGTGTGTACGCGCGTATGCACGTGTGTTCTCGAACATCGAACGGCTATTTTTAATTTTCTGATTCATCAACGCGATACAGCAGCTCGTCCGTGAACGAAACGAATCCCCGGAACAAGGATCGAATGATTGAATAATTTTTCACCCACGAGTTTTTCTTTCTTCCTTTTCTTTTTTGTTTTTTTTCTAATTCATCGTACGTTACTTCTCTTAATATTTATTCGGCGTGGAGAAGAATTTCATTTCTACGCCGTGCACCATGCAAATTCGGTATTCGCGAAAGTCGAGAACGTGATCGGGATGGGATGAATTTTTCTGTTTTTTTCTTTTTTTTTTTTTTGCGAATAATAACGAGATGTATTTTGGAATGGAAAGAAAGAAACAAAAAAGAAAAAACGCGACACCGATCCTCCGTCCGGGATCGGAAGTTTCGTCGGGACGAACTGGTGGTATGCATTTCAACAGGAAGCCCGAAAGATACGCATTACACATAACGTTTTGTTCGCTCGTTTTTGTTCTTTTCTTTTCTTTCCCCTCTCTCTTTCTTTCTTTTTTTTTTTTTTTTGCTGCATTCGCTGTTACGCTATATCTTTTCGCAAAAAACATTAATCCGCAGTGTTCAATGGTAGGTATCTACTTGCAAGTATCTGAAACACTGCGCCTGGGATTCTCTGGAAGCTTTTTTTCTCCGTTCTCTTCTTATTTTCTAAAATTCGCGTTGAAAATAATATATATATATATATATATTTATATACACATATAATCTTTTGTGCCGTTTCATTTTGTTTCGTTTCGTTTCGCAATTGCGTCAACTTACATAGTTTTGATATGTCTAATTAAGAAACGGAAATGCTGTTTCAGATAGCCCCTTTTTTCCCTCTCCCCGTCCCTCGAGATTATATCAAAAATTAGATTTAAGCGTTTCTCTTTTTTTTTCTTTTTTCTTTAAAATTCTTTTCACGCGAGGGACAGTCGTTTTCGAGGGACAGTCGTTTCTTTCGAATCTCTTCCTTGTTGCCCGACAGTGACAGTTTTTTTATCTCGAAAAAGAAAAAAAGAAATGAAAAGGGGAAAAAAGGGACTACGGCGAGACAGAATCCCGTCGTGTATACAAACGGATATTTTTCGATCGAAACAAATTGTTTTCTTTTTTTTTTTCCTCTTTTCTTTTTTATCCAAATCTCGGAGACGATCTTCCCGATCGAATCGGGAGGAAGGGGTTTCGCGATTGCGCGTACGTATGTGGAATTAAACGCTCCCTCGAATCGAGGGGAAGATCCTCTCCTTCCCTGCCAATTGGACCAATTGGATCCAATCGGTTTTGTTCCACCGATTGTTCCATTTCCGATACCAGAGTAGCTTGAATCTCTCATCGAACACTGCCCATCCACGGTGTAAACGGTGGCGTGGATGGCACGGGAAAAAAGAGCAGTAGTAATAGTAATATAGTAGTAGTAATAGTAGTAGTAGTAGTAGTAGTAGTAGTAGTAGCAGTAATAGTAGTTAGTAACGGTAGTGAGTAGTGTTTGAATTTCGAATTGTTCTTCCGCGTGTGGCCGGAAGTTGGTTCCGTCGCACGGAAGCACCCGTTGACGAATAATAGTAATTATCTAACGATCGTAAAAAGAAAAAAAAAAGGAAAAAGAACAATCGTACGATCCTAAAAAATTTGTATTTTGCGTTTCTAGATTTTTTTTTTCTATCTCTCTTTCTCTTCTTCTTCTTCTCTTTTTTTTTTTTTTTTTTTTTTACGCAAAAAGGCTCTCGCGATTTCGAAAAATTGTTTGTTCGTTCGTTTGTTTGTTTGTTCGTTTGTTCATATCATATCGTTTCTCGCAATCATCGAAAAGGTTTTTTTTTCGTTTTTTTTTTTCCTTTTCTTTTCTTTTGCTCTTTCTCCTCTAGATATTGCATCACATGTATCATCATACATAGAATCATTTATATAGAAATATCCTACACAATGCGGAACTTGCTCGTAACCGAAAGAGACTGTTGAATTACACAATTCATTTCGACGTTATGGTTTCTTTCGTTTTATTATTTATTTATTTATTTATTTTTATTATATTCTCTCTCTCCCTATTTCTTTGCCCTTTTCCTCTCTCTTTCTCTCCCTCCCTCTCTCTCCCTCTCTTTCTCTCCCTCTCTTTCGCTCTCTCGCTTTCACTCTCGCTCGCTCGTTCTCTTCCTCTATCTATCATTTATCTCTCTCTCTCTCTCTCTCTCTCTCTCTCTCTCTCTCTCTCTCTCTTCGCTTGTTTCTCTCAGGGATTTATCATTACATTTTCTAGATTATTACTTTTCATTTTTGAAATTTCTTTTTTCTTTTTTCTTTTCTTTTTTTTTCTTTTTTTCTGGCGCGTCGACCATTTCCGAAATTCGAAATTGTAAACGCTGTTTCGACTACGTACGCGGCGCTTCGAGGATTCTTGTACATTACGGCTTTCTTCGAACGGTTGTAATCGGTTCTCGACACGTCGAGGACGACGTCGATTCGTGAGCCTCGACGACGTCATCGCGGATCGCAAGTAAATTTAACGGATTTCTTCTAACTTTTTTTTTTTTTTTTTATCTTTTTTTTTTCTCTAACTTTTTTTTCTTTTTTTTTTTCTTTTTTTTTTTAGCTCGTTATCGCACTCCGGATGTTAATCCCTTCCTCGGAAATTACATTCTTCCTTTCAATCGCACGTTCCCCTTCTCGTCTCGATCGGTAAATAGCTGGTGACTTTTTGCGCGAGCCGGCGCTGTTCACGAACTATCCACTCGATTTGCAACACGTTGCGCAATGTTGTTCGCATTGTTACCTTGATCACGACGCGGTGCTCGTTTACGAGTTCGTTCGCGTACAGATTTCTCGTGCAGATGTTTTTATATTTTCTTTTCTTTTCTTTTCTTTTTTTTTTTTTTATTTTCCTACACACGGATCGAAGATCACTGTTCGATCGAACAACGATTCTTTTTATATACGTCGTGATATACGATAACAACAGCGCTCTACTACTTTTTCCTTTCCTTTTCTTTTCTTTTCTTTTCTTTTTCCTCGAAAAAACGAGACGAGAAGCGATCGAAACAGTTACCTCGCTCGCCGATCTCTACGGTAAGTAGGCTCGCATTTTAAGAATCGATAACTAATAATAGTGGTATCAATAATAATATTAATAGCAATAACTAATGAAAGGGGGAAAAGGAAAAACTAAATAGCGCTTGATTAACGTGGCGAAAGTAATTGGAGGTGCGAGAGAAAACGTACGCACATTCGAAAAATCGGAAAATCCACGATGGGATTTATAAATTTTTCAATTGCATCTCCGATTGCATTCTCTATCCTATCCGTGGATGTTCTCGAATTTTGTGCACTTCCAACCACGTTTCACAACCACGGAACAATAGGTAACGATAATAATATTTAATAAATGCACATGTCCTAAATTTTTCATGTACGACAATCGTCAGCGTATTTCAGAGATTTGTTTTATTTATTATTAATCGCGATTCATCCCCCCATTTCTAAACCGGGTAGGGGGGAAAGAGAAACGTGTCCTAGTTCTAGGAACCGTCGATAGCGAACCGTCGACAGTTTTTTAAGGAACCACACTAGGAGATGGAAAAAAAGAAGAAGAAGAAAAAAAAAGAAAAGAAAAGAAAAGAAAAGAAAAGAAGAAAGAAAAAGAAAAAGATCGAACCTTAGAAACGAAAATAAAAGGAAAGAAGAAAAAGAAAAAAAAAGAAAAAGTCAACCAACGATGGTCAAACGTTGCAACGAAAACAAGTGGACGTTTTTCTTCTTTTTTTCTTTTTTTTTTAAACTTAACGGTGATTCACGATGTGCATTGTGATATTGTGATGATGATAGTGACGGTGATAATAATTAATAATACAACTAGACGTAATAATAACGGTAATAATAATAATAGTAGTAGTAGTAGTAGTAGTAGTAACTAATAGTACGAAAATTAAAGGTAATAAAAATGATAAACTAATGTGTCTCCTAACGGTTGCGATAATAGTTGTAGTAGTCTAGTGATAGTAGTTGCGTAGTAAATAATAGTAATAGTAGCAGTAACACCGGTTACAATAGTCAGAACAACACTAGGAAAAAAAAAAAGTGTCTATGAACCTTCGAGATATTGGTGTATATATATATGTATAAAAAAAAAAAAAAAAGGACAAAGGATTATTGAACTGGATACAAAAGGGACGAGAAAAAGTCTACTACCTTAAAATAAAATTAATCAACTCGACGCGAGTTCACGAATACGTGTATAATAATTTGTAACAATTATTTTTTTCCTTTTCTTTTCTTTTAACAAATCCAGGCGACCCGGCGCGCGCCATTTCTATTCGCGAGAAATAGTAACTAAAGAACCGTAGTTTTGTATACGTTTTTTTTTTTTTTTTTTTTTTTACGCGAGCGTACGTTCGTTCAACCACGATGTACGTTTAAATCCTGTTCTTATTTTAAAATAACGCGTAAAGACTTTCGAGGAAATCGTATCGAAGCCGTGTCATCGATAATTGTACAACGATGAAACGATGAATCGAAAAAAAAAAAGAAAAATAGGCAGTAACTAATCGTAAACTCCCTAACTTGTTGCTCCATCCCTCGTTTTTTTAACCAATTCTGACTAGCAAACATAACTCGACGCGGTGTTTGTATTCACCGATGTTTTTTCTTTTCTTTTCATTCAATTCTTTTCTTTTCTTCCTTTTTTTTTTTTTTTTTCTTTTTTGCCTCAATTCACGAACTCAACAAAACTTTCTCCTACTTTCTCTTCTTCTTCTTCTTCTTCTTCTTCCTTGTCTTTCGATTTTTTCTTTTTCTTTTTTCTTTTTTTTTTTTTTTTCAATCTCAAAATAGGAACTCGAATCGAGATCGGATGCAACGAATTTGTCTCTCTCTCTTTAGGCTTTGTTTTAAAAGTAGGATGACGATCAGTGAATAGAAACGTCGCGAAGTGCAATTGAAAAGTACGCGGGAGAGAATGCTTGCCGTACCGTTTTATTCGTACGTACGAATGAAACGATCGAATGCCAGATTGTTCAACTTCTCGTTCGTGGATAGAACTAAAAAAAAAAAAAAAAAGAAAAAAAAAATGTTTCCGATTCGAGAATGAGAAAGAGTTTTTTTTTTTTTTCCGCGTCATCAGGACACCGAGACACTCGATCGATTCGTGGAAAACACCGAGACAAAACCGCCGTCTTGATTTCCAAAGTGTTTCCAACTACTGTTGAAGTAGAGAATAACGTGAAAATCGTGAATCGCGCTAGTTTCGAAATCGTAGTTTTCGCTTTCTCCCCGAGTACTCTTCGAACTCGAACGAGGACAGTATGTATAAATGGTATACACATAAAGAAGACAAAAAGGAACGTGTAACGCGAATAATGTTGTTTTTTTTTTTTTTCTTTTCTTGTCCGACTCCTCGATCGATTAACCGCGCGCGATTATTTAATCTTCGTAGGGGAGGGGGGAAGAGAGGAAAAAGAGGTGGGGGGGGGGGCAAAGAAAGAAAAACAGGAAAAAGCGAGGATTCTTTTTCTTTTTTTTCGCGCTAAAGATAATAGAGATAGTAAAGCTTAACAAGTGACGCGAGTTGTTGTCAGTGGCGTGATTATTCTCAGTCGTACGCGTTTCGAAAAAATTCTAAAAAAAAGAAAAGAAGTAAAGACATCGAAATCGAAAGTAAAGAATCGCGCGAAACGTATAATTAAACGTATAATTTTTCCTCGATCTCTTTCGTGTGAGGTGAAGAATGAAAAAAGGAGAAAAAAATAAAAAATAAAAAAAAAAAGAAAGAAAGAGACTGAGAAGTTCGCGATTAATTGAGAATGCGCTCTTTCTACGTACACAACTTTACGTACGTTTCCGTACCGGCTTCGTTCAGGTATAAATAATAAGTATACAAATAATATATATAATATTTAACGAGTATAACTTTCTTTCTCTCTCTCTCTCTCTCTCTCTATATATATATATATATATAATATAAATCTATATGTTTCCGTGTATACATACAGGTATATAATTATATATATTTGTATAAAAAAAAAGATAATAGGGAAAAATTAAACAGAAAAAAAAGGAGAATCTCGAAACGTGGCTACTATCCTTTTACTATTTTTTTCTACTCTTCGTCGATTCGCTTCCTTTTCCATTTTCTTCTTTTAAAGAAATTATCGTAATCGTTCGATATCATAACATATATATATATATATATATATATATATATATATATACATATATATATGACTTTTGGACGATTCGAACGAGCTCGAACCGAACGATTCGATCTTTTCTCTCGTTTCTCTCTAAAAAATACGCCTCCAATTGCCCTTTAGCAATCTTTTAGTTATAATCAACTAATAATTAATAACTAATAGCAATAATAGTAGCGATAATGGTAATAATAGTAGTAGTAATAATAATAATAATAATAATAATAGCAATAGCAATAATAATGGCGATAATAATAATAGTAATGGATTAATCGCGGATTATCAAAATGCTCGGACCGTTCGACGGATCGTCGCGTCGCGTTTTTCTCTCGTTTCCTTTTTCTTTCTTTCCCCTCCCCTCTCCCTTCTTTCGAGTACGAGTAATTTTCACGCGAGTAAAAAATATGTTCCCCTTCGAGAGGAAAGAAAGAGATGAAAATCGAACGATGTTACGACTCCTCTCTTTCTTTCTTCTTCTTCCTTTTCTTTTCTTCCTTTTTCTTTCCTTTTTCGGGAATTAAACGCGACCGACGATCCGTCCGAGTGCCCTCGCTGAAAAGCGTGGATGGGCAGGCATTTTTTACAAAATAGAAAGATAAAAAAAAAAAAAATACAGAAAGAACAGTAACAATTTATCATCGAAGCTTTCGAAAGATTCATTCGCACCGTACATCCATTTTTTAGGATTTTTTTTTTCTGAAAGAGTGTCGTTTTTTTTTTCTCGCTTATACAAGGATCGATCGGACATGTTTGGCCGACGTGTTTTGATACAACGAAAAGAGGCTACTCGCTTTTGTCAACAACGCGGATATTTTTTTTCCCTGTAATACGGCCCCTTCGGCCCGTTCCTCATTCAGAATTCGATTTTCTTTTCTCTTTTTCCTCTATCTTCCTATACAATCCCCTCCGATTTCGATCGACAGACTTTATTCGTTCAAAACTTCATTCCACAAAATTTTCTCTCTCTCTCTCTCTCTCTCCCCGAATATTTCTTTTCACGAGCCTCGTAACGATTTCGATTTCGATTTCGATTATCACACGACCTTTTTTTTTTCTTTTTTCCTTTTCTTTTTTCCCCTCCCCCTCGCGCTCGAATACACTCGCGATTAAATAAGTACCGATTTTGCCAAACGAGTCAACTCGTCCACGGCTTTGTACCCTTTTTTGACTAGAATTGAATTTCGAATTGACGATCAGGAAACGAAATCAGGCTCCTTTCTTTTTTTCCATCCCCCCTCCGCCCCTCTGAAATCCCTTCGTCCGAATTGGAACGGGCCTGCGGAACCGGAAGTGCGTCGATATAATTTGCCCAAAAGGGGACTTCGACCAAACTCAATCGATACCATTAAACCTTGAGCACGCACATTTTCGTCGCATCGTGCTAGACAGCCGTTTTACCACCAATTGCTTCGCGGTTTCTCGATATAAGTTCTTTTAATCAGAGACGATAGAAACGCGACGAAAACGGGCGCTGAAAATTAACAATAATCTTGCGCTTGCGTTGTAGTACTCGATAACTGAACGTAAAAATTTGTCTGAAAAATTTCTCTCGAAAACATAACTCGTATGTTTTTTTTTTCTTTTTTTTTTCCATCGATAATCGACGTCAGCCGCGACCCCTGCGTTTTCCTCTCTCGAACGTTCTCACCGATTTCGTTTATTTTCTTTTCCTTTTTCCTTCGATTTTTTCCCTCCTAAACGCGAATTTTCTCGAATTTTGGCAAATTTTCCTTTTCCACGGTGGAACGTTCCTTTCCGAATCGTGATGTACGAAAATTTTGATCCGATAATTTCGATTTTCAAAGTGATTTTCAAATTTGCAAATTCCCAGATAGAGAAAAATAAAGAAGAATCCGCGGGTACCACGGACCGACGTCGAAGTGAAACCCATATATAAACCGATAATAATCGCCAACAAATTTGAAACAATGCGTGTACACGTGAAACTGGGAGGGTTTTTTTGGCTCTGAGAGGATTACCCGTGGGATGAGGAATTGTTGTGAATGGGTTTGATCTGTAGGATGGGTGGCGGGGTGTTTTGTATTGTGTTGAAAGCAACGTCATAAGTGAAGTTAACTGAACGCTGCACTTGAAAGACTAATGAAAAATTTGGGGGAAACTTGAACACGCGTCGCTTCGCGCCCCTCTTGTTGATCAAGCGATACACACGTGTATATATACACACGCATGTATACATACGACGATACACATGTTATTTCCAATTTTTCTTGATTTTCTCTCTTTTTTTCTTTTTCTTCTCCTTTCCTTTTCCTCTCCTCCCCCCTCGTTTTCGAATCCATTCCATTGACGTCGAAGCAAGATCAATATTTCTCTCGTCACAGCAAAATATTTCTCATGATCGATGACAATTCAAACGCGTGGCGACGCCCGTTCAAGCACCCTCCGATCCGCGTCCGAGTCCCACAGTCCTTCGCCTCGTCTCCGTAGTGAGTGCCTTCGCGATTTATCGAATAAACGCGACGGCTGTGTGCACGATCGCTGCCTGTCCTTAGAATATATAGAGTCGAGTACGTTTAATTAATAATTATGCGTGTATGCGTTACGGTTAACTGTTAATTAACTTGACTTGACAAATGGTTACGGTACTGTAATTAATTAATTATTATCTGTTAGTTTAAATATGTGTGACTCCACCGTTTACAATCCACCGTCTCTTCTCCCTTTCGCGATCTCGTTCGCGTTCTCTCTCTTTCCCTCTCTCTTTCCCTCGGCTTTCTCTCGCTTCCTCTTCCTTTCTCTCTCTCTTTCTCTCTCTCTCTTCTCACCTCTATTCGGAGTATACAACGTACACGTTGCCTAAACTACGAACACTTAGTACACTTAGTAGCATATTTATTTCCGTTAAATATTGATTGGATTTTGGGAGGGGGTGGGGGAAAGGGGATCAGGTGGGGGATTTAGGGTCAACGAACGGCGGTCGTAGGATGGACGAAAGAAAAAAAAAAAAATATTTTTTGGACGATCTTTGGATTTTTGAGGAGATTTCTTTTTTTTCTTTTTTCGTTTCCTTCCTTCTTTTCTTCTTCTCTTATCCGCGATTTCTCTTTTCCACCATGTTGTTGACCGCCATCGTATTCGTTCGAATCTCGAGTTCTCGTGATAAATTTTTCGATGATTTCGAAAATTCAATGGGGGGCGGGGGCTTGGGTGGTTGGATGGTTGAATGGGGAGGATGTTCAATCGGGACGAAGGTAATTGCGTACGAAATGAATCCGGTATTTCCGGTCGTTCCACTTACGCGATCGGCGGTGGTGTACGACAAGACTGATAGACACTGAAAAGACCAAGTGCTTCCTGTAATACTTACTTAGTTAACTGTTTATTGCGGTACATTGTAATAACTGTTCTACCATAGTACTACTAGTTGTGAGTTATACTTGAAAAACGACTGTTTAACTGTAACAGAAAACCCTGACGAAGGCACCCACTAAACGGACTTTTTATTCATTTTTCCATTTATATTAATATTATTATTATTCCCATCAATTTTATATCGATTTCTATTTTTCGTATTTTTCGTAATCGCAATGTGTACGTATATGTTTGTATACGCACGTGGTTTTTTTCTTTCGTTCTCCCTTTTACGTTTACGAGAAGAATCGAATCACTCGTAGTCGATTTTCGCCGAGATTATTTATCGATGAATTTGACTCGATCGTTGTTAAAAAAATGGTTTTTTTTCCCCGATGAAGAAAGTGAAGAAAGAACATTTTTGGACTCGGTTTTTTCCCTCGAACGCGTATACGGGGGGTCGTAAGTGGGGGGTTGGGGTAAAGTAAACACATTCCCGTGAACAAAAAATTTGGAGAATATTTTGAAAAGAGTATCGACTCGTCGCGAAAACCGGGAGATCTCGAGGAACTTCCGGATTGCTGCGACGAGCCAGCACGGTGAGTTCGCACGTTCGTCGTCGACGATCGTCTTTCCTTTTTTTCTTGTCCCCTCTTTCTTTCTTTTTTCTTTTTTGTTTCTTTCTCTTTACCGATTCGCGTCTCGACCGATCAAGCTCACGGCACGTCACTACTCGGCTGGAGTTTCAACATTCGGCTCGTAGAAAAATCTCTTTTATTTAATTTCGCGAACTTTGCGCTTTTTGCGTCCCTTTCCGATAAATATTACAATTACAAACACAGCCAAAGTGCCCGAACACCGTCAAGACGATCGACAATCAAATTTACTTCACGAGCTTCCATTTCGCGAAATGTAAAAAAGCGTTGCAAAAAATTTTCATTTTTCGTTGCGCGTCCTGAAATCGAGATACCGGGCCAACGAATTTCTCTCTATTTCTATTGTTCGATTGTTGGCCAAGCTCGAGAAAAAAAAAAAAATTTTCCCTTTTTTTTCCTTCCTTCCTTATACTCGAACTCCGGGGGATGATATCGCAGCCTCCATAATTCCATTGGTAAATGTTCATTTCGGCAATGATTAACGCGTGGAAAGGCGTTGTCGTTAGAAGATTGGGGATCGGTTCAATTTCGTTGGTCTTTTTTTAATTCGCCCGTTATTCGCCCGATCGACGAATGAACGACGAAGCAAAACGAACGATTGGGACGAACGATTCGATTCGAGAACGGCGAACGGGGAACCCACCGTCTTACCAGCTATGCCTCTTCATTTATATAGTGGACATTGAAACAACTTATTCCGGTTTTTAATCACGGAGGCTCGGTCAGGGACACCGCGTGAAAACGCGAATGCCGCCGAGGCGCTCGCACTGCTAGACTGTCGGTTTTATCATATGCTGCGCACTTACGATACACACTGTCACGAATATACGTCACATACGTCTTTGCCCCATCTTTCTCCTTTTCTCTCTCTCTCTCTCTCCCTCTCTCTCTCTCTCTCCCCCTCTCCCTCTATCTCTCTTTCTCTCTATTTTCTCGGATCGGCGCGACCGTACGTGGTCGTATATTCGTTTTGTGAGATTATTTCATTAAAAAATTAAAACCCGATCGAAAACAAATCAACGGTTTTTGCTTGTAAAGCCGCGAATTCGAACAACGGCTCTCCTAATGCCGTTGCTACTTGCTAGGATGGTTATTACACTGGTTTTTTTTTCTTCTTCTTCTTCTTTTCTCTATGTATACGCGTGGGACAGGCTTTCTTCTTCTTCTTCTTCTTCTTGTTCGTTCTCGAGGCGCCATCTTTGTTTTAGAAACGTCTCTCTTTTTCTCCCTTTCTCTCTCCTCGTCTCTCTGTTACTCCTCGGACGTTACAAGTTCGAGTGGTTCTTTATATTTTATTTTTATTTTTTTTCTCTTCGCCTCGCAAGCCTGCCCACTCGGTCTCGACATATATCTTCGAAAGAAGAATATATGTCGTGTCACGTTTCGGGTATATCGGCGTCAAGTCCGGGATGCATGGTGTGACGTTGTCGCGTTCGGGGAGGAACGCGAACGTCGTTCTCATCATCGGTTCTGCATCCAAACGTATGCCAAAGGCCGCGAATTTTGTTTCGATTTTCGTGCTCGTTTTTTTTCTCATTTCTTTCTTTTTTTTTTTTGTTTTTTTTCACATATTACGCGTCTTTTTGGATCAATTGCTTTTTTTTTTATCTCGTAAATCCTCGTTCACTGCCGCTCGAAACGATTCCTTTCCGCTCGAAAAAGCGAGAACGAATCGGTTGACGATCCTCGCGCGGATCTTCTCAAAATTCGGATCGGTAGTAAACGTTCGTTTTGTTTAACCATTTTTCTTTTTTTTCTTTGTTTCCGCAATGCATTTTTATACAAACCATATTATTGTTATTATTTTTCCCTTTTAATAATCGTTTACGTGAAAAAGTACCGTGTATGGCCGAATAGTGGTTCCGTGGTTTCTTTTTGTTCTTTCTTCGAATGTTCGCCGCTTTCTTTTCTTTTTTTTTTTTCGACAATTTACAAAATCAATTGGCTTTACATATCCGTAGCGTGTGTAATTAAGTGTGATCAAAGTGTATTACGAAGTGTAAGAAAGTGTGTCGAACGTGTAGCAATGTATCTGTGTGTGTGTGTGTGTGTGCATGCGCGGGCGCGCAAGGGTTTGTAGGTTTGTACGAGGGTGCGGTTTGACAACCGCAACGATTCGCCGCACAACCTGTGTATGGAGACGTGTGTGAGCGCGCGGGGTTGCACGCTCGAGAACCAGGGCAACTTTGATTTCATCGTGTAACGTGATTCGCCGAGATCGCGGCCGTCCGTCGACCCGACTCGATCGTCGGCTCGAGGCGCCGATCTCGCTTCTTCTCTTCGTCGTTTGAGTGTGTGCTTCTGTCTGTGATTCTGTCGTTTGTGCAATTGTGAACTGTTTCGCTCCTTGGCGAGAATACCAATTTTACCGCGCCCCGTCCATCGAAGAATCGGCGGCGCGGATTTTGCGTTTAATTCGTGAGGTCGAGTCGTATTTGTGAGTGTGTATGCACTGGGAGTATACACCAGCGCATCCGGGCTATGGCATTTTTTTTTTAGATTATTTAAACATTTAGCAAATTTACATGAAAGAGATTAAGATTATGGGTTAAGGGCCGGTTTTGCAGATCGCGCGCTCCCCTCTTCTTCTTCTATTCTCTCAGATTTTCATCTCGCCATCCTCCTTCCTCTCTCTCTTTCTCTCTCTCTCGACAAACGTGTTTCTCCTTCTCGTCGTCGTCCTCCCACGTCGTCCTCCCTCTTTCTCCTCCTTCCTCCTCTCTTTCTCCTCTCCTTTTCCCCTCGACTTGAATCGCGCGGGTTTTCGATAGTTTTCGTAGCTTCGTATCGATATCGAGGACAGCTCGTGAAATACGGCTGCCCCTTGTTCCGTGTGGCGATCTTCCGTCGAGATCGAGAAAGAGTTGATCGATCGGACGACGAGCGTATTTTTCCTTTTCCTCGTTCCCCCGAGTCGGACGAGTAATAGTAGCAATAATAGCAATAATTCACTACCAGTGAAGTTCATCGTGAATTTTCTTCGCGACTCGGTTTCCATTCCCTTTTTCTTCTTCTTCTTCTTCTTCCTCTTCTTCTTTTCCTCTTTCCTCGATCCGTGTTGCGTATATATATATATGGATATATATATATAGCTTGGGCGACAGTGGTGGCTGTGTGTGGATGAAAATCTGGCCGAAGGTAGACGCGTTGCGCCACCGGCCCGCTTAAGAGTTACGGGCATATGTAAATCAATATATTTGTAAATTATTTTTTTGTGATTTTTTCTGCCGGCACGCCTACGACGGCGAGCACGCCATTTTTTATTTATTTATTTATTTATTTATTTATTTATTTATTTATCTCGTTATCTTTGCTTATCATTCTTCGATTACAGAACATACACTACTAGAGCTATTGTAACTTGCTGTGTGTTTTGTTTAAATTTTTTTTTTTTTTAAATAATTATGGTACACGTTCGCGGGGCACGGGCCGGCGCCTCGGGAATAATTCCTCCTTCTCGCGCGGGGATGTTGTGATTGTGTGCGGGGGGGAGTTTATTATATAGTCGGCTGCCCCTTTTCCTCTACCGATTCTGAAATCGTTTTTCTCCTTTTTGCCTTGTACTGCTTCATCCTTTCCTGCTTCTTCCTTTACAAGTTCAATAAAAAAGCAACCCTCGGCGCACGGCAGGATGCACCGGTGAAAAAAAGCTGTCGTCTCGGAATCGTTTCACGACCGACGTGTTGAGGATGGTGGTGGTGTGATAGTCATCATCGTCATCACCGTCATGAAAGATCTCGACGTTGTGCTCTCGTTGTGGTGGTTGTGTTTATTGTATTGTTGTTGTTGTTAAAGTTTTTTTTTCTTTTTTTTTTTTTTTTTTTCCCTAAATTTTTGCTGAATTTGAATTGGCGATAAGTGATGGTGAAAAGTGGTGATTGCTGTTGCTTTTTTAAATCTCTTCGTATCGTCTCCTTCCGCTCTCGTATATTTTTCGTGCACCATTTACTTTTTTTGATGATTTTTTTTGTTTTGTTTTGTTTTGTTTTTTTTTGCTTTTGTTTTGTCGAGGGACCTTTTCTTTTTCTAGAAATCGTCTTTTTATTTTCTCTCTTTCTTTCTTTCTTTATTTCTTTTTTTTTCTCTCTTTCTTCCTTTCTTTCTTTGCTTCTTTTTTTCCCTATCTCTTCGTTTGTTTTGGAAAGATGATCCTTGGATCCTTCCTTTTCTTTTGCTCTCTTTTCCTCTCCATTGTAATTTTTCGATCAATTTTCAATTTTAAGGCGGTTTATTGTATCATTGATTATCCCGAATCGACCTGATCTTTTTTAATCGACCTGTGATCTTTTTGCCCAAATTCAAATATTCATTCAGTTACATTCGCTCAATTCGTACCTCTCATTCATTCAGAGCAACACCTAAAATCGGAAATATCGAATTTCGAGAAATTTTCGCGATACAGATTTTGTTTCCTTCTTTTTTTTTTCTTTTCCCCTAAAATTTTGGCGGGATATATCTCCCCGATCTTTTTCGGACGATGATCGGCGGCCGCACCTTTGCCGAAACAAACGAATCGTTCGCGCCGGAAACGTTGAATGCATTGTATATTTGTATATAACCTTTGGAAAAGACTGTTGTCACATACTCCATCGAATATATTCCTCGAGAATAATTATATTCGGAAAAAATTGTGTTCGCCAAACGTTTGGTCCCTGTCTTAATTTGGAGGCTAGTCGGTGCCGGTGGTGCGAGTGTGTGAAGAATTGTGTTCTGAGGCTTACTTATTCTCTATCCTATCGTAGCTGTACAATCCATCGCAATGCTGTGTGTGTGTGTGTGGGTGTGTGAGTGTGTGTGTGTGGGTGTATCAGTGTCGAGAAAAAAAAATTTCCCGATCAGCGACGCCCATTTTGGGAACGTTCTTGCGCAAACCCTCTCGGATCGATTATTTTTCCCCAAAATTTTGCTTGTCCCGTCGATGGGATTATCGGCGGGAGGGTGGAGGGGTTGTGTACAAGGGCGATCACCAACGACCAGGCGTACACCGATGACGAACAGAAGCATTGGTTCGATAAAAACGATTATCGTTGGTTGCGTGAACGAGGTGTATGCACTCGTCCAGCTTTAGGTATTTACATAGAAACTAACCCTATTTCGCATTATGTACTTGATTTAAGTTTACCAGTAAATTCTCAGTTTATGCTTGTGATATCAAGGTGTATTTACATACTACTTAATCCGAGGAAAAAACGCCCTGTAACGCAAAAATTGTTATAATAAGAACGATCAATGATCGACCCACTTGCACGCCTACCGAGAACTCGAGGACATTTTCGAGAATTTTTCGAAAACATTATCATTATCTTATTATTCTTGATTGATTGAGACGTCCTTCTTCTTTTTTCCTCTCTTTCTCTCTCTCTCTCTCTCTCTCTCTCTTTGTCTCTCTACCGCTCCGATCTCTCGTTCGTCTCGCGGAAGAAGAAGGGAAAAAAAAAAAAAAAAAAAGAAAGAGAAACGAACGAATGAATAGATTCGAATCCGGAATTTTGAAATTTTTCGAAAAAAATTATGTCAAAGAAATTGGCGACAGCGGTAGAATCGGAAACGAGAAATCGCTCCGTCCCTTCGAGTTCCGAGTGGCGAAGGCGGGTACAATCGTTAAATGTAGCTTTGACGATGAATCTTTTAGCAATCTTTTCTTCTCTCGTCCCAGATGGTGAAAAAGCCTGGCTACCCGGCGGCTTCTCGGCGCGTGTCTTCTTTTTTTTCTTTTACGTTCAACGAAGATGACGACGTTAGGCTACTTTCAAAAATTGGCGAACAAAGGGGGTTAAAAAGAGGGATATTCCCCTGAAGAGGAACGGAGAAGTTTATCGAGGTACAATTTCGCTTCGACTTTTCCAAAAGAAAATCAGTATTTTGCAATTCCTCTCCTCTTAATTTCTTTCTCTTGTTTTTCCCACTTCTCCTTTCGTTTCTATTCTTCCCTTTTCCTTTTTCTTCTTCTTTTCTTTTGTTTTTTTTATTCCACCCGTCGAAACGTTTTTAACGTGTATTCTTTTTCGAAACTTAAAAGCGCGTTCAAAATGTCGGGAATCGAAAGAGGAAATAAAAATATCTCGTTTTTTTCTTCTTCTTTTTCTTCTTCTTCCTCATGTTTGTTTTCTTTTTTTCTTTTTTTTTCTTTTGTTTCGTTTTGACTTTTGAATTACCTCGGGACAGAATGAGGAAAATCGTTTTTTCTCTTCTTTTTTTTTCTTTGAAAGGATAGAAAAGCGATCATGGAGAGACAATTGGAATGAAAAAAAAAGTAGAAAGGTGGAGGAACGGGGAGTGGGGGTGGGGGAGGGGAAAGGTGGGGGTGGGATATTCGTACGAACCGGTCACGGAACGAAAGTCTCATCGAGAATCTCCGAAGGGAACAACAACAACAACAACAACGCGGTCGACGTACGATGTCATGGGGGGAAGAAAAAATTCGGCACGCTACCATTCATTTCCGCACTCTTCAGTCCGCGATTGCCAGTCGAAGAAACGAAGAAATCGAACGTGTCGTAGGTGAATCCTAGGTCGAAAGAACCGTTTCATTTTCATTCCTCTCTCTCTCTCACTCTCTCTCTCTCTCTCTTCTCTTCTCTTCTCTTTTTCTTTTCCCTTTTTCCCTAAATTTAATTTTTCTTTGTCCCAATTTTTTTTCCTTTTTATTTTTCCGTTTCAATTTTTGTTCTTGTTTTTTTTTTTTTTTTTACTTTGGACCGCCTCCCAATTTTTAACGTTTGTTTCGCGTTTTCTTTTTTTCTTTTTCTTTTTTAAAAAAATTTTTGAAACTTTTTCGAACGACTATCCGTATCGGTTCTTTTTCTCTCTTTTTGTTTTTTCGCGTTCTAAAAAAAAACCAACAAGACTCGAGTTTCTTTTCTTTTCTTTTTTCC
Source organism: Apis cerana (assembly GCF_029169275.1). NCBI lineage: Eukaryota > Metazoa > Arthropoda > Insecta > Hymenoptera > Apidae > Apis > Apis cerana. The sequence continues at coordinate 10,526,979 of NC_083865.1, forward strand.
TTTTTTTTCCTTTTTTTTTTTTCGTTTCGGATACGCGTTGTGGTTTACGGTCAACGTTTCGTTTCATCTCGTCTGGTCTCGTCGAAAGAAACCCCATCGAAAAGTACGGACAGTCCAGGAGTTTTATAAAAGGTCGGAAAAAGGGGAATTAGGGTCGAGATTGATGGGGCATCACAAAGAGGTATTTAGGAGTAAGGGGCTGGCCCGAGTTCTCTAAAGTTCGCTCCACGGTCAAACCTACGTTACTTTCTATATTCTTCTTCCTCTCCTCTCCCTCGTCATCCTCATCTTCGTATTTTTTCTTTTTTTCCCTAAATTGATCCACCTCTGTTCCGCTTCTCCTTCTTCTTCTTCTTCTTCTTCTTTTTCTTTTTCTTTTTCTTGTTCTTGTTCTTCTTCCTTTTATTCTTCTTCTTATTCTTCTTCCTCTTTCTAAGTATTGCGAGAACGTAACGGTATATTGCAAGTAAAAGTTCGAAACGACGCAAGTATTTTTTTTTTTTTTTTTTACGCGTTCAGATATATTATCCGGAAATAAAAAAATATTTCGCTTATAACGATCACAGGACCTCAGATTACCTGAAGCACGCCACTCTAAAATCTCTCATTCGCTTCACTCTCTCATTCTCTCCTCCTTGATGCTCACGAAGCATTCTCTTTCGCGCAGCTTTTCTCTTTCATTCAACAGCGCGTGCCCGTCCACGTACGCGACAAATCCCAAGGTCGTTCATTCACCAAATCTCCTTTCTCTCCTTCTCTTTCTCTCGTCCCCTTTCTCTCCTTGCATTCTGCCCCTCCTCTCTCTCTCTCTCTCTCTCTCTCTCCCTCTCTCTCGGATTCTCTTACGCGTCTCCTTTCATTCGACCCTCGATCGTCGTTGCTCGGGAACGTGCGCGTACCAGCGGCCGGGTACGCGCTCCGCATTCATTCCATTTTTTTTTTTTCCTCTTTCGCCTAATTTAACCTAGTCTCATAGACGCTATATTTATTATTTATAATATTTATATATATATATATAATATATATAATATTTAGCATTTAGTTTTTTATTTTTCTCTCTCTCGCTCTCTCTCTCTCTCGCTCTCGCTCTCGTTCTCTCCCTCTCTTTCTCTCCCTCTCTTTCTCTCTCTCTCTCTCTCTTCCTCTTCATTTTTCATTTTCATCATTCATTTTTTTATTTTATTTTCATTTTCCCCTCTTTCTTTCTTTCTTTTCTTCTGCTCGATTTCTCATTTTTTCTGGCGTGTGTGTTTTCTTTTTTTTCCTTTTCCTCTTATTTATTTACTCATTTATTTATTTATTCTCATAATTATTATTATTATTTTTTTTTTTTCCCCACGAAAAATGCTCGTCGCTCGCGCACACTCTACGACGATTATATTTTATATATATATATATTCTTTGAAAATTGTGCACGCGGTACAAACGGCGGGGACGGAGGAGGGCAGTAACTCTTCTCCTCGCCCTCCGTCCCTCGGTTTATTTTTTTTTTTTCTTCTTTTCTTCCCTCTCCTCTTCTCATTTATAATAATAATAATAATAATAATAATAATAATAATAATAATAATCCATCAGATACGCTCCAGACTCTCTGTATGTATATATAATATATATAATATAACTGTTTGTGTAATAATTATATTTTGTTTGTTCGCTTACGAGCTAATAGTTCTCGTGCTGCCGGCCAGCACATTGTTTGCGCGCATTTTTTTTTTCTTTTATACATATACATATATATATATATATATATATGTATGTATGTATGTATGTATGTATATATATATATATACATATCTATATATATATATATACACATATATATATCCTTACGTGGAGTAGATTCTTCGCGTGTTTTTTTTTTCATATTATATAGTATACGAGTGTGTACGTGTGTACAAGTGTATATATATATATATATACGTGTAACAAGGATTTCCGCGTGTGTATACGTGTGTATATTTGTGTGTGTGTGTGTGTTTGAGTGTACGTGGTTTGGTGTAGTTTTATTTCTCTTTCTCCTCATCGTAATAATCATCATCATCATCCTTCTCTTCTCTTCCTCTCTTTCTCTCTCTCTTTCTCTCCGTGCGTGTACATATACATCACTAAATCACGTATCGATCGGCGGCCAACGACGAGTGGCCGCTTCGATCGCGAATCCAGACCATCCTTCATCGTTACATTTTCCTTCCTTCCTTACTTCTTTCTTTCTTTCTTCCTTCCTTCCTTCCTTCCTTCCTTCCTTCCTTTTTTCCCCCATTTGCTGTAACTCGTTTCTCGCGTTTCCTTTTAAACGGGGAAAGGGATGCGCGAATAATTTTGCTGTACGCGCGCGTTGTACCAATCGACGACGTACCGTACGAGGAATTAATCGATCTTCGTCCTCGTCTCCGCGTTTAACGCACATATCAACAAGGAGACGCGTACCCTTTCCCTTCCTTCTCTCTTCTCCTCCTCCTTCCTTCCTTCTTAAACGTTACGGGAGCTAAGAATTAAGGTTTACCTTAAAAGTGGCTTCTATTTATGTATAGTTTATGTATAGTTTAGTTATAGTTTAGTTTTTGTTTTTTTTTTTTATGAGCCTAGAGAGGGAAGCCCGATGATCGTCGATTGGACATCGTCGGTGGCTTGTCGCTCTCGGTGGCTTAGACCTGTACCCAAGGCTTTGCCTTGTCTAGGATAGAGTCTAAGTGTTTGTTTCGGCTCTTGTACTAAAAAAAACCCATAGTACTCGCGCCCTGTCCGAGATCGACACCCTCCCCCCCGCCCCCCTCTCCTTCCTTCAATTTCCCGATTTGTCAATTTCACCGGGTGGGGGGAATGGGGGGGCGCGGGGAGGGGTTGATTCGCGGAAGTCGCGTTCACAAGTTTCTTCACCTTCCTTCCTTCCTTCCTTCCTTCCTTTCTCTCTCTTTCGTTCCATTCGTTCGGATTATTAATTATGGCACGTTTCAGGGGTGATTCCGGGCTACCAGCGCGACAATGCGTCCTGCGAATTCTGAGAGAAGAGCGACTCAACGAGAACAATGAATATCGCTCGAGTAACGGACAGAGGATTCCCTCCTGGATCGTCCCTCCCCCTCCGTCCCATTCTCCCCCTCGAGGGGAGGCCGAGTCGAGGAGGGACGATCGAGGAGGTTCTTGGCCGTGTTGCGGCGAGCGTCGTCGTTCTAGGAACTCTAGGATCCAGGACCGTAAGAAAGTAAGTAGGAACAACGTGATCCGCGCGAAGTGAGAGATTGTTCGCGCGGTGCTGAGAGAAAGACCATTGGCCGCTGGTTGCCGTCCTCACGCACCGTGTAACGGATTTCTAGATACGTATTATCGACCGTTAACCTTCTTCTCTCCCTCCCCCTAAGTTCCTCCCACTGTCTTTGCGGGAGAGAAGCGTTTCACCGTCGCTGTTTCGCTGGTCCCGGCTAGGGCCGAGCGAGAATAGGATATACGACCTCCCCGAGGAAAAATCGGCCGAGAGTCGGGCTCGATTTTTCACTGTCACCGGGTTCGTATCGTGTACGTGGAAAATACACGGCAATAATAATAATAATAATTTCGTTTACTACTGCTGAGACGGAAATAGTTTCGCGGATGACCACACTTGAACGCCTTTTCTAATTTCTCCCTCGGGCCGCGTGTTCGCGAATCGACGTAGAATCGACGATGGAAGAAGAGCACGCGCACCACGTGTTTTCTCGCACGTCGAGTTGTACGTCGTTCTTTACACGTTGTCAGAGTTACCGATCATATCGTCGGCCTTCCTCTTGACGCCACGATCTTCAGGATGATGCTGCTGCTGCTGCTGTTGATGATGTTGTTGTTGCTGATGTTGGTGCTGCTGATGTTGATGCTGATGCTGTTGCTGCTGCTGCTGCTGCTGTTGATGATGGTGATGAAGACCGATGGCGGACGAACCTTGCTGCTGTTGTTGCTCGTTGAGCGTCAACTGACGGTCAACCCCTTGAAGAGGTTGCTGATTCACATTCAGTCGCTCCACTTGCTGCAGGCCCGTCTGGTCCGACGTCCAAGGGGTCCACTCGTCTCAGTAGTAACTGAATTTTCATGGTTGCTGATTGTTCTGCTGATTGACCACGTGCTGGAGAGTGAAACTCAAGGCCCGAGGATCACCGTGAAGCCTCAAGGCTTGTTCCAATCGTTGCTCTTGCAATCGCAACGCTTCCCCTGCGAATCGTCATGAATGAATCTTTATGAAATCGTTCCAATCTTTCTTCCCCCTCCCTCCCACTCGCTCGCTCGCTCGCTCGCTGCTTCCATTCAAACGCTATTTTCATTCGAACGAACGACGATAATAACAACAACAACAACAACAAAGACAACAACGACAACAGAATAATAATAGTAATAACAATAGTAAGAGTAATAATCGCGATCGATGAAGGATGAAGAGAGAGTGGACGAGAGCGACTTACCAAGGTCAGGCGGTAAGGAGGTGTCTTGTTGAGACATCTGTTGGTTCGTGTGGTGTCCAGGCATGCCAGAGGTGCTACCTCCGTTATGCTGGCCCAAATGATGTCTCATGTCCCCACCGACCGCGGAACTGGCAGCCGCCGCTGCTGCTTGCGACACCTGATGGGCGAAAGAGCGTATAATACAACGCGAGGGAAATGTAACGCGACGTCGCGCTCTTGCTTAATCTAATTATCTTTATCTGTTGTCCATTCGGGAAAGAGACACGGGCGGGAAATATAATCGTAAATGTGAGGTTTGTCGTGTACGTACAGCCAGCCTGAGCGCGGCTTCGGCTTGAGAACGCAGCAACGCTTCCGCCTGATGCATTCTCAGGGTCTGTTCCGGTCCGGTAGCTTGTATTCCCTGTTGTTGAGGCCCCGTCGATCCTTGGCCACCGCCGCTCATGTCGCCGTTGTTCCCCATCCTCATCGCAGCCGCCAGGGACGCCATGTCGACCGGCGACAGATTCGGTGACACTGAATTTTGCAAACCTGTCGATCATATCGTCCCCCGTTAACGCGTAATCACGCTTGTCACAAAATCTCTTCTTTCCCTCCCCCTCGTATTATGATATCGTTGCCTGTATACATGTTTATATATGAATATGCGTATATGAGAAGAAGGAGGAATGAGGAAGGACGTGAGGTAGGGGGGAGGGTAGGTTGCATCGTTCGTATCGTTCGTTGGCCAGCTTAGAAAACTTATTGGAGATAAACTTTGTCGCCGTTTTGAACTATCGCCACTACCGCCTACGATGATTTCGAGACGATCGGGGCGGGTTGTGAAGCGATGAGCCCCGCCGTGGACCCCGCATTAAACGAGAGATAAGAAAAATCTTGGCCACGGAAAAACATAATTATAAATCAAACCGTTATCGGTAATAATAATTGGAACGGATCAGCCGTATCTGCTCGAGCGCTCGTTTCTCCCTGAACGAGAGAGAGATATCCCTCGGCTCGATTACCGATCCTCTCCTCTCTTCGATAACAGGGATATCGGCGACCTTGAACGATGAACGGCGACCACGATCGATCGTGATCATCATCATCATCGTCGTGGTCGTCGTCGTCGTCGTCGCGGTCGAGACGACGAAACGGAAACGGGGCGGATCGGAAGGGGAGGAAAAGAAAGGCGGAGGCGGCAACCCTTACCCGCTGACACGGCGGCGGCTGCCATCACTGCCGTCATCCGTTGTTGCTGCGACTGCATCTCGTCGTGGTATTGTTGCGCGGAGCCCGGTTGACTTCCAGCTCGTAGCATCTCGCTCAGCTTGTTACCGCTCGGCCCCGGTGACGCCATGTTGTTATTGTTGTTATTGTTGTTGTTATTCAGCAGACCGGTACCTGCGCAAAAGTCTGCTCCCGTTAATATGAATAGTCGATCGGCACGATCGCCATATTTTTTTTTTTTTTTTGCGTGATAATAAAACTCGCAAGACGCTGTGATAGATCTAATTTCTCTCTCTTCCTCTCTCTCTCTCTCTCCCTCCCTCTCTTTCTCTCTCTCTCTCTCTCTCCCTTTTCATTCCTTTTCCTTTTCGTTTATTGTTTATTCGATGTATAGAGATATATATATATATGTGTGTAGATGTATAGATATATACATACGTTATATAAAAAATCGGACGTATTTATTTATTATAAAAAATCGGAGTGAGCATGACGAAATTACCCACACAAGAATTCGTGGATGATTTATTTTAATCAGATAAAATGTGATAATAATAATAATAATAATGATAATAGTAATAATAATAATAATAATAATAATGATAATAATAATAATAATAATAATGTTCACTACAATAACTCTCGTCGTGGTTTTTCTCGAAGCTCGTCGCCAGTTACTTAAAATGTATATATATATATGTATAAGCGATACATATTTGGAAGAAACGTGAGAAATATGTTGAGTCGGCGATGTTGAAAAAATTGATCGACTCTCTCGGGAGTATATATATATATTCACGACACTCTAACGATTATTCCAGGCGACCATTTGCAAGTAGACGAGGAACAAGATCGGAGCGTACCAGGTTCACTACCGGCTGACGATAATCTTCCGTTTCCACTGCTGCTGTCCGAATGAGCCGACGGCGAAGGGCACATTGGTGGTTGTTGCAAATTTTGAGGTCCGCCTGTTTGACTTCCCAACACTCCCAAACCCGCACCTGTACACGAGAATCGTAAATGTGGTTATTGATGATATTGCAACGATATCATCGTTCACGATGATAAACTTTGAGAGAACGTCTATATATGTATATTTATACATATACATATACACCGTATTATAATTTTTGCGATAACCTCATACCTAAACTCGAAGACGCGAGGATTTCTCTCTCTCGCCTCTCGGCGGCGGCGCGACTTAAAACGTATTGCGCCGCAAACTGATGCTTGGGGTCCATTCTCATGTGCTCCATGTGACTCAACAAACCTTAACAGCAACAAAGTAAAGCGGTCTCGATAGAGTTTTTCGATTAGTGTTTTTCTTATTATAGCGAGAAAGTGGAGTAAACGACAGTAAGAATATCGTACGAGATATATCAAGTTTTATACATATATATGTATATATATATATATATATATGTATGTATGTATGTATATATGTATGTACACCATCGAAATGAAAAGTAAAACGGCACGACGATGACGACACTTGATAAGTATAAATAAATATATATATACATATATACGAAGAGATATAAAAGATCGACGCGAAGAGGAACGGAAAAAAAAAGTAAAGAAACGAAAAGTTGATCGCATATGTGGTGATGACCGCGCACTATATTGTTGTTATATTATACATTATGATGATCGGAGAAGAAAAGAAGATCATACTTACCGCTCTCGTGAGTGAAGACGGCTTGGCACACCGAGCACGGCCACATTCTGAGGCTTGTGCTAAGTTGACTGGTCTCAGGATGGCAGGCCAGGTGTTTCCTAAGACTACCCTCGTTGACGTAGTGTTTTCCGCACACTGGACACGGGTGGTTGGCGGTCCGTCGCTTCGCTAGGTAAACCCCGGCAACGGAGGTTGTGCAGTCAGCGGAGGGAACAATAGGGCGACACAATTTCAAGGTCAATGCTAAGCAGGATAAAGCTTCCCAAGGAACGAAAGCCACCTCCTCCATCATCATCATCATATCCATCATATCATCATCATCATCATATCACCACCATCGTCATATCACTACTATCATCCTTATTATCATCCTTGTTCGATCTTTTCTTTTTCATTATCATCATCATCATCATCATCATTACCATCACCATCATCTTCATCATCATCATCATCATCATCATCATCCTTCTTTTCCACCTCCTTCTCCTCCACCACCTTATTATTTCTCACGCATTCGCGTGTACATACGCGCGTACGTACGTCGACATTCCAGTCGACCTCGAAGGCGAAGGGAGAATCCTTGCAGACACGGATAGCCGAGGACCAGGGAGAGAGCACTGACCTCGGACGCACCGCGCGCTGCTTCTGCCGTTGCTGGCTCCCTTTCACGAGCGAGGTCGTCGGCCCAAAAACCAAGATGTACACGCACGTACGCGCGCTTGCACGCTTATAGACGCACAAAGAAAAGTTCGACGAATCTCTCTCTCTTTCTCTCTCTCCCTCTCTCTCTCCCTCTCTCTCTCTTCCCCTTTTCCTCCCCTTGCACTCTCTCCTCCCCTCTCTCCCTCATCATCGTTTTTCTTTTCTCTATTTTTCTCTATCTCTCTCTCCCTCTCTCTCTCTCTCCCTCCCTCCCTCCCTCTCTCTCTCTTTCTCTCTACGGTTTGCCTCCTTTATTATTATTATTATTGTTGTTGTTATTTACTTATTTATTTATTTATTTATTTTTTTTTTCCGTATCTCTCGGTTTTCGATCTCACCTCCCTTTCACTGGGAAGAGATCGTGGACCGTGGACGACGGATGGACGATGGAAAAACTCTACGTTACGTCACGCAACATGTTACTCGTACGTACGTACGGTATATATGCAATGATGATTTCGATATATCATCACTATGATATACGCCAGGTCGATACACCTGGGTGTTCTTTTTGTTTCTTTTTTTTTTTTTTTTTTTTTTTTTCCGTTTATTGTATATACGATATATATGTATATGTGCGTGCGTGTGTGTATATATATATATATACACATACACATATACATATATATATGTATATATCGATGTCGATACAGTTTATTTATTTTTCAGTCAGATCGAAATGATGGAGGAAACGAGTGCACGGCGCGTTATAAAAACGGCATGCGGTTTCGTAAAGAGATAGATTCTCATTGACTGGCGCACGATCCGTGCGCGTCGATCGTTCTTCTCTGTACGTCTATCATCTACGTATGCCCACACACTTATAACAACAGAAACAACACGCACAAAAGTCGGAACGAGTCACCCTTTTGAAGCACCGGTTTTATATTAGCGAGTATAGTAGGTAAGGTATATACGCAAGTATTAGTCGGGTGAGTGCGCTAAGTGCTACACCCCCTTTTTCCGTTCAGCGAAACAGTACGAAGAAGTGACAGGACAATGTGTGCATATCGCCCGCGCCAAAGCAAGTTCTTAGGTGGGGGGATGTGAAACGTAGTAGTACTTAAATACTAATAAGGACGAACCACCCCTCGTGTCCCGAGGGGCGATCGTACCGTACCTTTCTCGCTTTCGTCTCTCTCTCTCTTTTTTTTCTCTTTTTCCTTTTTTTTTCTTTTCTTTTCTTTCTTTTCTTTTTTTTTTTTTTTCTTTCTTTCTTCACAGACTTACTCGCAATTAAGAGGCACCCTCGTTACGCCTATCTCCCCGTTCTTTCTTTCTCCTTCTCGAAGAAGAATTCTTCGATTTCTCCTTCCGCGAGAAACCCTCGTTAGCTTTAGGTCGTGTTTGTTAGAAAGACGAAGGAACGGACGGACGGACGGAATCGAAAGGACGGCAAAAGTCGGCGACGACCACGTTGGAAAGTAAGCGGGTAAAAGGGTAAAAAGTAAGATCCGCTCGTTTCAAAAAATTGTTACGCATTCGTCGTACCATTTCTTCTTTTATCCCCTTTATCCCCTTCAATTTTATTATTCCCACGCGAATCGATCGCGAATCGATTTCTTCTCCATTCGTGGCCGTCCCCTCTCGTCGTCCGGACGATGGGTGATAAGCGCAGAAGGGATAACAATTGCGTTTAGGGGATAGATAAATCGCGTTTGAATATATTTTTTCGTGCGTCAGAGTTAGAGTTAAGAGCCAGAAGTAACAAGACAAGAGAGAAGTGTGTAAATATACGTGGTCAAAAAATACGTAGCGTTAGTAATGCGTTAATACATAAAAAACGTATGGAGAAGAGAAGGTGTCTCCCCAAATTCGATTCGCACGTGTGTTTATATATATACATATATATATATAAACATACATATATATATACATATATATATATAAACATACATATATATATATATATATAAATTTTGTTGCGCGTTGGTTATACGACGAGAAAAAGTAAGCAAGGAGAAAGAAAGAGTGAGATGGACGAAATCGAGGGCGACTTCTCTCGACTTCTATCGTAGATACTTACTGGCAACTCCGGATGCATTGGGATCCTTGTGGGTGTGCTTCATGTGCTCCATGAGAGCTTCGCCACCGAGGAAGAGTTTGTGGCAGACGGGACAGCTGGTCGCGTTGGGGCCGCCGATCAGGGCGGCGTGTTGCTGGAACACAACACGCTGTTGCAACTCCTTTTTTGGGGGGCCGGAACAAGAGGAACCGGAAGCAGGCACACCGGTAGAGAGCAGCCGACCCACAGAATACCACCACAGAGTCGCGAACCAGAAGCGCAGGACAGGCAGCGCACAGAACAGAACGATTGACCAGTGAGAGTTAGAGTACCGATTGCACCGCCGCCACCACGGACTACTTTTTTTTCTTTTACTTTTTTTTTTCTTTTTTTTTTTTTCCTTTTTCCTTTTCTTTTTTTCTCTCTCTAGCGAAAAGGGAATTCACCTCGAGTGTCTGGCGGGACGGAGGAAAAGTTTTTAGGGTGGAATTGCAAGGATTTATGGTTATCGCCGTTTAAGCCGTGACGCCACGTCGGATCGTACGTCGATAGGCGTGTATGCGAGTAGTGTATGCGATGGATGGAAAAGAGTGGAAAAAAAAAAAAAAAAAAGTCTCGTATGGATATGTGGTGGTCGATTCTTTCTCGTTTGCGAAAGGGAGGAAGACGGGAGAAGGAGAAAGCAAAGCCCAGACAGACGAATGTACGTGTATGTATATGTATATGTATATATATATATATATATGTATATATATTATATTATATATACATATTACATATATACGTATATATATATTATATATATACATACACACATATATATATATACACAAATATATATAAAAAAGCGTGAGGTGCGGAGAACGATCGGAATGAGATTGAACCGGAAATCCTTGGCGGATATTTAAAATAGAGAAAGAGCGGAATCATCGGATGGATCTTCTCCGATTGATCTCGCACGACCTCACAGAATGAACGGGAATGCAAAGCACAGATCGAACGACTACTAGTTACTACGACACAATTGCACACGGATGGCCTTTGTCGCCGTTATCGGGTTCAATCGTCGTCGATTCACGACGAGAATCGACGACGCGATTTTCTTTCTTTCCGTAATATATCTATCCATCCGTATGGATATAACGATGGACGCGCGGATGGACGCGAGGATACGTGTGGAGAAGAATCTACAAAAGCTGACAAAGGCCATCCTTTGAAAACAGATAATATGAAGAGTGATGAACGAAATTCGACGTCCTCATTGCAAGTATCTGTCTCTCCGTCATTGGCGACCTCGCGTTAAAGGTAAAGAGATTATTTCGCGGTCTTATTTATTCGATCGTTCTTCTCTTTTTTTTTTTCCTTTCCTTTCCTTTCCTTTCCTTTCCTTTTCTTTTCTTTTCTTTTTTTTTCTTTTCTTTCCTTTCTATATATTCACATATCTCTGATATTTCTTTATTTCTCTCTCTTTTCTCTCTCGCACACGCGAAGGTCGGTTATACGCACACGAGGCGGTAGGGGCACGCGCTGAGGGAAAAACATGGCGGTCAACCTTGCTCGGAAAGAGTGGTTAAAACGGAGAGAAAAAGAATACGAAGAGGAAGGAAAGAAGGAGGAGAAGGTGGGAGGAGGAGGAGGAGGAGGAGGAAGGAAAGGCTAAAACGAGACCAGACGGCAATGACCCCAAACTTTTCGGGTCTTTACTCGCCTCCTTTCCTTTCTTCCTGCCTACTACTTCTCCCCCCCCCCCTCTCCTCCCTACCCTCTCCACTTTGATACAACGCATCCTCCTCCTCCTCCTCCTCCACCTTTTTTTTCTCGTTTCGTTTCGTTTCTTTTCTTTCCTTTTTCTTTTTCTTTTTCCTTTTCCCTCCTCTTCCCTCCTCTTCCTCCTCTCTCCCCCTCCTCCTCCTCCCCCTTCCCCTTCTTTCTCACTCGCGGCGAGTCGTCCTTCTTTCTCTCTTTCTTTTTCGCTCTTTCTCTCCCCCCTTTCCCTGCCTATCTTTACCGAACCGACGTACCGACGTGTTTCGCCGTGTTCCTTTTTTTTCTTTCTCTCTTTCTTTCTTTTTCCCTTCCCTTCCCTTCCCTCCCCTTCCCTTCCGGACCTGGGATAACCGCGACCGAGTTGAGACGATCAACGGGACGGAGGAGAGCCGAATCTCGGGCAGGAGACCAGTTTAAAATAACACGAGGCGTCGTTGACCTAGCCGTTTCGACCTGGCCTTTTTTTCTTCGCGCCGTTTACGCCCCCTCCCTTCGATTCCCGACCCTCGCAAGAACAATTATTATCCGCGAATATCTTCTCAATCCTATTCAATCACGATATCAATTTCGCTTCCCCTCTCTCTACGCTCGTTGATTCCTTTTATATTTCGCTTACATTCCCTCCCTCCCTCCCTCCCTTTCCTTTTACCGATTTATTTATTCGTTTATTCGTTTTCCTTTCTGTTTTCCTTCGTTTTCTTCGTCCCTCCTCCCCTCGTGATCAAACAAATCTCCGATTTCTAATCCTCTTCCTTCTCTAATCCCCCTCTTCTCTCCCGCAGGAGAACGCGAAAAACAGGAACGAACGAAGGAAGGAAAATATCGAATTTTCCACGCTCCATATAAATCCGATTTCTCGATCCACGGACGGACGGATGGATGGATGGAAGGACGGATGTCGAGCCGCGAAGAAGTTGAGGGGGCAGGGGAAAAAAAAAGAAAGAAAGAACGAGAAAGAGAAAAATAATGGTTGAGGAAGGTTGAGGAAACGACGCACGGCAGCGTCAATGAACCCCCCTCCCAGTTTAGAGGGTCCTTGCCCTCCTCTTCCTGCGCCGTAGCCCGCGCCTCTCGCGCGTTCTTTTTTTTTTTTTCTTCTTCCCCCCCTCTTGGGAACACACCCACGCTCGCCACGTAGTCGTTGTTCGCTCCTCGTCGCCGCGTTCCTCTCCCGGTTTGACGATAGGCGATATTCTTTCCAAGGCACGCCCCCTCCCGCTCGTTGTTTTCGACGGGCCAAAGCCCGGGCGTCCTTCTTTCTTCCCGGACCTGGGACAAGCCCGAGCCGGTTGAGCCGACGACACACGACGAGCCACACGAAGAAGAAGACGAAGAAGAAGAAGACGAAGAAGAAGAAGAAGAAGAAGAAGAAGAAGATGCCGGCCGTCGACGTCGTCGGCGTCGCCGATGCTGGGTGCCGGTGCTGCATGCAAGTTATTCTCGGAGGGAGGCTGCGGTCCGTAAGTTCGACGCCCCGACCTGGCCCAACTGGAAAAAACCGGTTTCTTCGTTGCGCTCTTCCTTTTTTGCCTGCATCCTCGCTTTTTGCACCGCGAATACCTCTCTCGACTCTCCTTCGAGTGTGCCGTGCGCCCGCTCTCTTTCTCTTCGTTCCTTTTCCGTGCAAGCCGTCCTCGTCTTCCTTCCATTTACCCGCGCCTCGATCTTCTCTCCTCTCTCTCTCTCTCTCCTCCTCCCTCTCTCTCTGTTTCTCTCTCGCTCTCCCTCTCTCTCTCTCCATTCTCTTTGCCCCGCGCCCCTCAGCCAGAGAGCGGTGCAGCGTGGGCGAATCCCCAAGGGACTTTATGATTCGCCGTGACCAGATTCATCTCTCTGCTCGACTCTCTACGTACGTGGTACGTACGTGGTTGCAGCCTAGGCCCGCGAGCCTAGCACACCTCTATTCCCAATTCCACGCTTCCCGATCTCCCCCTCTTTCGGACGACAACCTCTCTCTCTCTGTCTCCGTGTGCGCGTCGTTAGATCTTGCAACTTCCAAGACATCATTCTCTCGATGAGATCTTCTCTCCACGATTTTTTCCTTCTCTTTCTTTCTTTCTTTCTTTCTTTCTCGTGCAAGCCAGCCAGCTCGGAGAGGAGAATCCGATTGCCAGCGATTCCTCCAGTCGAGAGTCGAACCGTCGGTTTTATTTATCCGGTGAAACGCTCCTGCGAGCGTTTAAGCCCAGGCCGTGGTGTGGGCCAGGGAGTGGCGTAAAAAGGAAGTGGGTGTGAGCATACGCGTAGCGATGCGTGACGCTGGGCCGCTCGCGTGGAGCCATTTTGCCAGGGAAAGAAAAGGGACCATCTTTGATTCCGTAGTCGGAAGAAAATCGGCGTGGAAACGTCAGAGAGAGAGAGAGAGAGAGAGAGAGAGATTTTTGTCGCGTCATTGTTGTTCTCGTTTCCATCTCGTTCATCGTCCTTTCCAACCTCGATCCTCGATCGGAGGATGTTTTGATCCCGATTGTTTACGCGAGCGAGTCGTGATGAAACTTTGGCAAAAATCGAGGTGGAACGAAGAGGGGTTCCCTCCGTTTTCTCGGAGTAAAGCGATAAAATCCGAAGGTCATTCTCGCGGCGCGCAATTCTTTTCGCGTCATTTCTCTCTCTCTCTCTCTTTCTCCCTCTCTCCTTCCCTTTCTCTCTCTCTCTCCCTCCCTCTCTTTTTTTTCCAGCCGTCTCCTTTCCTTGGCTTTTTTAGCCGCAACGAGGCCGCGAGCCTCGCCGGCAGACAACCTTCGTACGATACTCGGTTACACCAACAAACAAAGTCTGTAAAAGATATATTCGTTGACCGGTTGTCTCGCTCTCTCGCCGTACTCGCCGTTGCTTTTTCGTACTTGGAAAGAGTTATTATTTATTTCGTGGATCGTATTCGCAATTGCGAGTAATAAAATTCGACGATTAATTTTCCGTATATACAAAGTATTTTTTCTCTCCCAAGAATCTCTCTCCCCTCCCCCTCCCGCTCCTTTCTCTTCCTCCGCTCATCAATTTCGATGCAACGATTGTCCTAGAGAGAAAGTAACAGTGGTGGCAAATAGTGGTAGTGGTGGTAATAGTAGTAATGGTAGTGGTAGTAATATTCGAACGAATTCGATGATTCATTTTCATTTGTCGGTTCGTTCGATCGATGAGAGAGAACATGTGTATATATATATATATATATATATTTCCGATATATTATTATAGTTGGATCAGCTACGGTTCGGTCGACACCGAGCACCGCACGAAGCGTCGCGAGAAAAAAAATTGCACCGTGAATATTGAATAGGCGCATTATGAAATTATTAATCCGTAGCGGTGATTTTCATTCCCTGTTAGAACCTGTTTAATTTCCCTTCCCCTCCTCCCTTCTCTTCTCTTCCCTTTTTTCTCCTCCTTCCTTTCTTTCTTTCTTTCTTTCTTTCTTTCTTTCTTCTCTTCCAACTATTATGCAGCACTGCTGTATTATTCCAAGCCGACGCGTTTTTTGGCGTATCACGCGCTGGTAATCCGCGGGTTATGCGTGTCCAATCACCCCCGAGGAGCGGGGAAAGGAGGGCGGGGGAAAAAAAAGTAACTAAAGGGTTGAGGATGCAGCTCCCCCTCCCCTTCCCTCCTCCCAGTGCCGTGTTGTGCCAATAGCAGTTTGGACGCGGACCCTCTCACGCTTTTCGTCACTGGGAAGAGAGAGGAAGAGGGAGAGAGAGAGAGAGAGAGCGGGAAAAAACGCACAAGGGTGTTGCACAATGGGGGAGAAATCCCACCCCGGTCGGAATCGGCGCGGGAATGATTTCATTAGGTCCTTCGGTCGTCGATGAACTGTGTGTGTGCACGATAGTGAAGAAGAGAGAAAGAGAGAGAGAGAGGGGGGAGAGAAAAAAAGGGGGGCTCGCAGAGGCGGAGACTGTGCAAAAAATTAATATCGAGGGGGAGAAAAAATGGTTGGAACGGGCTTGGGAGAACGGGGATTGGGATACGCGATAGTTCGATAGTTTGGAGATGGCGCGAAAGAAGAAGAGGAAGAGAGAGAGAGAGAGAGAAAAAAAGAAAAAAAGAAAAAAGGGAAAGAAAATTTCCGGTCCGATCTCTTTTTCCCGCCACGAGAGGCCGGTGTCCCAGTTTCCTTCTATTTCGACGAAACTAAGTAAGAAAGAAGGGCGAAGAACGAGAAATATATATATATCGGAATTGTGGAGATTCGCCAGGCAACGGTATTGGGTGAGGAAAGTTAATGAGGGTGCGAAACGATTCGACGAGAAATAAAGATCGGAGGAGGTTTTGGATGGGGAAAAAAGGGGAAAAAAAAAGAAAAAAAGAAAAGAAAAAATTGCGCGCGTTCTTTTCCGGGCGTCGATCGAAGGACGACTCGTTTGTCGGATCGTGGCAAGGTTTCGAAGGGTTACGAATAACTCAAACGTTTTTCCCGATAAGGAGCGATAAGATCGAGGAACATGGGATCGTCGTCGTCGTAGATATTGATGAAATTATATATATATATATATTTATATATATATATATATATATCGATGCATGATCTTTTTTTTAAGCGTAGCGCCAATTGTCACGGAGGATGCAAAGGATGAATGCTTAGATACCAGACACGTGGACGCGTGGTGCTTTTCGAATTTTCTGTTGTGGAATTATATAAGAGATTTGTCGTGGACAAATGAGTGAGACAAGTGAAATATTTTTGTTTAATTTAGCAAGCATATCTCGGAATCATCACACCCGAAACGAATTCCCACGGGCTCTCCCGCATCTTTTCACCCGATCTTTTTACCTTTAATCGTTGCCACGGGTACTTGGAACACTGCGACAAAGAGGAGACCAGCATGAAATGAAGATCAATTTGCATTAATTCGAGAACAATTAAATATCGTTTAGATTGTGTCGCATTTTTCAGAAATGCCCACAACTCCAACGTCCCCTTTCCTCAAAATACAAAACAAAGTGTACTTATTTAACAAGCGTTTCGTCCGTTTAATTCGACGGTGCTTCTTTCGCGCGCTGCGACACACGAAATATTCCGGCGATTTTCGAGAACGAAGCGAAATATTTCGAATAATCGCGATCGATTTCTCAAACTTCGAGGTTGAAAGAGAGAGAATTGTAAAAAAGGGAGGAGAACGAAAACAGAAGAAGAAGAAGAAGAAGAAGAAGAAGAAGAGAGAAAAAAAATAACAACAGAAAGCAAGTCGAAAAAAAAACGGTAGCGCGCACGATTCCTTTCTTCTTTTTTTTTTTTTTTTAATATATATATATATCTAAAACACGGAATGAATCCCCGTGGCGAGGAAAAATAAATCTAATGGCTAACGAGTTTTTACCGAGCTCGACGCTTGGGCAATTAAGAAGAGGGGTGAAGGGACTCGTTGGGAAGAGAGCCCCGGAGGTGAGTCGGGAAGAAGGTCGGAGGCACGAGAAAGTCCGCCAGCAGAAAGGGTTGTATCGTGTTGCACGACATTCAACCCTTGTACCGCTAAACTACAGATACAAATACGAAGGCTCGCCGCGCAAAAGTGGTGGTGGGGGGAGGAGAGGGGGAGGAGTAAAACACGTGTGTGCGACGCGGGAAGAAAACGGAAGACGCGCGGTGTTTTCTTTCCCTCTCCCTTCACGTTGCGTTGACGAATGACGAAACGAGGCTCTTAGATTCTTATTTGATCGAGTTCGATGATGTTCGTCGAACGCGCTTCTCTTCTTCCCTCCCTCCCTCCCTCCCTCCCTCTCTCTTTCTCTCTCTCTACGGAACAGAGAGACAGTTGTGTTTTAACGCGTCGAGTATTCGAACGTGTGTTGCAAAGTTGAGGCGAATTGGAAGAGAGAAACAGGCCCGTTCTTCTCCCTTCGATTCCCTCGGCTCGGAAGAGAACAAAGAAGAAGGGATAACACAGTTCATAAGACGCACGAAGGAAGCGTGTAGAGGGAGGAAATCGTAAGTTTCTACGGCTGGCTACCGATCGTTCTGTATAATACATTTACGCTCCGGCCTATTATAATATTGTACTCGGAGTGTATTGTCTTTCTTGGCCGGGATAATGTTTCGCCGACACGCCAGGCCTCGACCCAGAGTCTAACTCTTTCATTTCCCCTTTCTCTTGCTCCTCCTCCTCCTCCTCCTTCTTCTTCTTCCTCTTCTCCTTCTCTGCTTTTCCTCTCCTCTCTTTCGCTCCGCGTTCACCCGCCTCTTTTTTTCCCCTCTTCTTGCTCTTCTTCTCGTTTTAAACAACGATCCATTAGCTATCCAGGGGGTAGTGGAGGAAAGGGAGAGGGGAGGAGGTGGGAGAGGAGGAGGAGGAGGAGGAGGAGGGCTAGATAGGTCGGAATAGCGAAAACAATTTCAAGAAATCTGCCCCGGCGAAAATTCGATTAGCCGCGCAAGATGGGCTCGAGCTTTCTCTCTCTCTTTCTTTCTCTCTCTCTTTCTCCCTCTCCATTTGTTTCGTTTCGTTTCGTTTTATTTTCACCGGGGCTCTGGACGGAGCTCTGTTTCTGTCGCGCTGGCGGCTTTTAATTACTTCTCTCGCGAGGAGATTCCCTCCTCGTCGCGTTCGCGTTTCGCGTTCGCGTCCTCATCTTCTTCTTCTTCTTCTTCTTTTTCGTTTTCCTCCTCTTCCTTCTCTTCCTCTTCCTCCTCCTCCTCTTCTTCTTCTTCTTCTTCTCGGTTTTTCCTTTTCCTTTTTTTTCTTACTCCCTTCAGACCTCGCGAGCTACTTCGAAGACGCGCTACTTTTAACTCCTTCTCCCTCCTCCTCCTATCCAATACCGACACCGCCGAATCTCGCGTCATCTCGCGTTTATTAAACGCTCGCGCGCCCGTGATCTCGCGCCACGGAGGCGAGTTTCGAAGGAAGAAACGAGATTTCTCTCTTTCGAGATTTATCGGAAGAGAGGGGGAGGGGAAGGATTAGCTTTCGATTAAAAAGGATCTCTCGTTGAAAGAAGGATATTTATCGCTCGGCCCTGGATAACTCGGATTACGCGCACCACCTCGAACGCACCTGAGATTCCACGGATTCCACGAATCGAATACGAAACGATACGAAATAACGAAGTTTCTCCGATGATGAAAAAGCAAAAAAAAGAAAAAAAAAGAAGAAAGAAGAACGAAGGAAAGAGAGAGAGAGAAGTGGCTCTCTTCCCTCCTTTCCTCGTTTCGAAAGTTTATCGATTAATTCGACGGAACCCGCACGCGATCCTCCCCCTCTTCACCCATCCATCGATAATCCGGCTCGGTTCGGGAACGATTCGATCGGTTAATCGGTCGCGGACGTTTACCGTTTCCCTCTTTCAAAGGGAATCGTCTCGGTTGGTGGAAGGAGAGGGAGAGAGAGAGAGAGGGAGAGGGAGAGGAGATTGGTTAGTTTACGACCGGTTACGCAACCGTGGCTGGTCTAATTGAGGAGGGATAAAAAGGGGGGCGATCGGTTTTTCAACGCGGCGAAAAGAAGCGCGAGAAGAAGGAGGCGGGGAAGGGGGAGGGGAGGAGAAAAGAGCGAGTCACGGACGGCTCGACAGATGCCTTCCCACGTTTTTTCGTCAAGACATGTGCCTGGCGCGGCGAAAGGGTTGAGAAATTCAGTTGGCCGACCGACACCGGGCAAAAAACAACCCCACGGTACAAGATTCCTCTGGTAATCGCTACGTGCCGCGATTCACCGCCAGGGGTGAATTCGATTAAGCGAGCCGGGGACGCGATCTTTTTCCCAGATCGTCCGATTTTTTCTTTTTCTTTTCCTTTTTTTTTTATTCTCCTACTCCCCTCACTCGTAATGCATCCCACTTCCGTGCTTCTCTCTCCCTTTCTCTCTCTCTCTCTCTCCCTCTCTCTCCCTCCCCGACACTTTGCCTTTTGTTCCGTTTCATATCGAGAGGCATCGTATTGTATCCTCGATACGGGAGTGACGCGTCAATCAACGCAACACTCCCTTCGTCGTCGTCGTCCTCGTTGTTCCTTCCTTGAACGATCGTCTCTCCACGATTCGCGCACGATTCGTCGCATGATCGTTCGTTCGACCGGATGCTCCGTGATGTTTTACTTATTTATTTATCTATCTATCTATCTATCTATTTATCATTTCGAACGAAGTAATTTTTCCTCTTCCTTCCTCCTCCCGCCCCTCCCAGAATGAACCAAAATCATCGCGATCACGATCGATGATGAAAAATGAAAGAAGGCGTGATATGGCGTTCGCTCTGGCGGAATAATAAATGTGATACTCCCGTTCAAACGTTTCGTCAGAAGCGGTTCGTCGTGTGTGAGGAAAAAAAAAAAAAAATAAAAAAAGAAAAAAAAAGAGAAACCACAACCAAAAAGCAGTAGTCCCAAAAAAGCGTTGTTACATGTAAATATACACGAGGAAGAAAACCCCCGAAAAGCGGGATGAAGCTTTTTCAACGATCGTTATTTTAACATTTTTTCCTCCATTGGGTTAGACACGAAACGAGCACAACACCAACTCGCGCGACGGTACGATCGAGTTGTTCGGATCGAAGTTGTTTGTTAACGTGTGGCATTTGCGAACAGGGAGGCGAAACGATTTCAAAACGGTGGTCGCTGTGCGATATCTCTCTCCTCGTCATCCCCATTCGCGAAAATTTTACCCGCGAAATTTAAACCCGGATCACTCGCGATTATTCACGATCGTAACGTGAATAATATCACGTATATATATATGTATATATGTGCGTATATATACATATACATAGATATTAACCGAATGCTCGATCGAATCCTCGATCCCATCGTCAACATCGAGAACCAGAGTATCTATCTACGAGTATATGTATCGTAAGTTTTATTCGAAACGATTATTATTCGAACGAACTCTCCGCTTATATATTTACGTACTTACGCGTGATCGTGCGAGCGAAAAGAGCGGAATTATTTTGACTACTATTTTGACTAAAGAGAGCCTATCGTATATATATATATATATACATATATACGCATATATATACATATATATATATATATATATATATATATATACATATATACGCATATATATACATATATATAAAATAAGATGAATAAGATCGATTCTGCTGACAGAAAATGGAATATATCGGATAGAGAAGCGTGACCCTCCACCATGTGTGCATTCAGAGAAAACGTTCGTTCGATTTTTAACATTACGCGGCGAGGAAAGAAATGGCGTTTTCTTTTTTCTTTTTTTTTTTTTGTTTTCGTCTGTTTGAATAGGCGAATGTTCCTTTATCGGCCGGCAGAAGAAGAGCGTTTCCATAGCGGATTATTTGTAACTACGGATTATTTATGATATAACAATGCGTTACGAGATATTATATACATGTGCACAACCGTATGCATATCGTGATGTTGGATCTGATTTCTAGATTATTTTTTTCCCGGTTTCTCCGGATCTTTCCGACCATGGTTCGATTATTATCGTGTGCGAGCACCGCGTTAAGTAGCCAAAATGCCTGTTGTTGTTGTTGTTGTTGTTGTTGTTGTAGTTGTTGTTGTTGGACGTCGGATTTGGTACATACATGACTGACCTTCGACGTGTGGGTACGAAGGCTGGATTCTGTGGCGAAGCCTTTGCCGCAGATGTTGCAATGGAACGGCCGGTTCTTCGCCCGTTCCACCTGGGCGTCGTGATTTCGAAGGTGTTGCTGCAAATTCGATAATTGAATGAATGCCCGCCCGCAATCCGGTAGATGGCACTTGTACGGACGTTCACCTGAAACGAGAACAATTTTTTTTCTTTTTACCTCGTTTTCCCAACTTTTCTCCCTCTTTTCTTTCTTTTTCTTTCGCGTCTCGCTCCGATTCGGTCCGATTCGATCGGGCGGCCGAGAGAGGAGGAGAGGAGAAAAAAAAAAGAGAAAAAAGAAAGGTGGAGTCTATATACGCGTACGCGCGTGTTAGTGGGCAGAGAGCAACGTGTCTCGGTCGATCGGTAAAATGATAATTGGTATCGATGTCCGTGAAAGCGGTAATGGGTCTCGAATGGGCGATTAATTCGTTGAAAAACGCGTTTCGGAGCACGGGTACGAGACAACGGAGGTTGGTGGTCGAGTTTGCTTCTTTTTTTTTTTTTTTCACGCGGGGGTGGGATGGGGACATGCAACAGGTATCAGCGGCCAGATTTAGGGATGAGCGTAAAAAATGCCACTCGTTTTAAAACGACCATTAGAGGCGAGATGTTTTAACAGCCCGTAACCGCCGCCCTGATTTAAAACAATTAATAGGTATCTGCTTTTTTCGCGTATTTTTTTCCCCTCTTTTCTTCTCACTCTCTCTCGCTCCTCCCTTCTCCTCCTGCTCTACGTTATTCGCGTTCATCAGAAATGGAACGATCGTGTTTCTTTCTTTCTTTCTTTCTTTCTTTCTTTTTTTTTTTTTTTCAACCGACGATGACGACGACGACAACGAGGAGGATGAAAAAGTTTCGTCGCCAATTTGATCGAAACTTTACGCAATCACGGGAGCGAGAATCGGGGTGGGAGAATAATTTTCGACGTAAACCGGGCTAATCAAGTATTTACGGGAATTCTTTGCCGAGTATTTAACAAACCGATTAATATTAAATCGGTGGACGTTTAGCGGGGAAATATCTGTTGAAGCTTTTAATCTATTCTATATCGATTCGAGCGTTGAAGGAAGGGAATTTATACGATCCCTGCAATTTTTATTACTCTTTTTCGTTCCTCCACGGTTCACCACGGTCCTCCTCTATTCTAATTCCCACAAGCGATTGGCTCAATTTAACTTTTATTAATATCGACATTCTTCTCCTTCCCGCTCCTTTTTACCCCGGCCACCGCTCCTTCTTTTTCCCTCCCTTCTTCTTCTCCTCACTCTTTTACTTCCGCTACGCTTCTTACTTCCTCCTCTATTCCGAGCCGAAGATTCATCTTTTATTCAGCTCCGGTCGAAGTTTTAATAAAAATAACTCGATAACATCGACCGAGATTTTTAATAATCTCTCTCTCTCTCTCTCTCTCTGTTGTTATCTCGCTGACATTAGCTTTCCAACTCGAAACAAATAAAATTCTTCTCCGCGAGCCAATATAATGAAATCGAAGATAAAGATAAAATTGAATCGCCTTGAATCGGGATCTCGTGGTTATTCCCGAGAATAAAAACTGGAGAGGAGGGCGCGCGAGAGATGAACGATAGAATTGTAAAAGTTATAAATACTATATACACACACACACACACATACATATATATATAGCAGAAGAATGTTGGGATAATGCAACGGTTGGAGACACGGAGTCGTAGAAATATATATTATAAATAGAGAAAAACGACTACGTAATCCGTGCCGATTGATAATATTTTTCGTCGCGGCGTAACGAAACGAAGCGCGGAACTTTTCAGTATCAGATTTATGCAGTGACCCGTGCCACTCGAACAGTTAAGATTAGTGGACGAGGGACGGGCATGCATGATCTCCCGATGAACTTCTCATCTGTCGCGCGAAACTTCTTCCACTATGCTTATATCGCATATAATATTTTCTTCTTCTTACAACGTACGCGGCCAATTAATGCCACGATACGAGAAATAACGTGAAATTTATTTATTTACGGGATGTTGTTGTACGCGATGAATACATCACCGTCAACCACGTTCTCCGCCGTTTTATTTAACGGATGCGAATATGAGAGAGAGAGAGGGAGAGAGAGAGAGAGAGAGAGAAAGGAAGAGAGAAGGGGAAAAGAAATTGGAAAGACGATGCAACAGCTACTGCGTATCCACAATGTGAGATTGGAAAACACGGTACGCATAACGCGTGGCAAAAGTTATAGCCAATACGTAAACTATTACTTTTACGAGCTTTACTTTATCATTTTTATAAGCTCGGCCAGGCGGCGTTTTACGAGAGGCGTTTATTTAGAAGCCGTGTACGCGCGCGTTAAATTTTATCGTGTTTGCATTTACTCGAAACACGCCTGTTTTACGCATCGCGTATGAATTTATCAATGATGCTTTCTTCCAACAACACGTGGACGCTTTTAATTTATGCGTACACCGTGGAGTACCACGGCGATACACCCGTTCGTTCCGATCGCGATCCCCCGTTTATTTTTCTAAGCGATAACAGCACACACACACACGCGACACGCGACGATGTTTCCGCTCTCAGGAGAAGAAGTTGTCCCGAAAAATCTTGATGTTGTTCTCGTTTCGCTCGATACGATTTCGCTCGAAACGTGGAGCGGAGTTTAAAAGCAACGATCGATCGAGATACGGACGGTCGCATTACGATTATTATTGTTATTGTTATTGTTATTATTATTATTATTATTATTATTATTATTATTATTAAAAAGCCGAACGAATAAAAATCGAATAGGTAATGTAATTCCGTGTCAATCCCGTACGAGCAGAGAGAGATTCCTGTTTTTTGCTCAACCGACACGTCACACGATCTCTTTCACCGCGAAAATAAAATTGAACGGTCGGTTAATTGCATTCAATTTGGTTAATCGGGGAAACGATAAACGATTACGAGGTTTTTTCTTCGAAACAGAGAGAGAGAGAGAGAGAGGAGGGGGAAGGAAGGGAATACCGATGGAGCGGAGATGCAGTTTCATGTACATCGATACGCATCCGTCCCGATGCTCTCTTTTTAATTCTCCCTCGATTTAATGCCTTTCCGTGTATCTCTCTCTCTCTCGCGGCGACACTAAACACGCATCGACATTAAATTTTGCTTGACGACCGTAATTCCCCGACGGTGTATAACGTCATTACATTCATCACCTACACTAGCACGGAATATCAAATGAGAGTGGCGATATATTTGATTATTTGTCAGTGGCGCGGTTTCGCAGGCGCGTGCACTCAGCCTCTTATCCACCCTCCCCCTCCCCTCCCCCTCGCTCCAACCGTCCCACAGCGAAAATTCCTCCCGTGTTTTTCTACGCGAATTCGGGTGGCCGACCGGCCACTGGCTGGCCGGCTATCCGCCCGCTCGGCCGCGTGCGCGCTTCCTCCTTTTTTTTCGTTTTTTCGTTTCGTTTCGCCCGATGCGCCTCGTCGTCCACTCGTCAAAATCACCGCGGAGCTCGGGTGAAAAAATATAGACGGAAAGCTCGGGAAAAGGTGGGCGGCACGCGTCGTGGTTGAACGTGTACAGCGAAGCATTTCTCTCTCTCTCTCTCTCTCTCTCTCTCTCTCTCTCTCTCTCCACGCCTTTTCCTCCTCCTCCTCCTCCTCCTCCTCCGCTTTCTCTTCCTTTCTCCCTCTAACTCTCTTCGATGCTCGTACACACACACCCTCTCCCTCTTTGCAACCCTCTTGCCTCGTCCGTGGAAACGGCGAGCCCCCTCCGGCCTCTCTCGTACCACCGACCACCCAGCGGCCCTCCACGGCCCACTACACGTCCACGCCAGAAAATTAATGTCCCCTGCAATCCATGTATAATGCATTCGCATTTCGTTGAACGAACAAATGAACGCACCGCTAGAAAATTTACGTCCTATGTCTCCCTCCCTCCCTCTCCCTCTCTCTCTCTCTTCCGCCCTCCTCCCTTCGATTTCACGTTTCTCTTTCGTGTCTCTCCCTCGATTTCTATCTATTCTTCCTCGTTTCTCCCGTGAGATTTTGCGCGTGTGCAACAAGCCGGCCCTGACCAACCCGTTCTACGTTGCACCCACACACGCGTACGCGGCCCTCTCTTCCTCTTTGTCCTCTCTCCTCCTCTCCTCTCCTCTCTTTCTCGCCTCTCGTCCCCCCCTTCCCATTCCAGTTGCCATCATCGAAATTCCGGCTGGAAATCATTAAATTGCACGCACTCACACGCACGTGCGTTGTGTGCTCGCACTGCGATGACCTCGTCTCTCCTCTCTCTCTTTCTCTCTCCCTTTGCCTCTCTGTCTCTCCTACTCGCCCGATGATGCCCGCCCGCCCCTAGCATTCGTACGATACCTTGAATTTCGCGACAAGGGAAGGCGGGGGATGGGGAGGGGAAGAGCAAATACATATAGTTGCCGGGCAAAAATCGGGGATGAGAGATTGGCCGTGTGCGCGCCACCGATTGGAATGTTTGTATATCGCGATGATATTTGCCGAGTACGCGCTCCCTTCTGTTCGAAATGATGATTTTTTTTTTAAAATCACCCCTCCTCCTATTTTATTCTTCCCTCTCTTCCTCTCTCTCTCTCTCTCTCTCCGGTTTGTCGATTTTTCATCGTTGTCGTTCCTTCGTTTCATCGGACGAGAATTCGAGGGAATTGAGAAGTGCTTTTTTTCCTCTCTCTCTCTCTCTCTCTTTCTTTCTTATGGAGTCTTCGCGCGCGAGAGAGGGTACGGTACAACATTCGTTACTGGAAAATTGATATCGAGCTCGATTTCGCGAGGAGCAGAAGAAGCAGAAGAAGAAGAAGAAGAAGAAGAAGAAGAAGAGATTCCGCGAGTAGGATTCTCTCAGGACCGGGGATAGTATGGGATGGGAAGGGGAGGGCTAGTCTTGTCGTAGAAAATTTACGGTTGAACGGTGCAACGTTGATTGCATTAACCTTGGTTTAATCGGAAAGTATTTCTGGAGGGATGATGTTACATCCATTTTCGTGCTAATTAAAGTGCGCTTATCCAGGATTTGTTCCTGGTAAAGCAGCCACCCGGTTTAAGAGTAATTTAACTTCGAATGTAGATGAAAAGCAAAGCACGACGTTGATCTCCGATAGATTCTATATTAATTCCCGCCCGCACGGGGGGGAGGAGGGGGGGGGGGGGAGGGAATTATCGATATCATATCGGCCGATGGGGAGGTGGAAGTTACGTCGACGAGTTATATCGCGATTCCATCGGAAGGAAGGAGGAAGAAGATCGGAAACGATATAAAAAGACGATTGATCGAAATCCTTCCAAGTTGCGGCCCGAAGGGAGGAGGGGGCGGCTTTCCCCTTCCCCTTACACTTCCCCCTCCCCCTCCCCCCCGTACATTAATTATCGGGAAGATATAACGCGGAATCATTACGGATTTAACAATCGAATCAATGATTACAGTACCGTAGGCTATTAAACAAATTACGGTAATGTAACGATCCGAATCGGTCTCTCGCTGCGACCAGTTGGCTCGCTTTTATACCCGTTTTATCACCGTGATTATAACGTTGTTCCTCGGCCACGAGGCGCTCGTTATTATTTTCCTTGCGGCTTTTCAATTAACTCGTCTTCCATCCGACTTGGATATCCATCCACCACCATCGTCACCGTCCGTCTCGAGCCGGCTCGAGTCGATTCGAGGAGGATTGTACGAGATCCTCTCTACGCTCTCGACGCCGGCATCGAGGAAAACCGCGATCACTGGCGATAGATTTTTGGAACGGTTGCGGCCGCGCTCGGATCGGAAAGGAAAATTTATCGAAAGAAGGGAGAGCGTTAACGCGGGCGCGGAGGGAAATTTATAGGGTTTGAAATTAGCACGAAAGCAACGTTAGCGGTGCGTGCTCGCGCGCTAGGAGAGCGCGCGCGTTACCAGGCGCAGTTAGAGAGCGAGCGTGGTGGATAGAGAGAAGACGGAGCGAGCTAGAGCGAGGGGGAAAGAGAGGGAAGATGTGGATAGAGCGAGAGAAAGAGGGAGAGAGAGAGAGAACATCCCTTTCCCGAGCGATGCAGCCGAGCGTTTCACGCATGCATGGAAATCATTAAAATAAAATGGCCGATAACAAATGACTGTTGCAAAGAGGGGAGCCCTCCCGCTTGGCGGCCATCTTGGTTCACGTGACCGTCATCCGGGCAACCACGGGCACGCCACGCCCCTTTAATGATTTCTACCCCCTGGCGAATGTACCGCACGTACGTACGTGCGAAATTTCGTGCGAGTGTCTGTGCGTGTGTGTGCGCGCGCGCGTGTATCCCTCGCATACGCGGGGGTACAGTCATCATCAGTAGTAGTCCAGGCCAAATCACCCCGGTACATCCTCTTCAAAAGGCTACCATGGCCACCATGGCAACGCGTTTTCGCGCTTCGCCACTTGGCCGCTTTGCTTTTTCCACCGTCGTATCTCTCTCTCTCTCTCCCTCTCTCTCTCCCCCTCTCCCTCTCTCTATTCCTTTTTATCATCGCCCGGAATCGAACGCGATCGAAACACGATGGAAATGGAATCGAATAATCGAGCGAAAGTTTTTTTCTTTTCGAAAAATTTTGGAATCGAGCTCCTCGTTTCGTTTCTCTGTATCCCGTTCGCTTCTGTTCTCGAGGGGCGGGGGGAAACGTATCCCCCCCTTAGCTCGTTACCCGGTCGAAGGTGGCTCGTAGGAGTAGGAATATCAAGGGTCTGGCAATCTAGTTTCCCAGATATCTGGACGAATGGACGATGGACGGACAAACGTTCCGGGAGTGTTTGAGAATCGTCGAGTGGCAGACTTGGATACTGGCTATCGGTCGACTGTCCATAATCGATATTCTTGCGGCTCGTGGTAGCCCTTCCCAATCCCCGATCCAAGCTTGCTTACGTCTCGGGGATATATAAAGATATTTGGCTATCAATGGTTGAAACGACGACGAGGAGAGAACTCTTTGCGCCGGTTGGCCGGTATAGGCGCGGGTGGAACGTTATTCGGGCATATGGTTGCCTCGCTTCCGTCTCGCTCTTACACACCCTCTCTTCGAAACATCGTTTCACCTGCCCCTGTCCGAAGCTATCCTCTTTATCCTTTTTTTTTTCTCCTCTTTTCTTTTCCCTCTTCAACCGATACCTCGCCTTTTTTTCTTTTCTTCTCTCCTCTCTCTCTCTCTCTCTTGGAAGGAACGTTTGTTTCGGGGTCGACGACCCTCGAAAAAACCCTTTCTTCCCGAGTGGTTTACTCGTGGTTCCGGAGGCCGACGAACTCGTTTTCACCGATTTGTTGCGCGCCATGCCTCCTCCCCCCCTCCTCCGCCTCCTCCTCCTCCTCCTCCTCGTCGATTAAACGAACGCGTTTAACGCGCGGCGTGTATCCTCCTCGGCCAATTAATTAAGCGAGAATTGTAAGAACGATTGGACAGGAAACGGTAAACTCTTTCCTTCTACTCTTCTTTTCTTCTCTTTCTTCCTTTTTTCTTTTCCTTTTTTTTTTTTATCTCTCGTTCTGAGAACGAGTGAAAGTTGTAATTTCGGGGTTTGGTCATTTTTCCGTCGGACTTGGCCAAGCATAATTTATTCCCGATGGCTGATGAGTCCCATTGTTGCGGCGGTATGGCTGCTTCACGGCTTGAAGGGGGTGAAAACGAGCCAAGGGGGTCGTCCTCGTCGTCGTCGTCGTCGTCGTCGTAGGAAGAAGGGTTGGAGAAAAACGGACGAGAAATTACGTAAGATACCGGAAGGAAGGAGTGTACACGGCACACCAACCCCTGCCCCCGATGTTCTGGCACATCCGCCCAAGTGGTGTAACGATCGTTCCTCCTGGACGCAGGACAAGATCTTGAACCTTTTCCCAAAGACGATTCTCGCCACTTAACGGCCGTTTCGTCGAGACCTTTTTTCTCTCCCTTATTCCCTGCCCTCTGTCGTCACCGTCGTTCGTCGTTCGTCGTCCTCGTCCTCGTCGTAGAGGCAACCTTGTTCGGGTCATTAGGCAGATGGGGGTAAAAAGGGGTAAAAATTAATGTCTCAGAACGAACGTTCGGCCTGTCGAGTGGCCGGAGCTAAGTCCCCTGGATGGCTCTCGTGTCTTTACGATTTTTCATCGCGAGCCATTTGTTCGAGATCTCTGTCCCTCCTCCCTCCTCTTCCTCCTCTCTTTTTTTCTTCCCCCTTTACTCCTTCGTTTACTCCTTCTTCTATTACGGATTACGGATTTCTTCAATCCTTCCCTCGATATTGCACGAAATTCGACAGCTATATCCGTTGAAAGAGGAGGAGGAGGAAGGAAGAAGGAACGAGGTAGAAGGAGGAGAAGGGGGATCGATATTTAATCGCTCGTAGCGTAACGAGATCCTGTTAAAAACACGCAAAACTCGTCGGACCAATTCCAAAGGAGGTCAGTAGGTGGATAATGGGTATCAATTAGGGTGAAAAACGAGCGAGATTTACCACCTGCTATTGACGCAGCCACAAGATTTTCAATTCGACCAGCCCCCGTTTTTGCCTTGTCGACGTTTCTCAAAAGAGATTCTCTCCTCTCTTCCTTCCCTCCTTTCTTTCGAGATTCAAGCGGCACAAAGGGTCGAGGAGAAGAAAAAAAGGGGAGAGGATATTTCCCTCGTACATTTTCATTCGGCCCCGTTAACCTCGACCACCCTCCGTTTAATCCGTTACCTGTTCCGAAACTTGTGCTCCGACTTCGTTCTCGCATAAAAGACTTCCTATATAAGAGAGCGCGCGCGCGCATCGTCCCACATCGAGGAACTCTCAAAGTCGAACTCTCTCTCTCGCGTCTCCAAGTGCCCACACGTCTTCGATCCTGTTTCTGTTCCCGTTCCTGTTCCCGGTGTGTGATCGCGCGTGCATACGTGTCGTACAAGCGTGCGAGTCGGTTGAGGCAAGGCTGCGCCCAAAGTTTCCAACCAACGTAAGAAACGTAAGCGAGCGAGGCTGGCTGCGTTCCCCGTTGGCCGTATGGCGTCTCTTGCCTTCCCTCCCACACGTACCGTGTAGAAAGTTTACTAGATGGAAATCTATATCTTATTTTACGGCCGACCGTGCTCGATATTCTTGACCCCTCCGCCTGCACGTACATATAAATAGTCCGTGTAAATCTTCCTCTCCTCGTGGAAAGCCCTCGAAAGAAGGAGAGAAAGGAAGGAAGGAAAGAAAGGAAGGGAGGATAGAAAGTGTCTTGGAAGGCAGGATCAATAGCCTTGGAGGAATTTTTCTATCGTCAACTGGTAATCGTAATTAGTAGCGGTTTATTGGAGAATCTGGGAGCAGTGGTCGTTTTGGTTGGAAAACTGGTTTCGGTGTGTAACGCCGCCTTACTATTCTATCGCGGAAGAATGCGGGCGGCGTACAGTACGGAAGCACGTTTCGTGATTGAAGTTTTAACGATCCTTATTTGCGAAATATCGTTTCTCTCGCTCTCGTTGTTCGATCGCTCGATATCACGAATATATACCGGCCGGTGCAAGGATCGATGAACTAAAACGCGTGAGAGAGAGAGGGGGGAGGGAGGGAGAGAAGTGAGCAAAGGAAGAAGTAAGCAAAGGAGAATCGATTTAATCTAATAAAGCGACCTATTGGAATTTGTTTGCGCGAAATTATTGGACTATCGGCGGCGAAGGAGCCGGACCGAAGTGTATCCTTAACCTACAGACCGGTTTTGCGGTTTCAGGCGGCGAGCTCCTCTCCCCACGTAGGTAGGATACGAAGATCCGTATATACCCGATTTTGCGCAAAAAGTCGCTTTCGTGCCGGCTTAGAAAGTCAATCTAGATTTTGTACACCGTTTACCGCATGCGACGAGTACACGAGTTGGAGATATAGAACTGGTATGGGAGCGAGAGATTAAGCGGCCTTCTGGTGCTACGCTTACACGCGTATCGCGCTGTGTATCTCGTCTCTTAACGGCGTTGCACTTTTTTTCTCTTGCACCCAGCTAAAAATTTGTTCACGGAACCAGCGCCAATGCCCGCCCAGCCCGTGATCCCTTTTCCTATCCGTCCATCGATCTCGAGTACGGGCGGATGACGAGCGGAAGAAGCAAAAGCCCTGCTGTAACGGTAGTCGCGGACAGTGGCGGCGGATCGTGGAGCGTCTTGGCGGTCGACCCCCCTTGGAAAGGGTTAGAAAAGTAAGTCAGTAACGCGAAAGGGTTGAAGTTCTTCGTCGATCTTTTAAAGGCCTAAAGAGAGCGGTATCTCTTTAAGAATTTTAAAACGATCCCTCGCCCACCCTTTGAAACGATGAGCTGCTGCAATCTTTCGTTGAAATAATAATTCGCCAATCTGTGTGTGTGTGTGTTTGGACACAGATCGAGTTTTTAATCAAGGATTTCTTTTCGCTCAGGTATATTTTTATACTCGAAACTCGAGGTTGCACGAGAGGATGAGTATTTTTCGCGTGAAATCGAAACTCGATAGAGGAAGAAAGAGGAGGAGAGAGGGAGAGAGAGGGAGAGAGAGAGAGAGAGAGAAAAAGAAAAATTTCCCGTCGACTTTTAAGTTTTTATAATTCGAAGAACGGTTGTTACTTGCGAGTGCATCTCGGATTCTCTTCTATATCAGTAACGCGATAAGATAACTCGTAGAAAAAAATCACTCTCATGGCAACAATCTGCGAACGCATTGCAGATTTACACGCTTTTGAAAAACTAATAGCTCTATGAATATTGTGGAAAGAATATTCATCGGGGAGTTGTCTGCCAAATTTTTTTTTTTCTTTTTTTTTTTCCTCCTCACCCCATTCAATTATTTTCGCCTAATCGAATCGTTCGTCGAATTCGAAATCGACTTCTCTTTTTCTCTTTCTCTCTCTCTCTCTCTCTCTCTCTTTCTCTCTTTGGCGCGCGCGTATTACGAATCGTTTCATTTTAACGAGATTAAAAAATTTAAAATAATATGTTAAAAATTTCGAGAAAGAAAAAAGAAAATTGCGACGATCGCAAAATCGATACGCGACTTTTCCATTGATTTCCTTTCTCTACTCTTCGTTTCTCTTCGTTCTTTTTTCTTTCTTTCTTTCTTTCTTTCTTTCTTTCTTTCTTTCTTTCTATGAAATATCGTTGATCGGCTCGAATTTATCGGGAACGAATTCCGAGAAAAAGAGTTGCTCGAGTTTGAACAGCGAGGGGAAAAAGAAAAAAAAAAAAAAAAATAAAAAAAACATTTTATTTAAAAAGTCGGTCGAAATAGACATTCGTTCGTACTTTATACGAATCTATCAACAAGGTTTTGAGCAAACATCGCGCATAAAGCAAGATTACTTATCTCGGATCAGAAACGGTACACAGTGACAATAGCACGTGCGATCGTTGAAAGGTGACCTTAAAAAAATGACGTGGCATTTTTCGCGTGTTCGCGTCTCCCGTAAGAGAGAGAGAGATGGACGATCGCGTCGAGAGCAGGATTTTCGAGGTGGTCGATGAAAAATCGAAAAAAAGATAAACAAAAGAGAAAAAGAAGATGAAGAGAGAGAGAGAGAGAGAGAGAGCCATCCCTCGAAAGCGCAGAGCGAGCGTCCCCCTCTCTATTCAAATTAAGCCTGATGGAAAAAATGCACGGCGGAAGGGTTGGCCAGGGAAAATTAGAATAGGCCTATCGGCGTAGGCCTACTATATGCATACGCGGCGTGACTACGTTAATTTTCCCTCGTGCCATACGGTATCTTCAACTTTTAATTATCTTTACCTTTTACCTTTTAACGGTTTAATTGCCTTTCTCTCCGCTATCTATCGGAGAGAACAGAAAGTTTTCTGACCGTTACTCCTTCTTCCATTCCGTATCCTCGATTCCCGCTGACATTCGTGTATACGCGATACGTTCTCACCGGAGTGTGAACACGGAGTTAACGCTCGTTCCGGGGGGAAAAGTTCTCGCCCTCGTTTCTCACCGGTCAATTTGCCTAATTGGTTTTCGTCCGTGGATCCATCCAAGATGCATCCACCGAGATGCCCGGGCCCGGCCTCCACCACGGCTCCCACAACGAGTCGTAATGA
Source organism: Apis cerana (assembly GCF_029169275.1). Taxonomy (NCBI): domain Eukaryota; kingdom Metazoa; phylum Arthropoda; class Insecta; order Hymenoptera; family Apidae; genus Apis; species Apis cerana. Next base: position 10,560,311 of record NC_083865.1, read on the forward strand.
ATACAACGCGCCCGTGACGGATCTTGGATCCCCGAACGGATATACCGCCGCGCGGACGGGATCGTGCGTCCATTTCGAATTTCGACCCGCCCCGAAATTTCGAAAAACTTTTCTCTCGCGCCTATACGAGATACCACGTGTATACTGGATATATTTTCGAGCGTGTGCATGATACACACGTGTGCGTGCGTGTGCAGCAACATTAGGATTCGTATCGCTCGTTAAAATATTTACGATACACGGTCATGGTCGAGTTGATTAACTCGTATTACGGGAATTAATTAAGTAAACTACGGAGAGAAAGATATCGCGTTCTCGGCCGCGATCAATCGGGGGAGGGAGGAGGAGGGGAGGGGGAGGACCTTTGGTCCAATCCGGGCTAAATAATCCGGGGAGCGAGCGGGTAATTGGAAAACGTTTATCGAGAAACAAAGATTATTTTTCGCGGAAAAGGGAAGAGATTGTTTGGATATTAAACGAGACGTTTCCACCTTCCTTACCCGCACCCACTCCTCTACCTCCTCTTCCCCCGTTCCACCAACCCGTGAAACGTAAAACGTTGCCGCTTTTCTTCAATCTTTAATTTCCCGTCTCGCGTTTGCGATAAAAGGTTCGCCGCTGTTCTTTCTTCTCTCTTTCCGTGCCCCCTTTGATTTTTCCCTGTCGAGACGTTTGACGGGACATTCCGTCGCATAAATTCTTAACTCGGCGAAATTAGCGAATTAAAAGTGGAGGAGCAAAGCGAGAAGCGCGGGGCGGAGGGAGGGGGTTGAAATTTCTCGTTTCTTCTGCTCGCTCGCGGGGGCCGACGTTCGACAAAGGGAAGCAAGTGGAACAAACGAAAAATGCAACGAGGAGGAGAAAAGGAAAATTTCGCGCCTCCTCCTTTCCTTCCGCCCGTCTGCGAGCGGCTTCGTTTCGAAATCGTGTCGATGGCCGAGCGCGACCAAAACCCTCTCCCTCCTCCCCCTTGTCGAGAACTTAATTTTTATTCATGCGCCAACGATGCGGCAATTTTTCGCAGTCTTAACTGGGCTTTAAAATTGTCCGGTCAATTTCGTCGGGAGGACGTGCTCCTTTTTTCAAACCGACGAAAGGGGTTGCTCCGTCTCCATCCGTCGTTTGTATCGGTATTAATGAACCCGTTTCCCCCCGTTTCCCTGCGACGTAACGTCCTTCCACCAACCGTTAGGGCACCGTTATTGCCGAACAATTTTAACGCGGCCGAATAATAATTCTCCCTCCCTTCTTCCACGCGATCTCTCGATCGACGACCGATCCGTTGATCCTCCACGGTGGAGAGAGGAGAAGAGAAAGAGAAGAGGAAGAGGAAGAAGAAGAAGAAGAATCGCGAACCGATTCCTCGTTTGAAAGGAAAGGTAAACGCTGGTCCATGGAGGAAAACCGATTAACTCCGTGCGCGTAGGTTCGACCGATCATTAGATTTCGTCCCGTGAAAATTGAGTTTTCCTCGTTGTCGAAGGGATAATCTTCGGGATAGTCTCTACCAACCGGTTACCAACTCCGTCGTCCATCCGCGCCAACACGCTCGCGAATGCGTACGGCTATTTATTAGGCTACTACCCGGCCCGATGTGTGTGCGTGTGCGTACGTACATACACGTACGTACACAGGAGGACAGTATTTGGGTAACGGTGATGACGGTGGTGGTGGTGGTGGCGGTGGTGGTGGCGGCGGTGTGCGCGTGCGACGGTGGCGGCGCGTAACTTCGGTTCCATTATTGAGCGATCGGGCGATCGAAAAATTCCCGCGCTTTTTCGCGCGCGGGAAGCCGAGTGGGGCGGGCTGACCTCCTATTGGCCACGCGCTCGGTCACCCCGCGTAAGCCCGCCGAGGGAGGGGAGGAGGATGGACTGTACACCCTCGGCAGGTATTTGTCTAGGCTGCAGCTATTGACCAGCTATCGATATCGTGGACACTCGCCGATATTATATTCGCCATCCTTCGTTTCTACCATTCTCTCTCTCTCTCTCTTTCTCTCAGTTTCGCCGCTCCACCCCTACACCCTCCCCCTCTGTTTGTCGTTTCGCCCGCCCGAACGAGCCACCAGCAACGAGCAGCAGCGCGAAATTCTGTCGAATTTCGGTTAATGAATTATATGCGTATACGTTGCAAATTTTATAGGCTGCGCGAATATATTATTCGGCCGTTCGGAGGGAAATTGTTGTAATGCGCGCGCTATACAGCGGGGGTGGTGGCGGTGGCGGTGGTGGTGGTGGCGGCGGCGGCGGTGGCGCGTGAACGCTGCTGAACGGTGCGGCAGTAAATTCCCGCCGTTTTTTTGATTTCGACCGGCCAATCGCGGCAAGGCAGCGAGATCTCGCACCGAAACGAGAAATCAATATGGTATGCAAATGGTCGGGCGGAAGCGCGGCTATCGTTTGGGAAAACAACCGGGTAGCCGGGAGGAGAGGGGGAGGAAGGGGAATTCGGAAGGAATTTCAACTGCGAGCACGCCGATTTTTCAATCGGCGAGAAATTGGTATGCCGTTAGCGGCCGGAGAGAGTACGAGAGATCGAAAATGAGGAATTTTCTTGCTCGGAGAGGGTGTGTGTGTGTGTGTGTGCGGAGGGAATAAAATTTCACTCGGACCTGGCCGCCGATCGATTCGATCGATCTCGATCTCGAACTTCCCCCTTCGCGATTATTCGCGATTTCTCGAAGAGAGCGTGAGAGACTCTCTCCCTCCCTTTACACGGTTATTTAAAACCGTTTCATCGATAAAGACACGGAAACCGAAAGGCGTGCATGCGATAGATGCGCGTACACCGACGTTGGCTCAAGTACCAGCCGTAGCGGAGTAGAGTAGAGTGGGAACCTCGGTACGCGGGAAGGGTGATTATTAATGTAAGGGGTTGCTGAGCAGTAGTTACTTGCTCGTTGGTAGTCGTCGAAAAGGACGAAGGGGTTGAAACGAGTGCGCTGAAATCAATGTCGGCCCTTTTTTTCTCTCTCCCCCCTCCCTCTCCTCTTATTCTCCCATCCCCCTCGTTAAACACGGTTAAAGAAACATCGCATCGAATATATATATATATATATATATATATATATTTCTTTCACGCCAAAGTTTTTGATTCCTCGTGATAAAATTGGTTTTCCCCGTGGTAGGTGGATCGTTTGAAAGGAATGTTTTGTTAAGAATCGATCTGTTATCTTCTCGCGGGTAACGAGAACTCTCTCTCTCTCTCTCTCTCTCTCGTTGAACGTTTCGATTAAATAGCTGGCATACCGACGAGGTTTTCCTTTTTTTCTTTTTTTTTCTCTTCGTCCTTTTTTCCCTCTTCTTTTCCTCCGATTGGGAAGCGCTTGAACGGGATGAACGAGAAAAAGAGGGAGAGAGAGAGAGAGAGAGACTTTTCTCCAAGGGTCCAGTCATACGCGGCGCTGACCGTTCGGTTCTCGAGGCTAATACCTTCCGATTGACTACGCTCATCCCTTAATGAAATTCTTTCTTACCCGGGCGCGACCCATTGGCTGGCTTTGCCGTCGAATTTTCTCATTATATTCCACCACCGCGCCGCGGCCCTCGCCCGTATCCCGTTCTACGTCTTTCCGTCACCGTGCTATTCTTAGTCGAGCGGGCACCCGCTCGATAAATTCGATCGTTCGCCCCGCGTAAATTGAACTTATCTGCAATACGCAACTTGTATGCATACCGGGCGACAACGTGTTCAGTCAACGGTGTCTTGGAAACCACGGTTCTGCCGCGGCACGAGGCGCATTGAGCAATCTCGCAGCATGCATTAAAATTAGCCACAATCGGAACGCACGATCGCTTGTACAGATTATAATAGTATATTAATTTATTGATTATCGACTGGCCGCGATGCAATGCGGTATTCATAGAATTTACTATCAGTCCCGGGAATACCGAATGCATGTATTAAACTCGCCCATTTTCTCCTCTCTCGTCGTTTCGAAATGGACGGACGGATTATTTTACCCGCCCTTTCCACGGATCAATTTTCCTCCGAGTTTCGTTCGCGAGGAACGAGTCGTTGCCGAAAACGTTCAACCGTGAACGAAGGAAAAAGAAGAAGAAGAAGAAAGGAGGAAAAGAGCGAAAGCGAACGAATGATTCGACGGTGGCCGATTCGAGGAAATTCGTTGGCGGCGAAACGCGAAACCGACGGCACTAGCATCGCGGTACCCCGCTCGAGGAGACAGCAGTGGAGGAATTACTCACCCGTGTGCAGGCGGGTGTGCTGCTGTACGTGACTGAGCTGCTTGAACCTGCGATCGCAATAGCTGCATTTGTACGGTTTCTCGCCGGTGTGGACCCTGATGTGCTGGACGAGCTGGTGGTTGCTGGAGAACGACTTGAGGCATTGCTGGCACTGGTGCGGCTTTACCTCGTTCCCGGCGATCATCCCGCCCGGTCCAACGCCGATCGGGCCCAGCCCCGCCAGTCCGCCCGCAACGCCGCCGCCAGCTCTCCCCGTCAGTGCACCCGCCGCGCCGAGCTCCCTCGCGTGCATCTGCATCGCGCTCTTGTGCATGAAGATCTGCGAGAAGAACTGCCACAGTTAGTTGGTACGCTGCACTTTTGCTCGAAACACGGAGGATGGCCGAATCGATGGAAGTTCCGACCGCTCCAACTCCCTCCGACCGCCATCGCCTCCTTGGTCGCTTCTTTCGGAGGCTAGGCCTACCCCGTTCGTCCTTCGTTTCCCTTCCTTCCCTTTTCCCTTTTCTCCTTCCTTCCCCGCCCGATCTTTCGTATTTCGTATATTTACACATGTGGGAAAGAAACGAAGGTGAACGGTTCAGCTTCGCCTCGTGTCGTTGTACGTGGACGGTTCGAGCGATCCTTTCGTCTTTTCTATACCGATTTTTGTCGTATCGCGCGCGCGTAACCGCGGATCACTTGGCGGATCGTTGGCATTCGCCGACATTGGAAACGCCGATAGTCGGCTTCGACGTACGAAACAAGTGTTAAAGATCGATCGATCGATCGAAATTCGGTTCCCTTTTTTCTCCCCCTAAACTCTTGGAGTCGAGATCTCCGTCGAATTTCTTCCCCAGGTTTCTTCGATCCCGCGCACGCGAATCGATGGCTGGTTTCTCGAGTCGGAGAAACGTTTCTTCCCGTGAATTTAATAGGAAACGCGTAACAGCTGGCCACGAAAGGGTGGAGGGAGGGGAAGGAGGGGAGAAGGGAGGAGGAGAGGGAAGGCGGTGAACGTCCGTCGCCGTGGTTTTCGAAAGCAACCGTCCGATCGATGGTTTTTTCGATTTACGCTCGTTGTGCACGCGTGAATCGAGGCGCTTCCCTTTTCCTCGGTGCGATCACGAGGAACTGGTAGGGCGAAAGGAAGGCGGTGGAAGGAAGGAAGGAAGGAAGGAAGGAAGGAAGGAAGGGACGCGGTGGAACGAGCGGGTGGAACTCGAGCTCGATTTCGGGTTCTCGCCGAGGGAACAGGTGTTGCTCCCATCCTCGTCCCCGGTGTGGGTGTAGGTGAACGAACCAAAGGGTTCGACAGTGGAACCGGCCGAGGGTACAGTTGGTGGCAAAAGTCGAGAGATTTCGAAAAGAGGAAAAGAGGCGAGGAGCGGCGAGGCGAGGGAAGAGGTCGCGGGAATTAAAAGAAGGGAAAAGCTTGCCTTGGCCCACCACCGGCAACCGGGCTGGAAACACGGCAGGGGGAGGGGCAGGGGATGGACGGGACGGGGATGGGCCGAAGGATTTTATTAAAATATGTTAAAACTGTGTAATTAAAATCGAAAAATCTCGCGAGAAGTTTTAAGAATCTTAGGCCACCCTTTGCGACGAGGACAGAGAGAAGGAGAGAGAAAGAGAGAGAGAGATGGTGGTTTGACCATGACGACAGGGAGGAGAGAGAGAGAGAGAGAGAACGAGAAAAAGGCGGGGAGAGAATTGAAATTGTCACCAACCGAAGGTTCTCAAGTTTCTGCGACTTTCAACCCTTTCTTTGCGGGAGCGAACGACGCGACGTTGGATATTTGACGGCCGACCTTCGACACTGGGCATCCCTGATTCTTAATCCCCGTGAGAGTGGGAGAGGCTGCAACTCGATTTTATTCCATCTTTTTTTCTCTCTCTTTCTCTCCCTCTCTCCCTTTCTCCCTCTCTCTCTCTCTCTCTCCTCGATACTTTTTTCTTTCCTTCGAAGGAGGAAGGAGAGACGAATCGAATCAATCCGAGGCCTCGAACGTTTCTCGACCATTTCAATAATAATAAGAAATCGGCGCGTGTTTCGCGCCAATTTTCGCGTCTCTCTTCGTATCCTGCGAGATATTTCGATTTTCCCTGTTCCGATGTAATATGTCTCCCTCTTCCCCCTCTTTTCTCCCTTCTCCCTCTTCGTCCCTGTTTTTTTTCTATTTTCCCTCGATCGCATCGTTTCGCGGCACAAAGAGCGATCGCGGCTGACGCGTCGCGTTTTTTCCCAAGCAACGATTGACCAAGGGTCGCGAAGAGGGCGAGAAAGAGGGCGAGAGGACGAGCTTTCGACAGCGGCGAAGTCGAGTTGCGAATTTTTAACGACCGTCTCGAGTGGACCGGCCAGATTTTTGAGAAAGTCGTGGAGAACGTTGTCTCCGTTTTCGAGACATTAATCTCTCCCCTCTCTTTCTCTCTTTCTCTCTTTCTCTCTCTCTCTTTTCCCTCCCCTCCCCCGTTCCCTCCCTTCCCCTTCCCCTCCTTCCACCGATTTTTTTTAAGCAAATGCTAATTAAGCGACAACGGTTCAACGGTTCCGCACGGTTTTTCTCGAGACTCGAACACCATACGTTCATTAATCACATTTTTATCTGGTGGCAGACGGAAAATTGCGTTCCGTCGCCCGGCCGTACCGCCGCTTCTTCAATCCTTCTTTTTTTTTTTTTTTTTTTCTGATTTATCGTTGTCGTCGTCTGCGGGGGAGGGAAGGAAGGGAGGGAAAGGGAAAAAAAGGGAGAAACGCGAGAAAGAAAGAAAGAAAGAAAGAAAGAAAGAAAGAAAGAAAGAAAGGAGAGCGGGGAGAGGAAAAAGAAAGAAGAAAGCGGGAAGAGAGTTGGCTGGTTGCGGGCCGCCGGCTTAATGTCCTTAATAATGGAAAAATATATCATCCGCTATATTTCCTAAAAGGCATCCCTCATCTCGATTTCCCCGCTTTCTCTCTCTCTCTCTTTCCTTCCTCTTCTCTCATTTTTCCTTTTACTTCTGGTACGGAAGATCGGCAAAGGAACGACGAAGGAAAGGGATCGGAGCGACTCGGTTCGACTCGGAGTTGGCGTTCGCCAGACGGAAAGTTTGTCCGTTTTTTCGAAAGGGAGAAGATGCCAAAAGGATGCCGGACGATGCAACCCTTTGTCTCTCTTTCCCTCTCTCTCTTTCTCTCTCTCTCTATCTCTCTCTCTCTCTCCTCGGTAAATTACGGCCGAATAACATTGGTCACTGGAAGTAGGCTACTTTATACACTTGGAACACAAAGCAAAGGTCTCACCTGCTGACCATATGCCTTTTCTCCGTGGCACACATACGTAGGTAACGTGTTCCGTCCACCCACGCACGCCGGCCATCTAGCACTTCGCATGTGCTATTAACTCGAAGGTATGTGTGCCTCTCTGTACTCGCGCGCGCACCTTTCCGCCTGCCTCTCTCTCTCTCTCTCCCTCCGTATGCAACGGGCCTGGAGCGTATACGTGTGCGTGCACGCGGAGACAACGTCCAATCTAACCTACCTAGCGTTGCCTGACTCATTCTCCTACCCACCTATCTGTCTAAACTGCGGCCGCGAATAGTGCCGTAATATAAAGGAAAAGGTGGACCTTCTCCGCCTCTTTCTCTCCCCCTCTCCCCTCCCTTTCTCTCTATCTCTCTCTCTCTCTCTCTCTCTTTCTCGCTCTATAATCGCCGCTTTTAATCCGTCTGAATCGCGCCACCATGATCCGCTACCTCGTGTTCCTCGCGCTTCCGGTTGTAGCCTAACCTGCCTGCCGGATCCTCCTCCTCCTCCTCCTCCTTCTTCTCCTCTCTCTCTCTTCTTTTTTGCTTTCCTCGCGATTTCAATAGAAATCCTCCCCATGCGTACGTATCGATCCTGATTTTTTTTTCGGTAAAAAAAGGACCTCTCCACAATCCACAAGGATCTTGCCCCGATTTTGCGCAGATTCCCCCTCCCCCTCGATAAAAAGCGATCGGTGCGCGAGTGGTGGCCTTGAGGCGAATTCTACCTTCGATACGTAGCCTTTGGAAAGAGAGAGAAAGAGAGAGAGAGAGAGAGAGGAGGGAACGCGCGCGTGTTCGGTACACAGATTTTTAACGATTTCGCGAAACATCGTTCGACGAGACATCGTGGGAGATACTCTTTTCTTTGCTTCCGTTGCCGATCGATCCTGGAAAATATGCCGTTGCCGAATGTTCTTCGAATTTTTCTTCTCTTTTCCCTTTTTCTTTTCTTTTGCGAAAGGAACGGAACGGAAAACGGAACGGTTGTCGGAGGAGAAAATTATTAATGGGAGTGCGAGGGAGAAGAGAAACTCTCGTTTCCAGCCGCGTTACCAGACGCCGGTTTAACCCGAGTTGGTGTCAAAATAGCACGTAGGGAACCTTAGACCGGCTACGTTATAATAATCGTCCATACTTGTACCCGCTATATGTACTATATAACCAGGTATATTCCACGGCTGGTGATCGTGGAGACCGATCGTGGTGTATGTAATGGTAATGGTGGTGGTGGTGGTGGGAAGCGAACTTGTACCATAGGCAGTTAAAGTCATCGTTGTAGGTTTCCCTCGCGATATTAATCACGCGTACGCCTTGCCGTGTAAGCCGCGCGGAGTAACAATCTCTAATCCTCGATGAAACGGCGCTCGATTAGCCCAATAAGAGGGCAACGACAGACGGCTTTACATACTTCACCTCCTCGGTCACTTTCTACTCCGTCCGCATATCCTTAAACGGCTCACCACGATCCTTTGCTTCGCTTTCGATCCATCGCTATCCAACTCGACCGCCCCGTTCGTAATACATTCGTCCCCTGTTTATCGCCAAAATCGCTTTCTCGAGCAATTCGGAATTTTCTCCTCTCCTCGTTCCTTCGTGTACACGTATATATACGAAGCATCGAAGCAACGAAGGTGACAGAGAAGGAGGAGGAGAAGTTTTGGAACGACGTGGAGGGACGCGTTGAAAGGGGGAGAGAGTCGGGAAGGAGGTAGGTCGGTCGATCTAGCGAGTTTTCGAAAGATTCTTGGAGTTGTAGGGAAGATAGCCGGTCGAAGCACAGGCTGGAATATCGTCAATAATTACCTCGTGCGGCAAGTGGTGATGAGGATGCTGATACGGCGGCGGTACGTACGGCGGGTGGCTCGGATGATTGTGGGGGTGAGGTCGGGGATGGTTTTGATGTTGGGCTTGCGGCGGGAGCGGTTGGGGCGCAGGGGGCGGTGTCCAAGGCCCGTGGTTCGGCCCGTGGCTTTCATTGGTGCCATACATCTTCAGGGAAGAATCTCGAGCACGCGACCTGAAGAGTCCCTCCCGCCCTCCACGCACGGTGATACGAAAGACTCTGATACCGACATGGCTACCCTTATTCCAGGTCGCATTCGCGACACGCTTGATTCCGATTCCCTTTTGATTACGTGCTGCTGTCCCCCGCTCGCCCGCCTTCGAGATGTTACGCGATCCGACGTCACCATGCGTCGTCCCCCTTTTGTTCTCTTCCTTTCCGCGCCAAACTCTCCTCCACTTCCGCTTCGATTCTTCCTACCTTCGTCGAAAAGAAGGAGGGCAGGAAGGAAGGGATGTTTCGTTCTCCCCGATGTTTATCGTTCGATATTTCTTATTAGCCAGAACAACGAAGCGACCACGTTTTCCTTCGAGAGAGAACGACAACGCGTTGTTGCGTGAGAACGAGACACTGCGAACGAGGCACACGAGGGCGTGATTCTTCTTTTGTCTAGTATTATTATCCTTCCAGTGTGAGAACGGTATCGTTCCACTTTCACGTGCTTACTTTTCGAGTCTGGAGTATGTATATATATATATGTGTGTATGTATACGTATGAGTATACGCGTATACTTTCTTTTAACTTGTTTCTCTTTCTTTCTTTCTTTCTTTCTTCAATACGAATTCGGCGATTCTCTCTGTCACTTCTTTTTTCTGTCTCCGGACAAACTTCTCCCTTATTTCCGATACGATCTGGTTGGGAACGGATTCGAACGGACGGAACGATGATTCGATATCATTCGCAGGTACATCTTTGGCGTCTGTGTAATTCCTCTTGAATATATATGTATATATACGTACATGTATATACACACGAAAACGTAGGATATAAGAAGAAGAAGAAGAAGAAGAAAAAGTGTGAAAAGTCGGCGGAGTGTTTGTCTCTCTCTCTCTCTCTCTCTCTCTCCCTCTCTTGTTCACGAAAATATTGTAAACGAGCACACACGGTGGACGAAACTCACTGTTTTTCACGTACGAACATGTGGGAACGCTTCTCCGGCTTGAATCACTGTGTTACCACACGATAACTCCCCCCTCTAAATAAAGCGAAACCAAACGACGACGATGACGACGACGACGACGACGGCGACGACGGCGGCGAAAAAGAAGCGGCGGTTAGAGAGATCGGACAAAGAGGAGGAGGGATCGTCGCGGACGAAGGACGAACGCGCGCGTCCTACCGAGTCCCACTTCGGAAACGAATATCACTCTACACGACCGCGCGCAATTTCTTCTTCCCGACCACGTCCTTTTCTCTTTTCTTATTTTATCATTCTCTATCGATCCTCCTTTTTTTCCTTTGTTACTGTCGTTATTATTGTCGTTGCTCTCTCTCTCTCTCTCTCTCTTTTCGGTTCTCCCTCTTCCTCTCTTCCTCTCTTTTCTCCCGATCCACGGGGGTAGCTGGCGCGCCCGTGTAGCGTAAAAGCGCGGACGCAGCGCTGTACGCCAGCGTGTGGCGTCTCTCGCGAACTAAGCCGGTCGAAGGGGGGGACAGAGCGATTTCTTGGTCTTTCGCGCTGTGCGTGTGCTAAACGGGGGAAGAAAAAAGGTGGAAAGGCGCTGATAACGCGCGGCGACGAAAAATCGCCGGCTACTCGAAGAGATATCGATTGAAATAACACGATTCCGGGGAACGCGAGCCAATCGGCACCGCTGACACGGCGGAAGGGGCCAATCGTGCCCGGTTCTATCTCTCTTTCACAACCTCCCTCGCTCGCTCCCCTACTTCTTCTCGTCATACGCGTCCTCCGCCGTCCCCCTTTCTCTCCCTCTCCTCCACTCCGTGTGTATCTGTGCGTTTATGTGTGTCCGCTCCGCGTGTGTGGCTGCGTGTGTGTGTGTGTGTGTGCGTGTGTGTGTGTGTTGCGCGTGTGTTCCCTCCACTACTCCTCCTCCTCATCGTGCGGCCGCGCTCGCCACTATTGCCACCGCCGCAACATTCGTCGCTGCTTCTCTTCCTCCACCCTCGCCTCCACCGAATAGAAGGCGAGAATAGAAAGAGAGAAGAGAGGCAACCGGTGCTCGAGCAGGGTAGGAGAGACGGAAACGGCTTGCGCGTTACGTTCGTTCAGGAAGTATTTCGCGATTCCGATATCGAGTCATCTCTTCGACCCGATCGCGGTTTTTTCCATTCCAACGCTTCCCGCCCCCTCTTCTTCTCCTTTTCCTTCTTCTTCTTCTTCTTCTTCTTCTTCCGTCCACGCGACCATCCGACCTTTGGGGCGCATCGAGCGGGGAGTCGCCCGTGCCCCTCCAACGTCGGATCCGCGCTCGTTCTATATTATTCGACGTCGAAAAGGCGAAAACGAATCGACGGGGCGATCGAGATCGCAGGCAACGTTTCCCATTCGTTTCGAACGAATTCGAAATCGAGAGTTGGTTCGAGTCGAGATGGTCAGCCCTTCGGTCCATTTCTTTCGTTTGTCCATCGTCGTCGAGGTTCGAATCCACCAAACGTCTTTCTCTCTTCGAGGGAATTGCAATTTCGAGGGAACGAGATGAAATATCGTTCGAGTCCCTTCCGCTCGCGTCGTTTCGATTGATGCGCGTTCGACCCTTGTGCAAAGTTTCGAGTGGCCGATAACGGAGGATTTCGAATTAGGTGCGGGATCGAAAATATGCAACGGCGAGAAAAGAAAAGGAGAAGAAAAGAGAGGAGAGGAGAGGAAAGAAAGGAAAGGAAAGGAAAGAAAGGAAGGAAGGAAGAAGTGGCGCGAAACGATTCGATTCGGTGCTCCTTGGAACTCGTTCCTCGGTTCGCCATCTTTCTCCCGTTGCTCGTTGAAATTATTTTGGGCGTGGAGCGCGGCGAAGGTTAGTGCCATAGTTAAGCGCGCTAAAAGTGTGTCCGGCTAGAGGCAGGGAGGAAAAAATAGGGCGGGGTCTCTTTGTGAGCAGACTTTGCCTATCCATCATGGCCGCTTTATCAATGACGTCATGATAAGAACATTCACGCACAGGCAAACGCATATCGTTGGTGAGACTCGAACGGGAACGGAAGATCGAACCGGACGATTTCCTCGCTTTTTATCTCTTTCGCTAGCTCTCCTCGCCATCATCTCGACGTCACGAAACGAAGAAGAAAAAAAAAAAAAGAAAAAGAAGAAAAAAAAAGAAAAATAAATAAAGTTCGATTTCCATCGTTGGAAATAGATCGATAGCTCGAGTATCGCGATAAAGAAAACTTGTCGATCGTGCGAATTAATCGAGTACGTTGGAGATAAGCGACCGGACGGTGGGGTCTTCGCATTCGATGCATAGATTCGAATTTCACGCGAAAGCAAACGTCGGGGAGGGGGGATTGGACGCGACGCGGAATAATGGAGAATAAACGGGGAGAAAAATTTTCCCGGTTGATCCGATTGGAAAAGGAGCGGCGGTGTTGCATCCGAGCCGTTACGGAGAAAGTGCATATCGGGCGATATCGAGCAATGCAGGACAATCGAGATACCGCATTCAAAGTCCATCGGCACCGTTGACCGAGGTATTAAAGGTCGGGCAAAAATAACGCGAACCTTGGTTTCGCTTTGTCTTTTATCTCTCTCAACATTCCCTCCCCCCCTCCCTCCCTCCCCATCCTTGTTTGTTGTCAAACTTTTCCAAGATCTTTAATTCCAAGATCGATAATATCATCCAGGATCTGATTCATCGAGGAAAACGATTCTATAACGGTTTCCTAAATTCGGCACGAGGTGGAAAGGGAGCGGGGCAGGGGGGTGGGGGAAAGCATCGACGCGAGGTGAATCTCGACGATCGAGAGAGAGAGAGAGAGAGAGAAATAAGATTTCCGCGCAACGCGTCAGTTTTAAATAGTCGTGACTATTCTTTCGTGACAGCTACTTGTTTATCCTTCTTTGCATTTTTACGATTCAACGGAGGGAGGAGGGAGGAGGAGGAGGAGGGGAGGTGCGCGCGCGGTCGCGCGCGACACCTGGCTCGATTATTTTCGTATTTAACCATTCTGGCGCGCGCGGGCTTATCCGGGGAATAAATAAAGGACGCGAAAAAAGAATGCGAGAAGAAAGAAGGAGGCGAGAGAGCGAGAGGGAGGGAGAGAGAGAGAGAGAGTGAGTGAGAGAGAGCGCGAACGAGGGAGAGGGAGAGGGGAGAAAAAAAAGAGGAATATCTGGCGAAGGCCGAGGCGCGAGCGTTCTCGTCGCCATCCCTCTTTGAAAGTACTGACCACAGACAACTCCGGCACGCGGGAGGGAGATAAAGAAAAAGAAGGAGGAGGCGGAAAAAAGGAAGAAGCGCGGTCAGGGAGGGAAAGAGCACGGTGAGCACGGCGAGAGGGAGGGAAGATGGGCAATAAAAATAAAGCACCGTCGGCGGCGTCGGGTTGTGTGCGAGCCACGGACGCCGAAGGGGCTGAAGAGCGAGGCGCGTAGCAGTTGCGTGGCTCCTCCGAGCGCACGAAAGAAGCAGAGCAATGAAAGAAGAAGGTGCCGCTGGTGAAGGCGGGCAAGAAAATAAGAGGAATAACGAAAGAAGCAAATAAGAGTCTCTCTGTGCTTCTTCCTCTTTCTCCTCCTCCGCCTTCGCCCCCACCACAGTGGCGTAGCCTCCTCTTTCTCGTGGCTTTGCTCGCCGGCTGGTGGGGAGAGGCAATGAACAAGAAGAAGGCGAGAACCGGGACCCGCGGAGAGGGAAATCCTGGCATCGACAGAGAAAGACACCGAAGGAACGGGAGAAAGATGGTTGGATACCGACAAAGACGGAGTTTCGCTCGCTCCCGCGAGATGGAAGAGGAGAAAAAGCGAGGACCAAAGAGAGAGAAAAGTCTGACAGGCCTTGGCTGCTGCAGCCGCTCCGAGCCGCGTTGCCAAGTCTCATTTGTTTATCATAGTTCGCCGGCCTGGCCTTTACTATCTTGAAAAAAATCACGTCCCAATTTTTTCCATCGTCCAAGATTGCGTTCTCGTCGATCGAGAGGATCGATCGCTTTTTCCCGTTCCACCGATCGACCGTGTGTCCCTAACGCGCCGCCACCGTGTCCTCCGCTCCCTCGTTTTTCCATTTCCATCTCGATTCGCGCCAACCGTGTACAGCGCACCGCTACTCGAGTATTAACGTAACAATGGGACAAAAGTTTGGGGGAGATTCGTTCAAGAAAAGAGAGAGAGAGAGAGAGAGTGCGTGTCGCTGCACCAGACCGTCTGGCGTCACGGTGGAATACAAGTCGAATTGATACAGCCGTTCTTCGATTACGTAAAACGGAAGATCGAAGAGGTTGGGACCGATTTTTTGCCGACTTTCGTTCTCGTTCTTTTCTCCCTTTTTTTTCTCTCTTTTTTTTTCTCTTTTTCTTATTTGTTTCTTCTCCACTCTTTACTGTTATTCTTAATCTTCCTCGTCATCATTATCCACTAATATCACCACTACCAGCACCGCTTCCATTGTCGCGTGGACTCGTTTCTGAGTCATCGTGCGTGCACGCACGCACTCTCGCGCGCGCATGCGTATTTAACGTGCACGCGTTCGTGCTTTATACTCTGCACGCGTATAAATATGTATACGCGTACGTGTTGCGTACAACGAACGTCGGCATCGTGCATTTACACACTCTTCCTCCCGCCCCCTCCCTCCCCCTCCGTCCACCCTCCCTCCGTGCTCCCCCTCCTCCCCCCGTCCCCCGGTTGCCTCGCATTACAATCGATTTGCATACAAATATACCGGGCATCTCGATGGGTGGTATGTTTATTAGCAAATCCACGTGGAAATTTCTACCGCCTTATTTACGGCCTCTTGTTTTTCGGAAACACGCATCGAACACGCCATTAAAACGAGCCGGCCTCTCCTTCCGTTGTCCGACAGGGAAACGAAACGCGTCCGTTCCGTTTAATCCGATGGAGATCAACCGATGGGGAATATCTCTCGAACGTGTGTGTCTCCTCCTCGTTCCGAACGCCTAACTTTAAGATATGCAAATATCTGACGAACCGGATTTCAATAGAGTGCTCTTTACTTCTCTCTATCGGAGAACCATCGTATCGTACGATATACGCGTGCACACGCGTATGCAATAAAACGGAACGGAGACGTGGAACGCGGGTAAGGAAAGGAAAGGAAAGGAAAGGAAAAGACGAAGGAAATAGCCGAGATGGAAATAAGCGATACACAACGCGACGAATCGATCGGATTTTTCAACATTTCGTCACATCCGTCATCTCCGCATCAATTACAATTCCGTTCGGTGACGGACGTTCGATTACGGATCCTCGTATCGGAGAGAGAAGGTGGGAGGAGAGGAGGGGGGCAGGGGGGCGTACGCGCGTTAGAAACAAATCCCCGGAAAACGAGGGATCGAATCGACGATCGACACTTTTCTCGGCTCGAGTTTCGAACTTTCCACGTTCCACGACCGCGAATACGAAATCTTCTCACGAGAATCCGATCCATGATCTTGGACGAAGTTGGTCGCTAAAAAAAACGCGTAGCGGTCGATAACGCAATGCTCGAATTATCCCATTATATCCCCCCCGCGTATCCGTTTATCCGATCCATCGCAGACGCGTTTCGCTCGATCATCCTTCGTCCCTCGCCCCTCCCTCCCTCTTGCCCTTTATACACGGTTTATTTCTCGAAGAAATTCGAGCGAGTCGAATCTTTTCTCTCCACGAAATCGTTACGGCTGTGCGTACGGCGTGTCGGCGTCGTCGTCGCGTCATCTAGTTTTTAGCATACCGCTCGGTTCGTAACCAAGAAGATCCTTTCTCGACTAACGGTGTTTCCATTGACTCGGACGATCGAGGAGTCCGCGTTCTCCGGGCCGTGGCAGCAGTTATCTTAATCGGCCGGTTGGCCGGCCGGTCGGTCGGCCGGCGGATGATTGGCGATCGATCAGCGTTACGTCGCCGAGTAATTATCGATCGAGAGAATGGGACGGCGCGATGCGGCGCTCGTCGCTCGCTCGGGGAAAAAGCACGCGTGTATTGAATTTAAGATCCAGCTGCATCCATGTAAGAACGTGTCGGATTACGCGCTAGTTCCCCGTCTTTTTCCTTCCTCCCGCCCTCCCACTCTCTCTCTCTCTCCCTTCGTCTCTTCTTTTTTGCGCTCTTTAGGTCGCGCTACTCCGACAGCCTGTTGCAGAACCACAATCTCGGAGAACCGAACGAGCATGGCGTAAGTGAGCGAGTGAGCGAGTGAGCGAGTGAATGAGTAAGTGAGACTCGCCTGCTATTACATTAATTGAGTCGAAAACACGAGGACTCGCTTCCAATCCCTATTTCTTCTTCGATACCCTTCAATACGAGACGCAACGATTTTTTTTCCAATCTAGAGTTTTCGCTTTGATTAAAATAATCGCGGAGCAACGCAGCAGCCTTGGCCGGGGTGGCGCGTATCACCGTCTCGTGGCGGTGGTAACCTTGTTGTAACCTGCGTCACGATATTTTTTCTCTCTCCTCCTCCTTTTTTCTTCTTTCTTTTCTCTCTCTCTTTTTTTTTTATCACAACGTCGTATGCCAACAGCCGACACGCCGACGCGTAGACCCGGTCGTGGCCACGGCTGCGGGAAGGTAAGACAATATGAACGGGTTTGTCAGTGGTCAGTTCTCCCGTCGGAGATATACACGGAGTATAGTTTCTTTTTCGCCTCCTCTCCTCCACCATAGCCGTTTAACTCGAGCAAGATATTTTTACCACGTATCCACGTAACGCGCAGCAATGCTAACGTTTCTCTTCGAGTTCTCGAAATGATACGTTCTCGTATTGGTATAAATATATATATATCTATATCTATCTGGTTGTCAGATGATCGCGACGACAGTGATACGCGGTACGAAACGAGAACATTCCGAGGGAACGATAAAAAGCGTAAGCTCTCTCTCTCTCTCTGTATCGCTGTAACGTTTGCACAGTGGATCAGCAAGGTATTAACGTGGCGATAATCGCGCAACCTTGACCGAGTGCACGACCGATTGCTGAATCCTCGACACTGGGGACGGCCCTGAAGCATTCGCGTAACAGCGTACAAATCACGGCCGAAGGACTCGAGAAGTTGATGTCCTTCGATTCTCGTTGTTGCTTCGGATCGACTTTTCGCGAAATTTCATTCTTCCCTCCCTCCCTCTCTCTCTCTCTCTCCTCCTCCTCCTCCTCCTCCTCCTCTTCCTCCACCGAACGCGTATCGGAGGAGGAGGGGGAGAGAGAGAGAGAGAGGGAGAGAGATGATAAGTATCGAAAGAAAGGGTCGCGACGCGGGTCTCTCGCGATCTTTAATTTATTTTAATAACGAGCACGCGATGGTATCGGGAGGGAAAGAGAGGCTGAGAGCTCGCGCGGAGGCTTGGACGGAATGCCGCCGACGCCGGAGTATTGTCGGAGGTCAGGTTCAGCAGCCACGATGCGTTCGTCCCCCCCTCCTCCCCACCTTCCTCACCTCCCTCCCCTCCCCTCCCAACCCGTTCGTTCCGTCCCTCGTCGAAGGCAGTCACGGTCGAAGATAAAAGAAAGGGGGTTCGAAGCCGAAAATATCGAGCCGCCTCCTAAGTAGAGAGAGGGAGAGAGAGAGAGAGAGAAAGAGAGAAAGAGCGGGAGGAAGGGAGAGAGAGAGAGAGCAGCAACAGCAGGATCGTTTGGTCGGTTGAAAAATCCGCAAACTCGACGTGTCAACGACCTCGTTTCTCGCGCCATACGCTCACTCACTCTCTCCCTCTCTCTCCCTCTCTCTCTCTTTTTCTCTCTCTCTATACAGGGTGTGTTTCCCGTCGTAACACGTGGTTACACGACTGCGTGTAAATAAACTCGAGACACAAAAACCGCACGATCGTAAACGATTTATCTATGAATGGCTCGTAATCTCACGAGACCGGGAGAATTTTTAGATTAGTTGGGCGAAAAAAGGAGGAACGAAGGAGGGGGGGAGAGGGGCGGGAAGTAAAAAGCGAGAAGCAATGAAAAAAATAGAAATGGAGCAGACGTTGTGGACGAGGGAGAAAGAAGAAAAAAAGGCTTGGGATTGCCGCGAGATTAGCAGATAATCTCTGGAGAGCGATAGCGAGGTACGTAACGCAATCGGTGTCTTGGCGTTATATCGGCGATAATGCGCTCTCTCCCGTATCGAGAAGCGATCGTCCACCATCGTCGACGACGCGCACGTGGACGATTCCCCCTGGACGAGAGGAGGATCCCTGCCCCTGTTTCAAAATTCATTTCGAGGATCGAAGACACATGAGGATCGAGGATCGAAGACACACCTGTGCGTGGCCAGATTAGCCGCGTATGGATGGAAACGAAGACGAAACCCGAATGAATCGTAGGGGAACGAACGTAGCGATAGGAGACGCGTGTGTTTAAAGGGAGTCGAGTCGAGTCGAGTCGAGTCGAGTCGAGTCGAGTCGGTTAAAAGTTGCGTTACGTCGAGCAGCGTGTACGTTCTTCGCAGTACTCCTAGAAGAGAAGGCTGTGGATGCTGCTCGTTGCATCCTGCATATATGTATGTTTTATGTCAGCGTGCATTCTGCATTTGCGCCGTTGCCACGTCCGCTGCCTTCTCCTCCTGTTTCTCTCTCTTTCTCCCTTTTCTATCTATCCGAGCCTCTCCGCAGCTTTCCGTCTCTTTCCCTTTTCACATTCGTCTCCTCGCCCTCCCCCCTTGCCCCGCGACCCGCTCCGCGACGGTGCCTGCATTTCTTGACATTTCTCAAACCCGTGTCCCACCTCGTGGTCACTGAGTCGTTGAACTCGAAAAACAAGAGGAAGAAAGCAGAGAGAGAGAGAGAGAGAGAGAGGGAGAGAGAGAGAGGCGGAGGAAGAAGTAGAAGTAGAAGAAGAAGAAGAGGAAGAAGAAGAAGAAGAAGAAGTGGAAGCGCGCGAATCCGGTCAGGAAAAATGAAGGCGAGGGATATATTTCGTCGATCGGGGTGTGCTCTCATTTCCTTTCTCTCTTTTTTCTTTCCCTCCCTCCCTCCCTCCCTTTTCTCTTGCACGGGACGCGACACGGGACTCCTTTCGTTAACGAAATTTCCCACGGCTCGACGCGCACCGCGAGCGAGAGAAGGGTCGGTCGAGTTTTTTGCCGGCAAAAGAATTTTTCTTTGAACGCTCCGCCGCGATCTGCATACGCGACCTATCTCTCTCCGTTTATCTCTTCTCTTCCTCCGAGCGGCCTGTTTCCTTCTCCCTCCCTCTCGTGCCGCCAACCACTCTCCCCCTTTCCCTCTCTTTCTCACTCTCTCCCTCCCTCTCTCTCTCTCTCTCTCTCCCCGCACACATGCAAATGGTGTGTTTCTCCATCTTAGAATCGCTTTCCTCGCGACCGTGGCTCGAGTAACTCGATGAAAAATGCTTCGCCGGTGCTCGCAACGGTGCAACGGGAGAGAGAAACAGAGAGAGAGAGAGAGGTAGATACGCGAAATTGTTCGGGACACGTTTCTCGCGGCGACTGGCAAGTGTCGAGTCTCCGAAGGAGAGGAGGTCGGTCGGTCGGTCTCTCTCGGTTGGAGTAGGTCGCGGCTGGCCTCGCGACACGTTTTCGGCCCTCCCGAAAAAAAGAAAGAAAAGAGAAACGAAAGAATCGTTTCTCCACGCATCGTCCACTTTCGTCCGTTCGTTACATCCCGTCCAATCCTCCGCTCCTCGACCCTTTAACTTCGTTCGTTCGAAGGGAATTTAGATTCGGGGAAGAGAGAGAGAGAGAGAGAAAATTGGACGAAGAATCAATCGGCGAATATTTTGCTTTTGACGTGCGGAGAAACGGGAGAAAAGAGAAAATTTTCGGTTCGACGCGTTTCCTTTCGTTTCGTTTCGTTTCGTTTCGTTTCGATTCGATTCGATTCGATTCGATTCGATTCGACTCGACTCGAAGAGAGAACGTGGTGGCGTGGAATGAACGCGGCGTATCGCGTCGTATCGTACGTGGATGCCGTACACGCGTTTCTCCCGTTGGGGGACTACGACGAAAGGATCTTTCTCCCGCGAGATACGTTGACTTCGAGCCGATCCAGTTGGCGGTGTTTCGCGCTCGAAGGAGCGCGTCGTCCTCGTTCTGGAATGCGTAGCGCTGGTGTACGCGATTCCGCGGAAGGACGGCTCTTTAGGAATCGGACGAAGAAGGTTTCTCCACGACGACGACGACGACGACGACGACCACGACGAACAAGAAGAAGAAGTAGAAGAAGAAGAAGAAGAAGAAGAAGAGACACGCGTACACACGTGGCGTGGATGGCAGGCGAGAACGCACGACCCGGTTTCGATCGATTCGATCAATTTCTTTTTCTTTTTCCCTCCCTCCCTCCCTCCCTTTATTCCATCCTTCCTTCCTTCCTTCCTTCCTTCCTTCTTTTTCGTCTCCCCTCCCCCTCCCGCTATCTCTGGATCAACTTTTCAGCATGGACGGAACGAACGATCGGGTGTGCACGAGCGTGTTGACGAAAGTCGACGAGGGGAGAGCGCGTGACGAGTGGTCGAACGAACCGTGACGGAGATCGCGCCGCCATCCAATGAGTCTCGGTTAGAAGTAGAGTATGTCTCCTTACCTCTCTCGTGCGCGGTTCTCTAGAGTAGGTGGATCACAGTTAAAACGCGGTGGTAGGAGCTAGGTAAAAAGATCACAAAATATGGCACACTGTTGCCCGAGTTCATCGTTCGCGGCACTTCGCGGCGCGGTTGCTTGCTATGTACTGGTGGGGGCGGCGAAGTACGGGTGGAGGAGGATGATGGCGAAGAGGAGGAAGAGAGAAGGAAAGGAAGGAAGGAAGGAAGGAAGGAAGGAAGGAAGGAAGGAGAGAAGGAAGGAGCACAGCTCGCTTCGGGAGAATCGAAGACGAGGAGAAGAGAGGCAGAGAAGACAGGAAGGGCAGAGAAAAGGAAACCGGCGCGTAGTACAACACGTAGTTGAGAGAGCGGTAATACCGGGAGAGACGAAGAGAATTCCTCGCGCGCTGTCAGCTGTCAATGCCGCGCACGTTGTCACTCATCTTGCGCCGTTTTTCCTCGCGTCCCGGTACTTGCGATCCCGTTCCTCTTCCTCCTTCTCGACGATCACCTCGCGATACATCGAACCATTCAGATCCAACGGAACGACATCCCCCTCGGCTCTCCTCCTCCTCCTCCTCCTAGTGGTGTTACGCTCCCGTACGCCCTCCACCGTTTCTCTTGGCCGCTTCGGATGATCGACTTTCTCTCTTTCGGTGTCGTCGATCTCGGCCTCTCTCGGGCGGCCTCCTCCGTTTTCTCTCCGATTCGTCAACGAGAAAAAATACGGCGTCGAATGGGGGAGAGGATGGAAGAAGGGAGAAGGAAACCTCGTACCGTAACGTTCTCGTGTACGTCGTCGTGGTCGTCGTCGTCGTCTTCTTAGTCTTCGTCTTAGTCTTCGTCTTCGTCTTCGTCTTCGTCTTCGTCTTCGTCTTCGTCTTGGTCGTCGTCGTCGTCGTCGTCGTCGTCGTCGTCTTCGTCGCACTCTCGCCTCCCCGTGTGCGTGTGACGCGGTGCGCGCGTGGTGTCGCGTGAAGTTGGTCGTGCGTGCGCACCTTGTGCTTCGTTAAAGAGTCTTTTCCGTATAAAATGCTGGGGCGCCGGCGAGAATCGGCCTGCCCGCCGCCGCGTAGGCTTCACGCCGGCGTCCTCGCGGCCGATTGGCCGGGTACCGACCGGTGGGGGGCACTGGCGCGAAGGTCCGAAGGTAGAATACTCGGCTCGAGAAGCTAGCAGAGCGGATCCACCAGAGTTTGCGGAGTGGGGTTGCGTCTTTGCCATCCCGCTAACTCGGGATCGTGCGTGTTTCATCAACACCGTGTATCTAATAGGGATGATGCACGGGATGGCAGCGTTTCGGCGCTGATCATCATCCACGACCGATCGTCCGCGTCGCGAGGATTAGCAATTCGTTGGAATCGTCTCCGCCCGGGCGGTTCGTTTCGAAGAGAGAAGAGTTGGATATCGATCGACGATCTCGAGATTTCGAAGCCGACACCGAGTACTTTCGTCGCTCGTTCGTGAATTCGGTTCGTTCGTTTCGAGGTCGAGGAGGAGGAGGAGGAGGAGGAGTTCGTTTGGAGATCTCGCGGGAGGGAAAAAAATGGAGAGCGAAAGAAAGAAAGAGGGAAAGAAGGAAAGAAGAGAAGAAAGAAAGAAAGAAAGAAAGAAAGAAAGATCGACGACGATGGTGCGCCGCGTCTTTCTTTCTCGCGGGCCCTCTTTGCCCCTCTTTGCCGCGCTCGATGCTCGCTGTCTTTCTTTCGCGACGACTTCTCATTCTGATCTCTCCGCTTGCTCGCCTTCTCTCCCTCTCTCCCTCTCCCTCTCTCTGTCGCTCTCTCCTCGAGGTTCTCCCGCCTCTCCGTCTCTCCCGTCCGCGTTGCTCGAGACCGGCCAGGCTATTCACCCACGCATGCACGAGATGACGATGACGATGACGCCGACCGTTCGCCGTTGCAACGTGCACGCTCTTTGCTCTTTCATCCGCCTTATAGGATAAGCGTGGTGCTGCTGCTGCTGCTGCTGCCTGCTGCCTGCTGCCGCTGCTGTTGCGTTCGTCCATGAGGAGAGAGAGAGAGAGAGAGAGAAACGTTTCGTTTCGCTCGAAATTCCTCGCGTAACGTCTTCGTCTTCATCTTTGGTTTTTCTGGAGTCGAGATTCGTCATCGAGGAATCATTTTCCGATCGATATCGTCTTCGACGTTCTCCTTCTTCCGGAGAGAAAGGTTCTTTTCTTTTCTTTTGTTTTCTTTTCTTTTCTTTTTTTTAATTTTGTTTTATTTTTTTCCTTCGCTTTCTTTCCAACCCCATCGACGAGGATCGATGCTCGATCGAGCGTGCGCTCGATTTTTTTTCTCTTTCGCTGCTCACCATTTCGCTGGCCTTGCGATCTATTCGGCTGACATTGGCACGTTGCGATTGCACAGCCCCCCTGACCCAGATTCCGACTCGGTTATTTTTTCCACGCGCCCAGAACATCTTTTTCTCTTCTTTTCTTCTTTTCTTCTTTTTTTTCGTCTTTATCTTTGCTCTCGTCTCGCTCGTCTCTCCCTCTCTCCCTCATTCCTTTCCCCTTTCCTTTCGACAACGCGTTTCGATCGCAAGTCGGACAAATTCCCCGATGAATTCGGGATGATTCGAGGAAGTCTCGCGTTTCCGTTTCCATTTTTCCCCGAAACTTTGCGGGACGAGAAGAGAAGAAAAGATGCTCGACAATCGGGCAATGTATAAATGTATTTCGAAACGATGAATGTTTGACGAGTAAGGAATAGCGGGGATTCGAAAATCAAAGCAGGAAAACCGTGGCGCAACAGAGTTCGTGATGCATAATTGATGGCGAACGGTATCGATTCCAGGTTTAAACTCGTCTAAACGCGAATTCTCTTCTCGCGTTCCTTTTTTTTTTCTCTCTCTCTTCTCCTCGTTTCTTTCTTTTTTTTGTTTTCCCCGCGTCTCGATTCGTTTTGGGGTTGGCGTGGACGGGGACGGGGACGGGACGGGATGACGCGCGCGTATGGCGCGCGAAACGGGCGAGCGAGCGAGCGGGCTGGCGGGCGTGGATTGGATCCTGACCTACGACTACGTTTCAGCGGGGAGCAGGCGAATTTTGTCCGAAAGTCAACGCGAACGAAAGAGCGGATTCGCAGGCCTTGGAGGTCACGAAGCGCGCTGCGGTGGGGAGGGGATCGGGTCTGGAGGGAGTCGAGGAAGAGAGGATACGAAGGAGGTGGTAGATATAGGAACGGACGCTCGAGGGAGTAGGAGAGAGAGCCCGATGGAGGATACGC
This sequence comes from Apis cerana, assembly GCF_029169275.1. Lineage (NCBI taxonomy): Eukaryota > Metazoa > Arthropoda > Insecta > Hymenoptera > Apidae > Apis > Apis cerana. The sequence goes on from NC_083865.1 coordinate 10,584,502, forward strand.
TCTGGTGGAGGAGGACCAAGCGACTCCGGTTGAAAGAGGAGCGCGAGAATCGGCGGGGGCCAGTCGGCGGAAGAGAAGAGGACGAAGGAGTGGAAGAAGAAGAAGAAGAAGAAGAAGAGAAGGAGGAGGTAGAGGGAAGAAGAAGAAGAAGAAGCAGAAGAAGAAGAAGAAGAAGGGGGCTGATCTACCGGCAATATACACACAGAGGCGCACAGACCACGGCAAAACTCGGCAGTTTTGCTGTTCGATTTTGCAAACTTATATTTAGAAGGGCAACGATCTTTTGCCGCGGCAGCTCCGACCAACAGAGGAGAGGAAAGGTTCTGGGATACGCGCGCGGTCTCTCCCTCTCTCTCTCTCGCGATCGGCCGCTGAGATTTCTCGACTCTCCGCTCAGACCTATCCTCGGAGTACGAGTATACAACGTATCCGACCGCTATCTCCCACGATTTCCACGTTTTTCCATTTTCCTCTCCTCCTCCTCCCTCCCCTCCCCCCATCTTCCTCGATCGCGTTTCTTTCCCCACCCCCTTCCCCACCCATCGGTTCCCAGGAACACGCCGTATTACACGCCACCCGAATGTTTTGCATTCGGGTGGAAAGCGGCGCGGCGCGGCGGGATAATGGGTGTTGCGTACGCGTCACGTTTCGAGTTCGCAACAATTACCGGTGGCACGTAGGATAACGGTTGTTTAATAAGTTCGGTTGATACTCCGCTCTACTCTCGCGCGATCGAACGAAGAAACGTACGTACGTTGAATTCGGAAAAATATCGAAGCGAGCGTACCCGAGCATGCGAGTATACGAGTATACACGATGGAATCGGTCGATTTTTCTTTTTTTTTTTTTTATCGCGCGGAGGATGGAGGGAAGGAGAGATAAGAGGCGTACGATTCCTCTCGACGATTCCATCGGCTCCGAGCGTCTCGCTCGAGGACGGGGAGGAGGAGCGGAATCGAGAGGAGGCGAGATGATCTCGAAACGCGAAATCTGCCGGGGGGGAGGGAAAAGGCGCGCGGATGTTTGGGAGTTTGGCGTGATCGCGCATGACCGCCCCTGTGAATGTAATCTTATCGTGGCGAGCGATGCGGTGAACGCGACTGCAGAACGCGGAGCGGAGTCAACGAACGATAAAAAAAAAAGCGCGTAACCATACGCGCGACACAAAGAATAAACTCTATTCCGTGCACTCCTCGCCCTCCTCCCTTTCCCCTCCCCGTCCCTCCGTCCCTTTCCCTCCCTCTCGCTCGCTCCTTCCCAACTCTTCCTCTCCATCGTGGTCATCCACGTTGCAACTTGGAAGCCGTGTGTGGGCGCGCGAGTTCTCTCCTCCTCCTCCTCCACTCCCTTTCCCTTCTCCGCTCTCTCTCTCTCTCTTCGTCTCTCTCGGCTCGCCCCTTCCCTCCTCCTCCCTCCCTTCCCCTCCCCTCCTCGTTTCGCTCCTTCTTTCTTTCTTTCTTTCTTTCCTTCTTTTTCTCCGCCGACCGCGCTTGGGGTAGGTCATGGCGGAACCGCGCGAGCGAATGACGAGGAAGGAGAGGGAGCGAGAGATGGAAAGAGAAGAGGAAGAAGGAGGAACAACCGTGCAACGTACGTACGGCTCGTACGTAGAACGTTGGGCCGCCGCCGCCGCCGCCGCCGCCACCACTTCGTAACCTTCCTTCTCTTTCTCTCCTCGCCTTTGCGCGCTTTTCTCCTTTTTTCGTTCTACGCCCTCCTCGAAAATTCCCCCCGCCCCACCCCCTCGACGACGACCGAGTCGTCATCCCTTAACGGACGGATAGTTTCGAACGGGGGGGGAGGGGAATCGAACCTCTTCTTGGAAATTTCGCTATTTCCGGTACTCCCTCTTCCGCGAGGGGGCGAGGAGGAGGGAGTTGTCTCGGGAATTCGCTTTGATTCCGAAGATCGAACAATTCGATTAGAAGCGATCTTAACAGCCGGCGCGGGGGCCGGCGTTATTGTTAGCGATCATGCGATCTGAAAATCATAGAAAATTACTGAAAAGCCAGGAAACTTTGTACGTAAAGAGAGAACGTAGTGGAGGGTGGAGGAGAGGGAAGGTAGGATGGTTGCCCCTGGACTTGAGATGTCGTAATTTTGCCTTCGCCGTAACGGCTACGCGGCACGGAAGTGTACCTCTACTACCACCTCTTCCCGCCCTTCTTCCGAGTCTTTCATCCTTCCTCGGTTTTTCTTCTTCCGTTCGAAACGGAGAAAGATCTCTCTCTCTCTCTCTCATCCCCTTCTTCGTAACAGTAGAAGGGTTAGGCGAAACAATGCAACGCGCGTGAACGCCGTTATTTAAATAATACGATGGAACCACTTGGGGGTTGAAGACAAAAAAATGGTTGCGCCCCGAAGGGGATGGCGCGGAACGTGAGAAACGCGGTTCTTCCTTTCCTCCACCCGGCTTTTCGTTCTATCCTTCGTGTTTTCTGATATCGTTCCATGATACGAAACGAGAACGACGATTGACGACGCGCGAATTCGGGAAACGACTCATCTCGTCGCGTCTTCGTCCGTTCTCCACGATCCGTTCTCTTACGTCCAATATCGATTATGTGCCAATATCTTCGATCTGTTCTCATCCTCTCCTCCCTCCCCATCCTCGTCTTCTTTCCCTTCCCCTTCCTCTTCTTCTTCTTCTTGCACTCTCTCCTTCTCTTCCTCTTCCTCCTTCTCTTCGTTTCCCCGTGGCGCGGTTCCGGTTCTGGCAGCTGTCGTCGCCCCGATTCAAAATCGGGATCGTGGATCGGTCAAGGGTAAAAAGCCCATCGTTGCCGCGTAACGTTACCTTCGATTCGTTTCGAACCGGTTTAACGCGGCCCGTGTTGAGCAAGGAGCGAGAGACTCGGGCAGGGAGAAGAGTTTGGGCGCAAAAAATTCATTTGAAAATGCCGGAGGGTCGCGCAAAGGTGTCGAAATAATTGGATTTTAATTTTCGAGCCGGTCAAAGAACAAAAAAAAGAAGAAAGGAAAACCTCTCTTTCTCTTCCCTCTTTCCTGATCCCCCCCCTGATCGAGAGAACCCATGAGAATCGCTCTCTCGCGACGAGTGTTTATACAACGTTGCGCCGCATCAACGTTTCCTCCACTTTCCATCCTCCTTTCTTTCTTTCTTCCTTCCTTCCTTCATTCCCTCTTTCCCATCTTCCGTTCCGAACCACCCTTTGTTCTCGTCGTCGAATTCGTCGCTCGAATCGCGATCCTCCTTTTTTGTCTCACTCTCTTTCCCCCCTTCCCCCCGTCGATCATCGTCACGCTTTCGCTTTCGCTGCCGCCGCGGAAGAAAGGGATGTGTACCGCGGTTCGTGTCGCGAGCACAGCCGGAAGCGGACGGTTCCTCGGCCGGGCGGGGAGATTCACGATGCGGTTATACGCGAAGCGGCGGGCGGGTTATACAAAGGAGGCGAATGTTTTAATTAAATCCCCTGGAAAACGCGAAAACTTCGCCATCGTGCGGCGTTTTTGCGATTTTCCCAAAGTTTGCCAACGTCTCGCCCTCCCCTTCGGCCAGTTTCAAGGTGGCGATAGACGAGGAGGGGGGAGCGGAACCACCACCTTTCCACCCGCCTCCCTCCTCCCCTCCCTGCCGCGTGGCGAGGAGAATAAAAGAAGCGGGGGGAAAAACAAAAGAAAACGCGGTGGCTACTTAGCGAAACAAATTGTTGCTTTTCGTGCTACTACTGCCTCTCCCTGGTAGGAGAATTTAAAAGTTTTGCGCGAGAGCCGGGGGATCTCTCTCTCTCTCTCTCTGTCTTTCCGTCTTTTTAACTGTTCGCCGCACCACAATTCTTCTTCCCTTTTCTTTCGACGGGCGGACGAAAGACTCGTCTCTTCTCGAACGGATAGTCCAGAGAATTCGATTCACGGCTCGTTAGCGGTGTTTCCTTTCCTTCCCTTCCCTTCCCTTCCCTTCCCTTTCCTTTCCTTTCCTTTCCTTTCCTTTCATTTCGGTTCACTCCTTCTTCTTCTTCCCCTCGTAAAAGGACAACGCCATATACGAGGAGAGTCGTACGTATCGATCGCGACAGAGTGTCCTATTAAATCGGTTGCATCGTGCGTGGAATACGCGTATGGAACAATTAAACGCTGTATTGTCTCGCGAGATGTATGTATATATATATGTATATGTATACATACATATATTATATATATATTATATACATATATATTATATATATATATATATATATATATATATATATATATATACATATATATATAATATATATGTACATATGGAAGATACCGTTGTTCGAGACGCTCGGTCATCTACCTATTATGTACGGTTTTATCGGTGAAAAAGTGCGTCTCGGTCTCCTCCACTCGTCGTAAATCGTAATCGTAATGGTTACGCGTAATGGATCGATCTCGAACCGCCACGGCGGTCAAACGTCAAATTTATCGACGATCGAGAGTTGTCGTTGAGCAGTTTATCGTTCGTACGAACGATTCTTAGCATTGAAGCGGTTTCTTAATATTAAAAATATATAATGAATAAGTGAATAAATGAGTAAATAAATATCTGCGAGAGAAGAAGCGCATACACGCACGTAGAGCATGCTGGAGCTGCGATAAGTGTAACGAGCAAAAAAATGGAATGGGGGAGGGGGGGTAAAAAAAAAAATAATGCCAATCCTCGGATCCCTCGATTCGTCTGCTTCTCCAGAGTCGGAGAATCGAGGCGAAGAAAAAAAAAAAAGAAGAAGAAACAGGGGGGGAAAAGAAAAAAAAAAAATGAACGATTCGTGCGAATTATCGTGAGAAAAAATTTCGCCAGAAAGGAAACGATTGCGTAAACGCAATCGATATAACGTGCGGGAGATTTTATTATAATTATAATTACACGTGTGTATGGAAAAAAGAGGAGAAAAGAAAAGAAAAGATTAATTGGATGCGCGAAAGAGAATCACGACGAGCCTTGCGCGTGTACGAATTGACGAGAGAGAAAAAAAAAAAAATTAACAAATAAATGAAAAGAGTGAAACGAGAGAGAGGAAAAAAAAATAATAGCGAGAAGTTGCAGGAAGCTGTGCGACGAGGAGAAATAATAAGGGGATTTTGAACGGGCTGAGTGTTCAACTCACTCGTTGCAGGGTGGACCAGCATTCCTCGAGGGTGCGTTCGCTGATGTTGCCCATTCCTCCGCCTCCGCCGGCGCCTCCCGCACCTCCAAGTCCCGCCGCAGAGGCACGAGACTATCGGGCAAGACAGGAGGCTCGTGTTAGTTCACTTTTCTTTTTCTCTCTTTTTTTGTTTTTTTTTCTTTTCTTTTTTTACACTCCGCCAGTGCTACGCAAAATCGCTTTCTTTCCTAGAAGATATCGAGACAAGTCGACGGGACGAACGCTACGTATAAAAGTTCGATCGAACGGGGAAAACGATCCAAAAAAAAGAAAAAAAAAAAAGAAAAAAAAGGAAAAAAAAGAAAGAAAGAAAGAAAATATTTGGCAGTGGAAACTTGTTGAACGGTCAGTTCAAAGGAGGAAGAAAAAAAGAAAGAAAAAAAAAAGAAACAAAAGAATGATCCGCGTTGTAAAAGTGACGCTCGGACGCTCGGATCTCGTCGCTCGCTGTTCGTCCGCGAGCGAAGTCGTTCAACTTTTTCCACCGCCATTTATCGTCCATCGTCATCCTTAGTCATCCTTCGGTCCGTGAAATGGATGGCGTATACGTATCGTAAAATTTGCGACGAATTCACCGTTGCCCCCCGTCGTGTGCGTGTGCGTGCGCGCGTGTGTGCGCGCGGCCGAGCGCGCGCGTGTACATAATGGCCGTGAGCGAAAAAGGTTTCGGATTCCTATTAGCGGTGAGACCGAAGCGGATCTGCGGGGATATATTTACTTAGTTTCCTCGTATCGAAGCTCGCGGACTGTGGCATCGCAGAAGCACGCCGCGATATTTTCTCGAGAACATCTTCTCGGCGTACCGTATGACGTATGCGTATAGTATTATCTGTGTTGCGCGGGTCAAGAACCCCGAGAGACGACGTATCTGCATCTCCTCGCATCGGTGTGCGTGGGCCGCGTTTGCATTTGTGGCCCCGTGACTCTAATGTGTGCGTGGCTGGCTGGCTGACTGGCTGGCTGGCTGGCGGGCTGGCTGGCTGGCTGGCTGGTTGCTTGCTTGGCTTGCCTTGCCTTGCCTTGCCTGCCTGCCTTGCCTGCCTGCCTGCCTGCCTGCCTGCCTGCCTGCCTGTTAGCTGGAGCGCGCGCGCGCGATCTCGCGCGCAACGTTCACTCTCTCTTGCTCTCTCTCTCTCTCTTGCTCTCTCTCTCTCTCTCTCTCTCTCTGTCTCTCCCCCTCTTCCTCTTTCTCTATCGCGATCACTCTCTCACTCTCCCTCTCTTGCTCGTTCCACGTAACACGCGGGTTATATACGTGTGTATATACGCGGTTGGTACGCGATGTGGTAAGTCAACGTATATTCCGATGTGCGTGAACCATGGTCAGTGTATCTCGGTACAGTCGCAGATTCAAACGGTCAGCGAAATTGTCGACGATGTAGCGCGATTTATTGAAAGTCATCCAGTTAAGCCGATACGGACGGGAACAGACCGCGGGGGAGGGGCGGGGGGAAGGAGGGAGTCCTCCTCCAACCTGCCGATTATTCGCGTCTCTTCTTTTCTCTCCTTTTTTATATTATCTTTTTTCTCTCTTTCTTTCTTTCTTTCTTTCTCTCTCTCTCTCTCTTAGATGGAATCGAATTAGATCGAACGGACGGGGGGGGAAGAAAAAAAAAGAAGAAAAAATTGGACGATTTTAGGACGAGGGATTGGAATCGGCAGAACAATTCGAGTTTCGACGCGACGCGACATTTTCCAGTTTGCGTGGAAAGGAGCGTGTGGAGAGAGAGAGAATCATTAGCATGGTTATTTTCGCGGTCGTTATCGAAAGCGGAACGAGCGTGCGAGAGAATAAAAGAGATGCGTGAGATCGAAAGAGGAGACGCGTATTTTTCTCCATCGGTAGAAACTGTTTGAAAGTATTGTCCGGCGTCAGTCGGCTCAAGTGAATGACCCTATTTATCGGCGCATTATGCACTTTTATCGCGGTTGCCTCGTCCCAGTTATTTATCTCTTCTCTTCGCAGCTTACGGACGGAGAGAAGTACTACGGACCGAGATCGAGAAAATAAAAAAGAAAAAAGAAAAAAAAGAGAAAAAGAAAAGGAAAAAAAATGGAGAAGATAGAAGGAGAGAGGTGAGAGAGAGAGAAGGGAGAGGGGGAGAGGGGGAGGAGGGGGAGAGGGGAGAGGGAGGAGGAGGGCAAAAGTAGAAAAAAAAGAGGGGGGAAGAAAGAAAAAAGAGAAAGAGGAAGAAGAACGGAGAACGAGCGTTACATTCCCTTCCTGCTTGCTCGTCCGCTTTCCGTCCCCCGAAATCGTGTAATGATAAACGCGTTACGCTCTCACCTGCAGCTCGTTGACGAGTTTTTCCGTGAGGCTGGCGTCGTGGGAGTCCTGGCTCGTCGCGCCTGGACTCAGCATCGAGTTTTGAGAATTTTGTTGCTGATTGGCCGTCATGTTCATCCCGGCGAGGGCACCGTTCTGAGCGATGCTGCCGGCCATGTTGAGCGCCTGTTGTTGCAGATTCTGCGTCAGGTTTTGCGCCTGCTGTTGCAGATTCTGGGTCAAATTTTGCGCCTGTTGTTGCAAGTTTTGCGTGAGGTTTTGCGCCGCCTGCTGTTGCAGCGCCTGTTGGCTTAAACTTTGGCCGAGGTTCTGGGTCAAATTCTGAGCCTGTTGCTGCAACGTTTGCGACAAATTCTGCGCCTGGCTTTGGATGTTTTGTTGCAGGCTCTGGCTGGCCTGGCTCAGATTCTGGGGCTGGTTGAGCAACTGTTGCTGTTGCTGAGGCGACAAGCTCGGAGTGAGGCTTTGCGCGAGATTGTGCTGCAATGTTTGTCCTAGGTTTTGTTGCATGTTCTGCGTCAACGCTTGCGTCAACGCTTGGCCCAAGTTTTGATTGAGTGCCTGCGCCGCTTGGACCGCTTGGACGGCCAGCGACGGGCTCGAGGCTTGGGACATGGTCTGTTGCGCCTGTGCCAGGCTGTGAAGGCTCTGGGCCATGCTCGACGCGATGGCACCCTGGTGATCGGCCTGCGGCGAAGGTGTGGTGGACACCGGGGACGATTGATGCTGCCCCCCCTGACCCGTTTGCTGCCCGATCGACATCGCGTGCTGTTGTTGCTGCTGCTGCATTTGTTGGGGGCTGGTCGTCTGCCCTAATCCCGAGGCCGCGTTCGCCTGTTGCACCGCCTGCTGCTGCTGCTGCTGCTGTTGCTGCTGCTGCTGCTGCTGCTGCTGGCTGAGCGGGCTGTGCAACTGTTGCTGCACCTGTTGTTGGTGCTGTTGGGTCGCGTTCGAGATGGGGCTGTGCTGTATACCGGGCGACTGTTGGGGCGGGCCCCGTTGAGGTTGTTGCCAATAGTCGGACATTTTGAATACATGTTGCCGGAGCGCGTGAAGATTGGCGGCCGCCGCAGTGACGGCCGACGCTTGGACCTCCATTGGTTCCGGCTCGTTTTCGAGGTCCGGTTCGGGCGAGCTGCAAGGATCCTCGTCTTCCTCCTCGTCCTCCCTCTCGGTGATGTCCTCGTCGTCCTCGTCGTGGATCCTGCCCGACCTGTCACCCTCGGCCGATCCCCCTCCAGCAACACCAGCAACACCACCGCCACTTGCACCGCCGCCACTTCCGCCACCTCCACCGCCACCTCCACCGGCTCCACCGCCACCTCCTCCACCTCCTATCCCACCCCCCGAATCGCCAGAGTGGAGATGATTCCCGGGATGATGCTGATGCTGTTGAAGGTGATGGTGTGGCGGATTTCGCGAGTCTGGATTTTGGACCTGTTGCTGCTGCGGGTGATGGTGGTGATGATGATGATGATGGTGATGCTGCTGCTGCTGCTGCTGTTGCGGCTGCTGCTGCGGCTGCGGCTGTTGGTGGTGTTGTTGTTGTTGCTGCTGCTGTTGCTGCTGCTGCTGCTGCTGGTGCTGTTGTTGCTGTTGCTGTTGATGGTGATGCTGTTGCTGGTGGTGGTCCAAGCCAAAGTCGGGTTGGGTTTGCGACTGGGCACGTAGGTCCAGGGCCGCCGTCGCGTCCGAAATTTTGAGGCCTTCGCGAGAAGCCCGGGCTACCCCCTTCCGGCGCAGCTTGCCCGCTTTTTCGCACCCCTTCCGGTAAGCAGCTCGACGGCCGGCACACTTCCGCGCTCGCCGCCGTTCCTTCCTACCTTCCTCCTCTCCGCTCTATCCTTACCGCGCTCTCTCTCTCTCTCTCTCTCTTCCCTTCTTCCTTCTCTTCCTTCTCCTTCTTCCTCTTCTTCTTCTTCTTCTTCTTCTCCTCCTTCTATTTCTTGTTCTTCCCTTCCTCTTTCGCTCAGCCCAGGATCCTTACCGCCTTAAGGACAACGATCCTCGGCTCGACGTGGGCGGCGGGCAACGTCAGTTACTCGCCACCTGCTTCGACTTCCCCGGCCTGCTGCTGCTGGTGCTGGTGCTGGTGCTGCTGCTCCTTCTGCCTCCCGCTACTTCTTGGCTCATGAAACTCTTTCCCTCGATGCACCTCTTCCCTCTTTTTTTTTTTACCTCTTCTTCTTCTCCCGCCGCTTCTCACTCCGACTCGGTACTTGCCCTCGGCCTCCTTCCTCGCACCCCTTCCTTCTTCGTTCCTCGTCTTATTAGCCAACACCGCCGATGACGATGATGATCCACCCTTCGCCTCCTCCTCCTCCTCCTCCTCCTCCTTTTCCTCCTCCTCCTCTCCTTCTTCCTCTTCCTCTTCCTCTTCCTCTTGCTCTTGCTCTCCCTCCTCTTCTTCCTCCTCCTCCTCCTCCTCCTCCTCCCCCTTTGTCCCTTCTCTCGATTCTCTTTCCCGTAACTCCCGTAACACTCGATGATCCAAAAAGATCGTCGTACGCGCGTCGCGTATCCGATGGTACGATGCTTCTTCCGAGTCTCGTCTCGTTCTTCCCTCTCCCTCTCTCTCGCTCTCTCTCTTCAGCTCCTCCTCCCTCTTCTCGTTCCTCTGGTCTGCATTTGCGTTGATACGTACGTCGTGTTTGTATATACGCGTACACGTGTGTGCGCGTGTGTGTGCCCGCGTGTGGGTGCGTGTGCGTGCGGGTGTGTGCGTGTGCGTGTGTGTGTGTGTGTGTGTATGCGTTGGTGCCCGATGAATCGATGCGCGCGCGAATGGACGTCCTCCGTTCGTTAGCGGAGAACACCCTATTTCTTTGTTCTATCTAACTTAAAGTCTATCATATACACTTAAGTTCAGGTTAAAATTCAGGATTGCCCAGCCCGGACGGTGTGAACGAGGAAGGACAGTCCGTGCAGACGCGAAATTCACAAATTGTTGGTCGAAGAGTTGATCACTTGAATTGGAAGATTGCTGGTTGGTGCTGTCCGCCGGGTGAGAAATCGCACTCGCGGATGACACTGCTCGTCCCGTTTTGCCCTGAGTAGTTAGTAGCCCCGTGATGTCGTTGTGCGTGTTGTGTGCGTGTGTGTGCGTGCGTGTACTGCGAACGTGCAAGCCCTTTTCTCCTTTCCTTCTTTTTCCCCCCTCTCTCACTCTCTATTTCCTCCCTCGGAATTTCGTTCGGAAAAAGGGACTCGCGCGTCGGCCGTGCGATACGTCGTCGTGTCAGATGATTTCTTTGAACCGGGACGGCAGTTTTTCACCTCCTCGTAGGGATTTCGTTCACTCCGTTCGTGACACCTGTGTCGAGTCTCCAAGATTTCGACATTCGATTCCTCTCCTCCTCCTTTTTCTTCTTCTTCTTCCTCTTCTTCTTCAATCCTCGCGTCGATCCTTCGATCCTTTTTTTGTTTCTCGTTCCTTCTCCCCTTTTCTTCTTTCGCGTCTGTTCACGACTGCTCCTCGAAATGCGACTCTAGGGTATCTTTTTTTTTTTTTCTTTAACTCTTTAAAAGGAATTCTATTCGATTATCGATTAACCGCTCGTCGTTACCGATATCGTCGATGGTAGTTGTGGTTGCTTCTTATTATCGTTTAGGTTTAATAATATTGCACTTAGGTACACTCGTTTTTTGAACACACTGAAATATATATGTATGCGGCGCGAGGTTCTTCTCTAACGAGCTTCTTCTCCTTCCTCTTCTTTCCGATTTCTCACTCGCTTCTTTTCTTCTTTCACACTTTCTTCCTCTTCTTCCTCTTCTTGCTCTTCGGATCTTTTTCCTCTTCTTCTCTCCTCTTCTCTCTTGTTCTCTCTCTCTCTCTCTTGTTCTTCTTTTCACGCACTCTTTCCCTCTGCTTCCTCTTTCTCTCTTTCTCTCTTTCTCTCTCTCTCTCTCTTTCTCTCTCTTTCTCTCTCTCTCTCTCTCTCTCCGCTATCGAATCACTTCCGTCGCAACCCCGCTTCTACGCGTCTCGCTTTCGCTCTTCTATTACTCCTGCGTTCCTCCGCTTCTTCTGCTTTGCTCGTCTTATTCTGCTTCTTCCGCTTTGTCCAGTCTTCCTCTCCTGCGCGGGAATCTCTTGCTGCAACGCGTCTCCCGCTCGAAGCTGCAATTCAAAAAAGAAAAAAAAAACTCTATCTTTATGCCGGCCACGTTTCTCGACGAGCATGTTTAAAGACATGGAGGTGGTACGCGTGCAATCCATCCTTCCGCGCGTACACGCGCACGTAATGTAATGTAATTCGCGTTGCCGATCTGACACGTCGACGAGAATCGTCGAAAATCACGAAGCATGCAACTAGATTGTGTCGTGCGTCCAGTGTATACACTACGCGTATATCGCTACGAACATTCAGGCATTCTACGAAAACGAAGATTCGTTCGTGCAATGTTGTCGTGCACCACTCGAGGACACGTTTCTTTTCGTCACTCGCGACGACGACCACGACGACCACGACGACGACGACGACGACGATTGTTCGTTCGCCGGTTTAATAAACACAACTCGGTGTGTCGGCGACGTTTTTCTTCTTTCGTTCGGCAAGGGGAACGAGACGTCATGGATGGAAAGGAGGAAGAAGAAGATGATTTTGGATTTTTCGTACCCTCTCGAACAACTCGTTCACGACACTCGAACACGTCGGGATTAATAAAGAGAGACACGTGAGTCGAGGAACGTTTTCCGCCGTCGCGTCACGCGTTCAATCACCGTCGATCGAATTATACGAATAAATTCGTAAACGAAAAAAGAGAGAGAGAGAGAGAGAGAGAAAGAGAAGGAGGAAGATCGTACACATATCTTTGAACGAACGATTGAAACGATGAATTCGCGTCCCGCTATCTTGTGTATCCGTCACCGTTTCCGTACCGGGGAAGAGGAGAAAGAAAGAAAGAAAGAAAGAAAGAAAGAAAGAACGAATGAAAGAAAAACGCGAGCAAAGGAAACAAAAGAATCGTCACGATCGTTTTTAATTAATCCGTTTTGTATCGCATTCCTCGCGAGCACTCGTGTTTTTCACAACGAAACAGTAGGAAAACACTGGTCTTTTTTTGTGGTTTAAACCATCCATCCATCCATCCATCCATTAGCGATTCAATGAGTCCTTTGCACGTTTCCCTCTCGTTTACGGGAATTAATTAATCCGATAAAAACGAGTTGCACGCGATTACGGACGTCCGGTTGCTAATTTATTCTATCACGTTTTTTTCTCCTTTTTCCCCTTTTTTTCCTCTCTATCTCGCCGACGAAACATCGACGACGCATCGACGCATCGAGGGACGTTGGAAAAGCTGTGCACACGGTCTCGTTCCGTTCGGTGTCACACGTCCTCGTGAAACTCCGTGAAAAACGACGACGACGACGACGACGACGACGATAGACGGTCGGCGAAACGAGGGTCGAAACGAAGGAAAATTGTGGAAGAAACGGTTTTTCTGATCACCTTCCAAAGAGTCATCGGCATCGTTCGCGGCATCGATAGTTCGTTTCGCGTAGTGATTTCACTCGTGTATGGAGGTTCGCGACGTGCAGCTGGCAGATGGAAATGTCGTGAAAATGTGGTGGTTGAACATTGGCATCGAACGGCACACCAACCCCACGTCCCGACCATTCCTCGTCGATCCGTGTTCTCTCGTTCCTTGGAACGACGAAACGATCCTAACAAGCCGCTCCATCTCCGCCCTTAAGATACGGGGGGATTAAGAAAGGATCGAGCCGTCCACGATCGCGACGAAACACTGGAGACGACGATGACGTCTGTACCGGGCATGTCAGGGAAGCGGAATGGAGGGGGTGGATCAACGGTGGTTGGCCGAAAGAGGGGAAAACTGACCAAAATCACGATGGAAAAAAAAAAAAAGTAAACGATATCGGGGGATACATCCCCCCTCGTGTGCGTGTTCACGTATCCCCCCGATGTGCGTGCGCGAGGAACGATGGCTCACTCGTCTCACGACTCACGAGTCACCAACGTGAACGCCGACGTAACCGGCCACTGAGGAGAACAACACGAGAACAACGGAACAAGCGCGTTACGATCACGCGAGACAAATCACGATGAAAAAGTCCAAATGATCCCTTACTGGTTCCGATCGGATCGGACGTGGAGCGAAGAAGAGCGGCGCGTCGTATCGCGGTAGCCGAGGTGATCGAGGAGGAGAGCGACGACGATCGCGTTGCACGCACTTCCGATCGACTTCTATCTTCCAAGCGAAGCGTGTCCGAACTAGGATGTGGCGAAGACGTTCCCGTTGGATGTCCACTACGTTCCCGTGTACCAGTGGCGAGGGCGAAGGAACACCACCACGACGACGACGACGACGACGACGACGACGATGACGATGACTAGGACGACGACGACGACGACGACGACGACGACGACGACGACGATAGCGACGACGACGACGACGACTACGACGACGACGAAGACTGTGTTACGCGCGTGTGTACGATCGAGGAAAAAGCTCTCTCCTCTTCCGCGTTCTCGAGTCCTTGACGGAGGAGGAACCGAAACTGACTCGGGTCTGCGGCTCGCGAGAAACGCTAAGTCCTTCTCCGTCGGGGGCCGGTGGTGGCGCGCTTCTCAGACCGCGTGCGTCTGACTAAAAGCCACCCCCTCGTGCCTTAAAGAACGCGTGTTCGGGTAGGGGCGTTGTCTTAGGTGGTGCGCGGTCGCGAAATTTCTGGCTACCTCCGGCTCCCTTTCACGGCTCCCTTTTCCACCTAAGAGGAACGCGAGCCAGGGTCCTTAGGACCCGGGCCCCGGCCCAGGTCACCCTCCACCGTCGTCCGACCCTTGACCGCTACTCCCACGACCAAAATCTACCTCCGAGAGGACGAAAAACTGAGCCTTCCCTAGGACAGCAGTTTTCAAGCCACCCCTCTTTTCCTTCGCCCCCACCAGGTTAAACCTACGACGAGGCGCGCGCTCTGTCTCCCCCTTTTCCTCCACGCTCTCTCGGCCACCCCTCGCGCCCTGCTCCTTCTCGCCAACCTCTCCTCGTCCTCGTGGGTGGAAGGAGGGCGGGGGAGAGGGCAACTACGACGACGACCACGACGACGACGATGATCACGACGACGACCACGACCACGACGACGACGACGACGACGACGACTACGACGTCTCCGCCGTGATGGGGGAGTAGATTTCGCAAGGGGTGAGAAAGAGAGCGCCGCGTTCTTCTCCCTTTTTCGCTTTCCCTTCCCTTCTCTCTCTCTCTCATACTCTCTCTCTCTTCTTCATTCTCTTTTTCTCCCCGTTTCCGTTTCCTTCTCCTCCTCCTCCACCTCCTCCTCCACGTCCTCCTCTCCTTCGTCCACCACCTCCGTCCTCCCTCTCGAGGAGATAACCCTCTCGAGGAGAAGGGTGCAAGAACTCGGATCATCCTTCTCCGCCCGGTATACCTGGATCTCCGATCCGACCACCCTCCAACGTCTCGAACTCCAACGTCTCCTCGAACGCCAACATAAACACGCGCCTACTTTTCTTCGGCTGCTTCGAATTTCGAGAGAGAGACTCGGCCTTGAAACTTTCCTCCTCGCAACAAACACGTCTCCTCGCGGCGTTACGAACGCGTGCGAACGCGACGACACGATGGATCCGACTGACCGAAAAAAATTCTTCTCCAAGGGGTCTTGTACGTAAGGGGGTGTGCGCCGCGTGTAGTAGCCCGAGTCGGTATTACGAATAAAAAAGAAGGGGACCGTCGTATATAAAAATGGCCTCCTCCCTTATGCGCTCCGTATGGCTACACACGCGTGACTAACTGGAACGAGGGGGAGTGGGACGTGCTTTCTTTTTTATCCCTTCCCACTCCGACCTCTCCTCCTCTCTCTCTCTCTCTCTCTCTCGGACGCTTGCCGGGAAGAAAAAGTCGCTCGTCCCATTTCCCATCGGAGCAACCCTTGGAAAGTTGGGAAGAAGACAAGGTCGAGATCCCGCGGAGGACGCGTGTGTGGATCGTCGACCCCGTCGTCGACGAGGAGGAGAGGACGTCGACTTTTCAACGCGCCGAGGAGCCGATGCTCGTTTCGCAGCCGAGGCTGGTCGATGGTCATCCTACTCGTCTTACGCACCCTCCTCGTCGAATAGATGGCTCCCCCTTCCCTTCTTCCCGCCTCTCCCTTCTCCGAGCCTCGCCGAGTCTAACGTGTCCTGCCCCGCCGCCACCACCACCACCGTCGCCGCCACCACCACCGCCACCACCGTCGCCACCACCATCGCCACCACCACGATACCGCCAACGTTTCCATCCCTTCTTGCCACGGCAACAACGTCTTTCCCCTCCACTCCTTCTTCTCCGCCGTCCCTCTCTTTCCTTCCCCCGGCTGTCGCTCACTCCCGCGCCAAACAACCCTCCGCCACCACCACCCTCGCCGCGCTCCTCCGCGTCCTTTCCTCTGCCCGCTTTTCCCTACCTTGGGGTTCGCCCGCTTCCACCCCCACCACCTGCCCACCATCCCCACCCGCCGCATTTTTACGTCGCTTTCATCCTTTTTTCCACGTGGCGTACACGTGGAAGTGTGAGTCCGGAGGGCGGAGATGAGCACCCTCTTTTTTTCTACCCCCTCTCTCTCTTTCTCTCTCTCTCTCTCTTCCCGCGACGACCGCGTGGCTCCTGTGCACGAACAACACTCCTCCTTCTCCTCCGCTATCTGCCACCACCGTCCCGCTTCAGGTGGAAATTCGGAATTCCCGCGACCGAAGGAAGAAAGAGCGAAAGCGGCCTATCCGTGGATACCGACCCTTAACCGGACACGCACGTGCAAACGCGCAACGGCGCGTGAAGATCGTGCTCGATGGACCCACTCTCGATCGTTTTCCTCGTCGCCGCGTCGCTCAAGGTTCAAAGAGGCGGGCCGCGATCCTCCCCTTTCTTCTCGCGTCTGACGCGATGAGAAAGAAAAAATCGAAGAAAAAGAGGAAGAAGAAGAAGAAGAAGAAGAAGAAGAAGAAGGGGAGGAGGAAGGGGAACGGTGGACACGTGGCACCACCCTCTCTCTCTATCTGTCGACAGAATCTGACAGATGTCCGAGCATTTTTCGACCACCACCACAGCGTTTATCCGCATGAACGCTGTGCACGAGCGCGGGGGTGTACGGAAAGAGGAAGGGGGCTGTGTACCGCGATCGCGATCCCGACTTCCGCTCCCGACAGCCTGTTGTTACCGGGCTGGAAAGAATTTCGAAAGAGAAAGCGAGAAAACGAGTTGTAGAGCGACGATTCCGTCCCAAATTTCTTTGCTGCGCGAAAGAGGGTGGAGGGGGGGAGGGAATAAAAAAACGGAAACGATCCTTCTCCCTCTCTCCCATTCCTCCTCCTCCTCCTCCTTCTCCTCTTGCTCCTCCACTAATTCCCCGTTTTACTAACCGATGAAAGCTATCTACGATCAAATAAGCGGGTAGAGGCGAGTTTAGCCGGGGATATTTTTCAAGTAGGCCGCAAACATTTAGGACGGGGAAAATACGCACGAATTTATGGACTCTCGGTTGATATGCGGGAGTAGGAGGAGGTGGCGGAGGAGGGGCGGGCATTGGGCAATCGAGGCCTCGTTTTAAATTACAAATGAAGCGGTAGGGTAAAAAACAGGTGAGAGTCGAGGCTCTTTCACGAGGAAGGGTGGGTGGGATCGCGCGATCCCGTATGCGCACATATGCACGCGCGGGTTGCACGGGCCGGCAAGCGAGCGAGCGAGCGAGCGGCCAATTGCACCTACGTACGTGCACACGTTCATGTAACATTTTAGATCCCAATCCCGATCCCGATTCCCCCGATCCCGATCGGCAGCTGGAACCGACCGGCGCGCAAGGATACGAGTCGAGGTGCATACGACGTGCACGTGCACTTGCATCTTGGCGGGGCCAGTTGTGCCGGCGTGGCGCGATCCTCTCTCTCTCTCTCTCTCTCTCCCCATCTCCTTCTCTCGCCCGCTTTTTCTCTCGTTGAATCGACTCGATCGACTCCCCTGATAGAACGGCGGCCGACTCCGAGTAGGAAGACATTTGTCTTCCGGCCCTGATCCTTCCCTTTCTTTCTTTCTTTCGATTGTCCGCCGAAACGAGGGCCCACACCACGAAATACACCACCTCGCGATCCCACGAATCCCTCGCGTTTTCACCGATACTCGTTTCAACATCCCATCCTCCACGCTTTGCCGGAGATCGTACCTTCCCGCTGAGCGAGCATAGAATTTCGCGGTACGGGGCTCGCGTCCTACGATTCCTCCTCCTCCTCCTCCTCCTCGTCGAAAGAGGATGGCACGCCACGATATCGCGCTCGATATCGTCTCGAAATCGCTTCTTTCGTAGATACCGAGATACGAGATACGAGAAGGTTTCTTTTCCCTGGGCCGATCCATCCCCTCGAGGGAAGGGGAGGGGGAGAGAGAGGGAGAGACGGAGAAAGAGGGGAAACCACCCCGTGACGAAGTGACGCCTGGTGGCGAGGCAACGAACAAGGGTCGAACGAATGCGGAAAAGGGTGACTCGTTCTTAGGTGGTTTCTGTCCGTGCTAAAACTCTCTCTCGCATCGCGATTATCGATCGGCCGCGAGCGGAAGAAGCCGCGCGCGGGATCCGGCAAGGATGATTCTCTTCCACGATGATATCGAGGAGGCGAACGAACGAATATATATATGTGTATATATATATATATATATATATATATATGTGTATAGAAAGGAGATACGATACAGAGATATATTCGTGGGCAACTTTCGAACTCTGGGGAACGAACGAGGTGTTTCGTGCGAGGGGTTAATGGGCGGGAGAATAGGTGGACGAGGAGAGGAAGAAACGTGAGCGGTACTGGTGTTATCGAAACAGTGCGATCCGGATCGAGAATTCTAACGGTAGGAGTGCGCGCTCGCCAGTAGGATGAAATGAGCGACGCGTCCGGCGCATTACGCAATGAAAGAAACAAATGAAGCTTAATAGAAAAACTGCCCGCGCTAGAAAAACCATTCCATCGCGAGTTTAGTACAGCTGCGACAGAAAGTGCGCTCGTTCGCTCGATTAATAGTAGCAGCCTCGTTCACTGCCCTTCGACGGAATCCTTCGTCTTCCTCGAATCCGTTCGCTGCCAATATCTCTTGGACAAATACACGGATACAATTCTTCCCCCTCCGTTCCGAAGAAGCAAGGAACATCGGGTGAAAAGGAGAAAAAATAAAACCAGAACTGGAAATTCGCTGGAAATCTGATAATCGTAATACAGAGAGAGAGAGAGAGACGAAGCGAGACGAATTTGTTCGCACCGCTGTTTGACAATGATGATCGACGAACGAAAATCGATGTACCGGGAATGCATCGAGCATGCATCGAGGATGCATCGTTCACGCGCCTCGATGGAATTTTATAAAAATAGGAAAAAAGGAAGGAAAAAGAGAGGAGGGGGGGGAGAGGAATTGTACGAACGATATCGGCGTCGATCCGCGATAAAAGAATGGACGGGAGAAGGGGGGCGACGATTGGACGACGAAAATCGATTTTTTTCGCGCGCGGCGAAAAAGAGAAGGAGGGGGGGGGGGGCTCGATTTCATCTGTGTTAATTCATCGTGGCGGAAAATCGGGTGTGCCGAGAGAGATCAAAGTGTCGGACGGAACGGGGACTCGCCGCGACGAGGAACGCCGTTGGAACGCGTCGCTCGCATTTTTCCCGACTGTACCACCACTGCCGTCGTCTGTGGCTATGTCAATAGAAGCCAATCTAAGTACATATGCACACACAGATGCGCGCGGTGCACGCTCCGCAGACCGTGATGCAATCGTGTGCCTCGTGCCTCGTGCAGTTTCGACATTCCCTTTGCCCCGCGTTATGCACAAAGTGCGGGAACGAGTGCCGTGGCAGAAAATTGATGCGTCTCTTCGATCGTTCGGAGACAAACGCGACGCGCTCGATCCGCTCTTCTCCCCTTCCTTCCCTTCCCTTCCCTCGTACCCCCAAAGGGACACGGTCGAAAAGGAAGAGAAACGAAAGAAAGAAAAGAGAAAAAAAAGGAAGAGATCCGTACGCGAGATCGGTCGGCGAATGGCGAATTCTCGCGAATCATCGAGCACGCAAGAGGAGATAAGATAAGGGAACACGGGAAGCAGGATCAAGGTGACCAAGATAACGGGATGTTGTTCGTTGGAGATGATCGAATCGTTATGCGACGAATCGTCGCTTTGGACGGAAAAAAAGTTTGGACGCGCGAGAAAATCAATCCGATCCGAGCGTTGGACGATCGCTCGGGAATAGAGGAGAAGAGAAGGGGAGGGGAGGATTCTTTCGATTTAACTACGGGCCCGGGATTTCCGATCGTTGTTATTTCGCGAGAGTGGAATAAAAGAGGGTGGGGGGGAGGGGCCGTTAATCGCGGCGAACGCGAAACGGTCTGGACGGAAATAGCCGGGCGGATCGAGCGAGCGAGCGAGCGAGCGAGCGAGCGAACGACGGTGGAAAGTTGGAAAGGTTTTTCAGGGGGGTCGAAATGCAGCTCGACCGACCGGGGAGGGGAATTTTCCGTGGAAATCATCGACGTGTCCCGGGTCATCGACGAGCTCGAACCCGGAACACGAAACATACACACGCGTGGGAACGCATGTGCACGTACTAGCGGACTAGGAAGGTGGTAGGCCGGTGTCTCGTATATCGGGGTGGTGGTTCCCGCATAGAACGCCGTGCGACGGCCTCCCATTGGCCTCCCATTGGCCGGTCCGGGGGTGGCTCGCTGCAGTCATCGATTCAGGCAGTCATTGGCTGACTCGGCCCCGGCCGCCATTTTGAATGACTCCGGGATCAATACGCGGGGTGTGGAAAAAAAATGCATGCAGGCCCGCCACCCTCCCTCTCTCTCTCTCTCTCTCGCTTCCTCTCGCTCACCCTGGTTCGTGCCACACCGAGTTGCATCGCCTGCCTCTTTCCACCTCAG
This sequence comes from Apis cerana, assembly GCF_029169275.1. Taxonomy (NCBI): domain Eukaryota; kingdom Metazoa; phylum Arthropoda; class Insecta; order Hymenoptera; family Apidae; genus Apis; species Apis cerana. The sequence goes on from NC_083865.1 coordinate 10,604,848, forward strand.
GGCCACCCTAACGCCTTTCCGCTCCTGTCCACCACCGCCACCCACTCCCCTCCCCCCCGTCCTTCCCCTGCCGCTGGTATTCCCGGCGCAACAACAACGACCATCGTCGAATCCAGCCAAATGGGATGATAGACTTACGCGCGTTCCTCTACACGTAAACCCTCTAACCTCCCCGCGTTTCGCAACCCCTTCGCTTCGAAAATCATCGAAAAAAAATTCTGCCCTGGCGAAAGCGCGCTGTTGCCGCTGATCCGCCACCCACCCTCCCCTCCCCCTCGCACCCGCCGTCATTTTCGTCCGTTCGTTCGTTCGTCGTCGTATATAACAACGGTTCGCGTGTTGCCCGTGTTGCTACGTTGCATGCGGCCGCTGCCGCCGCCGCTTTTCAACCCAGGCCTCTCTCTCTCCCTCTCTCTCTCTCTCTCTCTTTCTCTCTTTCTCACTCTCCTCCACTTGCGAAATAGGAAATTTCAAATCGAACCACCACCCCTTCGTACCCGCCTCACCCCTGATCATCGTTCGCGTTTCCCGGGGTCTGGTGGCGGATGCGTCATCGTCCCGTGCAAAAATAAAATGATTTCGATCGAGGTCCGTCCGATTCCCAATTTTTCTCTCTCTTTCTCTCCCTCGACTCCTCTCGTTCGTTTCGTTCGAAATATATGTGTGTGTGTGTACGTATTTTCGCCTCGTTCCCGATTTTACGACCGTCTCTCGTCTCCCTTCTTTTTCTCTTTTTTTTCGTTTCGCGACAATTTGGTCGCCATTTTTCCAAACGTAATAACCATTTCGATACCGATTCTAGTCGGGGTCTAGCTACAGAGACGCGATATATTGACTCGACGCGAAACGCGCCGCGATATTTTTCTCTTCTTTTTTTTTTTTTTTTTTGAGATCAACGCCCGATTTCGACTCGGATCATGCGCTGAGATCGCGTGGCGTGGAAATCGGCGTGGCGTGGAGACGTTCGAGCGATGTGTGGATCGATTCCGACACCGACAAGTAATCTTAACCGTTGCACACTACTTAATAATCTGCGAATTATAATGATAATGGCTATAATAGCGATACTACGGTAGTGATTACACACGGTAGTTGCTATGATTACGGACGCTCTCCCGTTTAACCGATTTACTATAATAAGTGTTGCGAGCGGTGCCGTACGCACGAAAGTGTACAATTACAGAGAGGCAACTTTGCGGCGGTACGTTGGCTGGGTGTGCCTGTTCCGTTAAAGGGCTGTCATTATTGCAAGTGGCAAGACGGACGTACCGCGGGTGGAAAATCCGCCCGTTCGCGTGATTTATCATCGCGATCCTCAACGAATTTTCATTTTCATCGAGGATGATTAACATTACCTCGGGTGGGTAGGCGCGCGCGAGCGGGATGGAAGGAAAATCGCGAAAAAGGGGGGTGGTCGCGATTTTAGCGCCAAATTTTTACCTTCCCCCCCCCTCCCTTCGCGATATAAAATAAAGCGAAAGATTGCGTGCAACATGCCAACATGCAAAACGTAACGTAACGTATGCTTCGTCGTGTGTGCTTTTTTTTTTTTTTTTCTTTACATTCCATTCCTGTTTTTTCGGTACTTACGTTTGGAACCGAACTAATTGAAACAAGGACATAAGGCTTCTCTTGGTAGCAACGACTTTTAGATCACATTTTTAGTTATTAAGAATTTTATGGTTTTTTTCATTTTTTTCGCTTTTAAAATTTACGCTTTAAAATCTAAAGTTTCTCAAAACTTGTTAAAAATATACTTTAGTCATATCTTTACAATTTACTTTGTTAGGCGTCTAAAGTGTTTTTTTTTTGTTATTTTTTTTTTTATTATTATTATTCTTTTTTTTTTCCCCCCCTGTGTTTCTTTGCTTGTTCCTTCGACAGTGTAGGTATACTCTTCTTCCTTAAGGCAATGCTTTTTTTTTTGTTTTTTTGTTTAATTTCGTTTCTTCTCTTTTTTTTTGTGCTTTTTTTGATATTTTTTTTTTCTTCGTTTCCTATATTCCTTTTTCCTCTTCCACTTCCTCTTCCTCTTCTTCCGTTTTTTCGTCGTCTTCTTCTTCTTCTTCTTCTTCTTCTTCTTCTTCTTCTTCTTCTTACTAGTCGTAATTTCGAAATGAGGAACGCTCGAACAAAAGTTTTGTCTAAATAATCAAGTCCGGTTTCGGCAGAAACTTAAGAGGAGTTGTTGTTCAGACTTTGTGTTTCACAAACAGAAATCGGTGCGTGTTTCGAAAACGGTGAAATTAATTTTTCAATGAAATAACTATGACAACACATAACAACACAGTGCGACGCGTCTGAAACAGAAATTATCGCGATTTTCGTTTCGATTCTTATTCCTCCGGATATATACATGTATATATGTGTATATATATATATATATATATATATATACACACATATATATGCATATGTATATATATGCATATCACGATTTCGATAGTATATTATTTTACGATTACGATTTTTTTCGACGCGACCCCCCTCCCCCCTCCCTTCCCCCAAGGAAGGACGGAAAGAATCGACGAGCAAATTCGACGAACGAGGAAAAGAGGAGGGGGGAAAAGAGAGAAAAGAAAAAAGAAAAAAGGGAAAAAGGGGCGAAGGAGGGTGGAGGAGGGAGGGGGAGGGAGGAACGGGGGGTGAGGGGTGGGGAGGGAGAGGGAGGAAACAAACAAAATCGATCTCTTTCGATCGGAATTTGGAAATGGATTGGAAAGGGGTGGGGAGTAGTGGTCGAAACTCGATGCGAATTGAAGATTGGGGAGTAGGAAAGGAAAGGAGAGGAAGGAAAGGAGAAAAGTGGGAAATCGAAGAGAAGATCGAACACGATACGGGTGGAGGAAGATCGTGGCGTTCCGTTTATCGAACGGGCGAAAGTTGGTCCCCTATAGTTATCCCCTTTCGTAAAGAGGGGTAAGGAGTCGGCGTAAGGGGTTCGAATTTCCCGCGGGACGAAAGGAAAAACCTCGGTTATAAGAAGAGGCCCACGTGACCCGAGGAACGAATGAGCGTCTTTGCTACCCCCGCCGCGGCCACCCCCTTTCCACCCCCTCCAGATGGTTGTTCCCCTTCTGGGGAGGCGCGCGGCGTCGCTCCTTGCGCGTCGTAGTAAGACGCGTCGGGAGGCTGGTTCTGCCTCTCTCTCTCTCTCTCCCTCGCTCTCTCTCTCCCCCATCGCTTTCTAGCACCGAGCCTCTTTCTCTTCCTCGCTCCTCGTGCTTTCCCGGACTTTTCTCCCCCACGTGGTTCTCGCGACTCGCCAGTGTCTGCTGGTACGTCGTTGGATGGTGATCTTCTGGATGGAGAAAAGCCAGACTCTCCTTCCTCCTCCTCCTCCTCCTCCTCTTCCTCCTCCTCCTCCTCCTTATTCCTCCTCCTGCTCCCTCTTCCTTCCCTCTCTCTCGCTCTCTCTCTCTTTCTCCTCGGGTCTTTCACCTCGTCCCGCGCCCTCGGCAGGCTCTCTCCCTTCGCCTTTCCGAAAGTCGCCTCTCGAGAGGCTCGCGCGAACACGCGCCGATCTCACAACCGCCGGACGTCCCACGATCAACCACCACCTCCGCCCGCCCGACCTTCTCTCCTCGCTCTCCTTTCTTTTCCTTTCCTTCCGCCGATCTCCCGTCTTCGATTCACGATATACGCCCCCGCGATGTACGCGACGTCCCCTCGCCCCGGCGTGCCAAGGGGGCGAAATCGCGCGTATCCCGGCGAAACTTGGACCGGATCGGGAATGGTGGACGCGGCGCGCACCGTACACGATCTCGTTGGCCGATCGCGCGAACCGGGCGAAGCGAACACGATTATTTTAGGAAAATTTCGGTAACCTTTGATAGAGGCATTGCGAGCATCCCCGTGTCTGAGTAGCAACTGCGCCGTGGCCCCGTGCCGGCCACCCCCACCTCACCTCCTCGCCGCCTCTATCGCACCGCCAACCCTCTCTCGGACGCGCACCCCTCGACCTCCCCAACAACCCCGCGGCCCTCTCACCCTCTCGCTCGCCCCATCGCAGCCCTCTCTGCCGGACCTTGTCCCGTTCCCAAACCCGTCCACCCACCGCTATCGCCCCATGCGCTGAAGCGCCTCTCTCTGCGCTCTCTCTGCGTTTGCGTTTTGCGCTGCGCAAACCCCGCCAGGTGGATAACGACGTATTCGGCGCCTACGCCGATCATCTCCCTCTCTCTCTCTCTCTCTCTCTCCCTTCCTCCCTCCCTCTCCGTTCGACCACCAGCTCCGCTGTGTGCGTCGTGTTCTTTGAACGAACGATCGCCGTTAAGGTTATATCCGATTTCCTCCGATCCGATTCCAGTTTTCAGGGATATCTCGTGGCCATCGAGGAACGGGGGCAATCTTTGCCTTCTGTTTCTTTCTCTCTCTCTCTCTTCCCTTTCGCCCTCGTGGCCACGGCTCGAAAAGTAGTCTCGCGGCGGAAAGTATCCCCCCTCCCCCTTTCTTTTTTTTTGTGGAAGAGAATATCTTGGGCAACGTTTTCCCTGTTTCGAATCACCACGCGTACCAGCACGGTCGGTGCGTTCGTTTTATCGATTATTTCGATTGCCACGCCGGTGATTCGGCTGTACGGGCATTCATAACTCGGGAATTCCTGCCTCGAATTTCATTTCGCGATGCACCGTTCGCTATTCGGACCAAGGTATTTCGACGATTTATAAATCCGACGCGAATAATTTTCCTCCCTTCTTTTTTCCCTTCCCTCCTTTTTGCTTTTCTTTTTTCTTTTTCTCCTCTTTCCCTCCCCCCCTGCAAACGGGGCAACGTTAAACGTAGCGGTAAAAGGATAACGGGATGGAGAAGAAATTGCGTTAATTAATTTATCCGAGGTAAACGAGATAAGCTTCTTCTCTCTCTCTCTCTCCCTCTCGTGGTCGTCGATTCGCGTAGAACGTGGAAACAAGTTTTCAACTTTTATCGAGTGTATAAAAATATACAGGGGACGTATTTACTCCGCAAACTTAAAACCCCTTTCGACCATTTATTCGGCCTCCCGGTCGAACGAGAGGGTGGAGACGAGAATGACGAGAAGAGAGAGAGAGAGAGAGAGACCTCTCGTAATTACGCGCGCGCGGAGATAATTTAATCGCGCGATAGTTTTCTAGAGATGCCGTTGCTCCGTTCGCAACGATGCCTCATTCCCACGGATAGAGAGTGGTTTGTAAACGAACGAGGGGTCGCCTCTCTATCGCACCCAATAACGATTCGGAGGCGTTATCGCGGCTTTACATCCCTTTGGCCCCGGCGTGACAGTAAGGTTAGCACGCCGTTGTTGCGTACACGCCAGAATGGACTTTGCTCTCGCCCTGTATTTCGAATATCCTCGTTAACCGCGCCTCTCGCTTCGTCTTGCCTGCTCGCGAGAAACAGGGGCTCCCTGTCGATGATAAAAAGGGATCGATCCCTTAACCTCTCGTTTACCCTCGTTTTACCCAAATTTTTACCCTCGATCGAAGAAAATCGATCGGGCAACGCTCGCGCGGAAATCGATCGACCGTGTTGCAGATTCGAATCGAGATCCTCGGCGGAGGGGGAGGCGATCGATTTCGCTTCGATCGGGAGCGAGAGTTGGAGAGAGAGTTGGATAAGGGTGGTGAAGAGAGTTCGTTGGGTGGTGGAAGTTTTACGGGGGGAGGGGGATTCCTCGCCTAGTCGCGGTCTGGAAGATTTCGCCTCCTCGCCACCGTGGCGAATAGCGATCGGGGGGTGTTAGCGTGACACTAGCGTGCCAGCCCGCCATCCCAACGATAAGGTTAACATAACATCGTTGCGTACGCGACGTAACAGAGTACGTACACCGTCGTATTTCGAATCCTAGCGTTGACCGCAACTCGCTCCATCGCGTTTCCACGGGGGTTGATCGACCATCCCCAGAACGGCGTGCCTCGCCTCTGCAAATTCTCGAGCGGCATTCCCTAGCGCGAGCCTTTCGTCGATAGACCAGACCTTATTACCATTGCTCGAAATACGACGATAAACCGAAACACGATGACTCGAATACGAGTAAATCGAATTTATTTATATTTCCAATATCCCCTCCTCCCTCCCGGTGTTTTATCCTTTCGTCGAGACCTACCCGCTACCTGCAATAATTTTCGAAAACCGATTTTTCCTTTTCCCCCACTCCCCTTGCTTCTCTTCCTCTTGCTTCTCTCTCTCTTTTTTTTCTTCGCCTTTCTTCCCCCTCCCCCTTTCATTATTTCTCGCGCGCGTTGCGGGGAGGGAGACAAAGGGAATCCAGCTCGAGAGAGAGGAGGTGGAAAAGTTGAGAGAAGGGAAGGGAAGGGAGGAAAAGAGGGAGAGATTCCGACCCTCCTGCTGGTTTCCGTCTTCCCATCGTCGTCGATGGCGGTTCCTCGGTAATTGTATCGATTGTCTTAGAAACGACACTGTCCCCGAACCCGTTGTCGAACGTCCCGAAAAAGGTGAATGCCGCTCGCTCCCCTGCCCCATCCCGCCCCGGGCCGACGACGCCAGGCTTTGACCCCCTTTTGTCGTCTCGTTGGACGAAAAATAAAAATTCCTAACCGGATGAAAGTTTGACCTGGATCTTTTTGTAGCGAGGAAGAGGGGAGGGGAGGGTGAAGAGGGACACAATGGGCCGACACGATTTGCATATACGGGACGGGCAACGGCGGCAACATCTCGTGACACGTGGTACGTCCCAAAAGATCGCCTTTCTTTCATCGCTCGTCCGTTTCGAACCAGAGACGAACGTCTCTCGCCTCTTCCCTCCTCCCCTCCTCATTGTATCAAACCGCGAGAGAAACGCGTTCGAGGGAGAGGTAGAAGAAGAAGAAGAAGAAGAAGAAGAAGAAGAGAAATATTCGTCGATCTCGCCTCTTCGATTCCTTCGCCTTCCTCTCGACTCGCGAAATTTCACTTTTCAGGGGAGAGAGGGGGGAGAAGGGGGAAGAAGGGAAAGGGAAACGCAACAACGGCCGCCACTTCAATCCATCCACCCGGAGAGCGCGCTTCGAACTTTGGCAAAGCTTTCACGGGAGACGAGACCCTCCCCTTGGACCCCGGCGACCCCTTCTTATCCCCCAGGATAATGATAATATAATAAGGAGAGAGAGAGAGACCGGTTGGTTGACCAACGGATAGAGTGCTCCGGGGACGATAAAACAATCGAGGCCATGATTTTTTGTCGGGCCAGCTGCAGCTGCAGCGGACCAGCCTGTCGAATCCGACCGACCGACCGACCGACCGACCGACCGACAGATCGACCATTCGCCCGAAAATTCCCTCGCCTCCAACTTCCCTCTCGCGCTTTTCGCCTTTCCCCCCCCTGGATTGTTCCGTTCCGTAACCAACCCTCTTCCCGGGCACAATCGCGCATCCGATTGTGCCGTGGTCGGTCGGCCGTTGGCGTTTTATAAAATTTCGCGTCGTCGTGCCTCCTCGTCGAACAATGGATGGCGCGGGATAATAATATTCGTGGCGTTATTTAAAAGGAGGAGGCCTTTTTGGCCGGCCGCCTAATGATCGACGGGCAACCGGGCAGGCGGGGAGGGAAAGGTGAGGGGGAAGGAAGACGATGGCTCGCTTGTCCCGGGTAATTAGTAAAAACAAAGGAGACGAGAAGAGGGGGGGGGGGAGGAGGAGAAGGCAGACCTCGTCTCGAGGAAGAACAAGAGAGAGAGAGAGAGAGAGAGGCGCGCGATAAAATCTAAATGGGAGAGTAATCCTGGAGAGTCGACGGCGAAACGACGAGGGAGAAAAGGTTCGGAGGAAACGCGAGTGGCCACGCGATTCCTTTTTCGCGGTAGGTCATGGCACCTGGAATCCTCGCGTGGTCTTCCCCGTTGTAAACACCTAGCGTGCGTTGTGACCTAGCTGCGCGCGGTATCGGGCTAAGCGGCGTGCTTAACCTAACCCAATCTAACGCGTCGTAACACACGGTTGGCGCGCGCGCACCCGACCACCCCTGCACGTACGCGCGGATGTGTACGCGTAGGTGGGTGGCCCCTATCGATTCCACTTGGCGAAAATAACGGAATCTCACGCCGCGCTTTCGCCAACTTCCACGCACCCTTCCGGCGCGGGTGGTTGCTAACCACCCCGTTCCCCGCTCGGCGAGAGGGTAGGGAGGAGGGGAGGGTTAATCGAATGAAAACAAAAATCAGCAACCTCGACGCGGAAGAAAGTTACCCAAGCGGCCAACTTTTACCTTTTTCGCCGCAATTTGCGGCCGATTCAACCGTGAGCCGCCACCCTTTCGCCCGCGCGCCTATTCTTCTTCCTCTACTTGTTTCTCTCTCCTCCTCCCCCACTCGACACCTCGACGCTCCAAGATGTCGGCGCGGAGATAAGACGGTTCTCTCTCCACCCCTTTCCTTCTTTTTCTTCCTTTCCTTCTCTCGTTTCTTTCCTCCTTTTTCTCATCCCTTCTCTCGAACGAGGCGTGCAACTTTCTCGTACAATTGCTCGTTATTATTGCCCCTGTCCCTTTCTCGTTCTCAAGTTTGGCTCGCGTCGAATTGAAAGAAAAGGAAGGAAAGGAAGAAAGGAAATTCGGTGGAAGAAAGATCTCGTTGGATCCGAACTCTTTTCGCCGCTTCCTCCATTCGATTGATCGTTGACACGGTTCCATCGAAGCCGCGCGTACACGCGCACGTACGTGCACGCGCACGTGTGTACGCGGTGAACGTGATTTCGAATAAACAAATCTCGGGTTGGTTGGACGTTAACCACGCTCGAGAGGCGATTCGATTAAACTTTGGTCTCCGAGACGAATTCGCTAGGATCTTGGAAGTCGCGTATCGGGCGTCTATCGAGCGGGCGGCGAGGGAACGAGCGGCGAACGAGCAAATAATCCGCAAAGCACCGCGGGCAGGCCAGATGTCCGTTCCACCGCGAGGTATACGCGTAGCATGTGGATAATCGGAAGAGCACCGCCGTTCCACGCGGCATATGCCGTGGAACCTCCCGTTACGAAGCGGCAGCTGCACTCTTCGTCGACGTCCAAGAATCCCGATTACTCGCTCTCTGTAATCTCGTCGAACCGGAAGGGCGGCCCAGTAGGAGGAGGAACGGGGGCTGAGATTTCGCCAATTTCGATTTTTCCTCCCTCCCCCACTTTCCAAATTCTGCTCGCGTGATCGTTCGCCCATCCGTTCCGCTCTCTCTCCTCCTCCTCTTCTTCCTCGAGCGAACGAAAAGAGGCGCGGAAAAGGGGGAAAGGGGAGGTAAGCAGGCTCCAAGAGCGACGTTATTTTTCTTCTTCTTAGCCGAAAAGCGCGCCAATTTCTCTTCCCTCCCTCTAGGTAGCCGAGTAGCGTTAATTTTTCGTCTCTTTTCGCGGGAAACTGGGAAACTCGGGAGAATCGGGGCGCTGATTACAATTACCTCTCTCGACCAGCCGAGTTGTCGAGTTTTTCGAGGCCGGAGCCGAGAGAAGAAGGTTGGAAGCTCCGAAATATCCAGAATTGGGAAACGGTGGATAGTTTTCGGTGGCGAGTTTTGGAACCTTGTGTCGTTAACCTTGTTTCGTCTATAAAGTGGCGAACGCTCGGGCTGATTAAGTGGTGGAAAAGTCGGTCCCGGAACAGAAGGAAGGAAGGGAGGGACGGGACGGGACGGGACGAGTGAAATCCACGGGCGATATTTCAAAAGGCCGCGATGTAAAGCGCGCCTCGGGCAAGTTGGCGCCGCCTTATCGCCGCGGCGAGAGCCGCGACACTTATAATGAAATTTCCGCGGCGAAGTAAGTTTTAAAAGTGCGAAAGGAGTCGAGGGACAAAAGAGAGGCTAGCTCCGAGGGGAGGACGGTCGAGATTTAGGAGGATCATAAATCGAGGCGACGCCGCCTCGTCCTCGTGCCGCGAAAATCTTCGCCAAGATTAGAGATTTCCCACTCTTCTCTCTCCCTCCCTTTCTCTCTCTCTCTCTCTCTCTCTCTCTCTCTCTGCGTCTCGAATCGACTCGACGAATTTCCACGATGCAATATACACATATATATATATATATATTGAGAAACGAATAAACCCGTTTTCATTAGCCGAGTCTTTTTCATCGTTCACCGTTCGCGCCTCTCCAACGACATTGCTCGCTCGAAATTGTTATTCCATCAACTCGCGTTCGATCGGCAAGACGTTATTTCGTGGAAGGGGGTGGATGGGTTAATCGGTAACGAGCGAGCCGCGGCATTTCGGTTTTTAATTGAAAGCAAAGTCTGTAGATTTTTAATTAAGAAAATTCAAGATCGACCCATCGCTCGGGTACCCACTACCACCATCAGTCCATCCATCCAACCATCCATCCGTCCGTCCGTCTGTCCGTCCGTCTATCCGTCCATCGGATACTGGCTGTTCCTCGGAGTCTCCTCAAACAGTTTTATAATTGATTTCATTTTCATTTATTTTCGCGCGAATCTCCCCCCTCCCCCCTCTTTTCTCCTTCTTCCTCTTCCCCCCTCGCTTCCCTCTTTTTCTTCTTCGACCCCTCGCCTCTCGTTACTCGGTCCTTTCGTTCCTTGAGAAGACGGGGGTACCTGCCACCCTGCCACCCTCGACCTTACGCCGCAATCAATTTAATGTTTTAATTAAGAGAGTATCCGTGAAAAATTAGATTTTAATCGGATCGCGCCTCTTCATCGACCGTTCTTCCACGACCTCTTACTCTTCCTCCCTCCTTTCTCTCTCTCTCTCTCCACGTGTTTACTTTCGACCGGTAGCCTTTTAATAAATAATTTTAATTGCCTGAAACGCGCCCTCCTCCCGAAGGGTCGGATCGAAGAATCCATGGACGTTGAACCCGCGAAAACATGTTTCTTTTCCCGCCTCTCGTCTCTTTCTCTCTCTCTCTCTGGTCCACGCCAGCCCACGCGTTTCCACCACGCGTTTCGCAACGCGTACGCGAGACATCGGCGTTTGGCTAAAGATTCGCTTCTGATACGTCTCTCGCTCGCTCTCTGCCCAGCCCTCCAAAAAATACCCGCATATTTCGCGCGCTATTTTTGATCGGCCGTGCTCGTACGATTGCGCAACGAATCGCGGATCATCATCGCGAAATCATCCGGTCCTCCCTCCCTCCTCCCCCCTGCCCGTCGCCGCCTTTCTTTCTCTCGAAAAGTCGTCCGTTCGCGTCCCGCTCCCTGTTGAAAACTTACCAAATGCATCCCGATCGGGCGGCCAGGTCGCCTCCGCCATTTTTCGAACGCGAGACAAATGGATTTATATTTATTCGGGCGGCAGGCCGCGTTTTAAGATAAGTTTAAAATAAACGTGGAAACGGCGTATATAGAAAGAGGAGGGAGGGGTGGTGGTAGAGGCGCGCGTAGCGAGATTTCGCTGCAAAAATTGTAGGCGGCGGAGAATATCTCGCCTAGAACTCGCGAATTCGCGCTTTTTGCGCGTGAAAAATATTGCGCGTATTTCTCACCAGTCGGCTCGAGCCAACTTTTCGCCGCCGAATTTCCAACGTCGCGTCACTCGATCGTTCGTAACCGATATACGTATATACATTTAAGCGTTTCGTTTGCTCGTGAATCACATCCCTCGAAACGTGGCCGGTGATAATATCGTACTTAACTCGACAACCTGTCCCCAATTAGCGGCTATTTTATCGCGCCGGAATGCCCGCGCGAGGAAGCGCGACGCGTACATACACTTTTCCGCTTACGTCCGCTCTCCTTACGCGATGTCTCGCGATACGAAAGGGGGGGTGAGGGGAGAAGGGGATGAAGGCTGGAAATGGCCTTCGCCACGGATCGGGACGAGGTAGGGGGACCGGCCGGTTTCTCGGTTCGGTTTTCGGTTCGAGCGAAAAAAGAAAAAGGTATCCGCGGGAGGGAAGGTCCACCATTTTCCGAAGCTATTCTAGAGTGTTATGCAACCGCCGGCCAATGCATTTGGCCGGGCAGAGCTTTATGGCCGAACCTCGCACGCGCAAAAATGTTTGTTTTAACTCGCTGCCCCTCCCGCCTCCCTTCCAACCTGCCCGTCTACCTGCTAGCTAACACGCTCGCAGCCTTGAATTACTCGGGAATTCGCGAATATTTGTAAAATTAGAATCTTCCGTTTTTCCCGATCCGATCTCCTCCCCCTCCTCCTCCTCCTCCTCCTCCTCCTCGTTCTCCTTGTCTCCATTGTCTCGTTCCCCCGAGAAATCGAGGAACCGTGAAACGATTCCTTCTCCCTTCCTCCCTCTCTATCTGTCCGTCTGTCTGTCTATCTGTCCGTCTCTGTTCGCGTCGAATTCTGCTCGTTCGATTCGGGCGAACGAATATATTAATTTTTCAACCGGGTGGGAAGAAAAATGGTGGGAAGGAAAGACGGGTCTCCATAAGGCAATTTCCATTTGTAAATCACGCGGCTAAACGCAATCCCCCTCCACGCTAATGGAACATGGATGATGGATCTTAAAAAGTTGGCAGCACGCGCCTCGGGGATACGAAATTTGGAAATGGAATCGCGCCACCACCGGCTATTCCCACTGGAGCGGCCGAGAAGGAGTGTCGAGCGGATGTCGGGGGTGGGGATTCCCGTGACCCCATCCCACCCGTATTTTTCACCCTCCATTTTTACGCCATCTTTTACGCCGCTCTCGAGATCCACCCTCTCTCTCTCCGTGCACGCTTTCCCCTCCCCTTCTCTGGGACTCGAGGCCACCCCCGTCCTTCTTTTCCTTCCTTCTTCCAACGGTTTTCCTCTCGCGAGAACAGAGTCCCTTTGATTGTTTTAATCAATAACGCTCCGATGATTCGACACGGGACTCCTTCTTTCGCTCGTTCGAACGAAGAAAGCCTATTTTTTCGGCCACTTCTCGAAACCGGAATCGGAACCGGAACCGATATATAAATATTGGAAATATTCGACTTCTTTTTTCTTCCTCTTTATTCTTAGAATTTTTAGAATTTTTCATTTCTCGCTCGAGCTGTTTCGATTCGATGTCGGGGATGGCAGTAGGCCTAAGACGCCTCGACGAGCGGCGTTTTATTCCGAACTTTTATAGGCAATTCGGAGGATAAGAGGGACGGGGGGAAGGAGTTTTTGTCGGTTAAAAAGGAACGAGAAGATGCAATTTCCTCGCGATGATTGGACGATTCGATCAGTCGTAACGATAATAGGATTCTTCTAGGGAACGATTCTTTTCCTCTCCCCTTTCCCCCCCTTCCTTTACAACGCCAAAGACGTTGTTTTCATTGGATCGATACTCGCAGATGTTTCTCGTTAGATTCCCGATCAAAGGGATTGAAGGGGGGAAAAATGTAGAAAAATTTTTAAACCGTCTCGTTTTAAATCGCCTCGCGTGGAAGCAATTATTTATTTTCTCCTTTCTTCTTTTCGATGCGTCATCCTTCGAGCCACCCTTCTCGCAACCCCTTCTTGGAGAGATTTCTAACGTTTCGCGAACCCTTTAACGTCTCCGCAGCGTGTAAGGAAACGCGAAAGGGCTGCAACCCTTCGCTCGCGCGAGGCGGGAGAAAAGAAATTAGCGAAATTAAACGGCGGCGATATAGCCCCCGCGTTTTTCGGGAGGAGGAGGTGAAGGGGAGGGTAGGCAGTTGCCAGCTTTCACGGAAACCGGTATTATTTGCGATTAATTATTTGCACGAGGCGAAACGATTGGCATGGGAAAACGGGAGGGTAGAGGGTAGAACATTGACAGAGCGAACGGTTTCAAAGAAGCGGTTCAAATTTCCTGTCGCTGACTAGCTTTTACAAATTTTCACGAGCCACGCGAAATTTTCCCCGTTTCGAAATCAATTCGGTGGGAAAATAATTTTGCCGCCGAACGATTTTCAGTTCCTCCCCTCGATCGATTCCTTTCTTTTTATTTTCAAACTTACTTCTCGAAAAAAGAAAAAAAGAAGAGGCGAGTGGAAAGGCCGCGAAAGACAGGCCGCGGAAGATTATAACACGCGTCCTCGAGAACGATCGGTTTCTCGCCAAATATTTGTCGACGGAGTTTCGAGCAAAGCGGAGTGGAACGTCGAGCGAGAGCGACACACACGGGGACACAGAGAGGAAAAAGAGAAAAAGGGGAAAAAGGGGGGAAGAGGGAGAGAGAAACGAACGAACGTTTAATATTTCGGATCGTCCGGGTTGGCCGCGCGGTCGCGTATTTGTTAAAACGTTGCTCGCGAAAAGCGGCAGGGCCTGTGTTGGAAATGGAATTAATCTGTCGATGCGTACCGTGCACCCATTTAATATCCATCACGCGTTCATCACTGCAGAAGCGATCCGCCGGTTGTTCTCGCGCCACGCTGTTTTTTCTTCCCTTCTCTCTCGCGCTTCTTCCTTCGGCCCTCGTCGTCCTTCGTTCCTCTCCATCGGGGATTTTCGGTGGGGGTGGTGTTGCTGCCGTTGCTGCTTCCGTTGCTGCCGTCCTACGTCCGTGTCCTCCACCCTGCATACGCGCGGGAGAAGGAGCGAGCGAATTTTCACGCGGTCACGAGACACGATGACACGAGGCCGATGACAAATTTTTAGCGTAGCATCTTAATGCGCCGCGCGCCCGTCGAAAACTGACCCCGCAGCTGGCCGCCTTAAAAAAGGGGGGTGGGACAGGGCCCGGAGGGAAGGGCGAGCCCTGGTCGGTGATGCCCCGTGTCCAGAGCCAGGGAAGGGGGGAGCAACAAAAGGGAGAGAGAAACAGAGATAGACGACGCATCCATCCTACCTATCTCTCCTCCAATTGCTCGGATACCGTTCCTCTTTTCTTCTCCTCCTCTCCCTTATTTCTTTCTTCCTTTCTTTTCTTTCTTCTCCTTTTTTTTTTTTTTCAATTATTCATTTCTCTCTTACGACATTTCCATTTACCCTCTTCTCGGATCTTCTCTCTCTCTCTCTCCCCCTCCGTTTCTCTTTTTCGCTTCCTCCAGGAGACAAACCTGAAGTTTCGAGGTGGCACCAGGTCGGACCTGTTTAAGGGTTTTTAATTCGAAGGCAGGGTTGGGTCGAGGGGCCTCGAAGCCGTTCGTACATTCGAGAGCGCGAACATTGCCGATTGTTTCCAACCAGGTAAATTTACGTACGCGTACGTAAAGGGAGTGAGGAGGGAGAGGGGGCTAGGAGGGAACGCAAACGCGTTCCCCTCCCCAGGATTTTTCTTTTTTTTTTTCTTTTTTTTTTTTTCCATCGTTCGATTTCCACGATCGACACCTCGGGGACAGGTATAACGGGCTACAGGGACGAAATGAATGTTTCAAAATTTCGGAACGACCATCTCTCTCTCTCTCTCTCTCTTCTCGTGCTTTATTTAATTTTTATTCGATAATGGACAATACATATTCCCCCGTTGTTTATTCATACAACGCACGACCTCTGCACTTCGCTCCTCCCCGACGTTGCACTTTATTTGGTCTTTTATTATTTATTACCGGTGAAATTCCGCGCATTGTTTTTCCAAAAAACACCGCAACTAATCATCGCGTTACTCCCGCTCTCTCTCCCTCTCTTTCCTTCTCTCTCTCTCTCTCTCTCTCTCTCTCTCTCTCTCACTCTCTCCCCGTTTTCCGTGCACCACCCTTTCTCCTTCCGCCACCTATTCGATCGATCGTTTCACAAAAGCCTGGCATCGCTCGCTCACGGTCGATCCTCCTCGATAGTTTCGTCGCGTTTTCGACGAGCCAATCTCCAACGATCTCCTTCTTAAGGACCGAGACATTTCTCTTCTCGCTCTTCGCTCGTTCCGCGATGAATCCGCCCGAGTCATATTTTTCCATTTCTCTTCTTTTCCATCTCTTTATATTTCTTTATATCCTTAGAATCGCGACTCTTTGCGATCTCTTCGCGATTGCCGAATAATATTATTATGCACAGGGAGCAACGAAGCGTGAGCGTTTTGCGAGAAACAGCGAAGCGACAGCGAAGAAAGCTTGCGGTTAGAGAGGAGTATAAAAGAAAAAAAGAAAGAAAGGAAGGAAGGAAGGAAGGAAGGAAGGAAGAGTGGAAAGAAGGGGAGAATTTTCGGATCTCTGGTCCGGATCAGCCATTTTCCTCCGATGCGATTTCGATTTGTGTTAGTTTGCGATGTAAAGCGATGCAGTACAGGTGAGAGAGTTCTGCAAGCAAGGAATATTAACACAAAGTTGTTAGATCTCGGCGGAAAAGTGGCGACGATCGATCGATGAGAGAAAGAAAAAAAAGAAAAAAAAAAAAAGAAGAAAACCTCGTGTTCGATCGTTGCGAAATCGTTCTTCTCCGCGACTCGATTATTCGTCGACTCGAATACTCTCGTACCTCGATATTAGTAAAATCACGCTCGTACGATTTTAACAACTAAACTTTACCTGAATTCAAACTCGTGTCTCGTCGATCTTCGTTATCGTTTCCTCGATCGTACCCGTGCTCGTCACCGTGATCGCCGCCGTCTTCTTCGTCGTCGTCGTCGTCGTCGTCGTCGTCGTCCTCCTCCTTCTCTTCGTCACCATCCTCTTCCACTCGGTAAGATCCGTGTTTCCAGTTCATCCGACACTGATTTGCGAAACCGATCGAGTTTCCCTCGTTTCACTCACTCGCGCACCTCTTCCTCCAATCGCCTCCGCTCGCCTCGTTTTGTCGCGCGAGAGAAACAGAGAGAGAGAGAGAGAGGGAGAAAGAGATAAAGAGAGAAAGAGAGAGAGAGAGAGAAATGAAGAAAGGGAGAGCGAAAGAGAGAGAGAGAAAGAGAGAGAAAAAATCGGAGGAAACACCTGGACGAAAGAGAAGAAAAGAAAAAAGAAAAAGGAAGGGGAGACGGGTCTTCTCTTCTTCGTGCACTCTCCGCTTATCGACGCGAGCCGCGCAAAGAGTCGCACACTCCCGGTGGTAGTAGACAGCGCGCCGATTCTTCCCACTTTCTCTCTCGTTTTCTTTCAAAGATGTCTCGGCCGACTGCGAGCACCGATCTCCGCGTGCATCGCTCCGACCACACACTCGTTCGCGGTTCCACACACGACGACGCCAGGCCGAGGACGGGACACTGTGTGGTCGTCGCCAGTCGTCACTCGAATCTCGTCTCCTCCGCGCGTGCCGTGGAAAAACGCGCGCTCGCTTCCCCGAGATCAAACTCGGCCACTGCGCACCGAATCCGAGAATTTTCCTATTCCTTGGGAACCGAGGCGCGTAATCAGCCTCGTGTAGAAAGCGCGTACACCGCGTGCACGCGCGAGCGCGATGCGCGTCCACTCACTCGCGCGATTCACTCGCGATCCCTCGCGCACCGATATCTTCCTCTTCCCTCCTTCCCTCCTTCCTTCCTTCCTTCCTTCCTTCGATCTCCGCTCCGCGGCCAACGTGGAAAATGTACGCGGTGGCTCGACCCCCGATCGAGCGTTCCGTTCGGATCCGCGAGGAGGTTGCGCCGCTTTCGCGTGGCAGCGAGTACCGAGAGAGTAGTTTTCAGGAAGCGGAGCTCCCGCAGGTTGGCGATGTTACGATTTTCAGTGCACTGAAATCCGCGCGGCACCGCGTCCGCAAGTGGGAGGGACTGGTTCGCACGTGACTCAGTGTGTCGTATTCTTTTCTTCCTCCTTCGAATAGGCTCCCGCATCCGTGCCGGCCCTTTTTCCGTCCAAAACGCGTCTCGCGCGCGTCTCTCCCGCCTTCCACCGACGATCGCCCAACGTCAACCGTCTTCCTTCTTTTCGCCCCCTTCGACGATCCTTCCTCTTCCACCGTCCACCGTCCACAAACGCGATAAATAGTCGTCACGTTCCTCCCGTTCGATCCCGTATCCGCCGTTTAATCACCTCCGTCCGGGAGGGAGCGGGGGCAGGGATAGACCCGATATCACTCGCGACTCGATTTTTCTTCTCCGAAAATTTCGCTCGTTGCCGCGAAAGACGAGGGACGAGGATGGATGAAGAGAGAGAGAGAGAGAGGGAGAGAGGGAGGAAGA
Source organism: Apis cerana (assembly GCF_029169275.1). Classification (NCBI taxonomy): domain Eukaryota; kingdom Metazoa; phylum Arthropoda; class Insecta; order Hymenoptera; family Apidae; genus Apis; species Apis cerana. Next base: position 10,622,686 of record NC_083865.1, read on the forward strand.
GGAAAGAAATGGTTTTTCTCCACCGTGTTACCCCCCTGTATCCCCACCACCGCCGATCTCCAAAGCGAGAGAGGGATTTACGGGATACGCGTCGAAAGACGTCACCACCAGTTTCGCACGTGCGTGTACGCGAATCGATCTCGCGAACGGATCTCGCGGAGAGAGAGAGAGAGAGAGAGAGAGAGCGAGAGGGAGAGCGAGAGAGGAGAGAGCGCGGTTGGTCGTTGGCCGAAACGTACGATGCGTGGTCGATGTTCGTTCCCTTGCCCCAGGATCTTCTCCACGAGAGTAACGAGAGAACGAGAGCAGAGACGAGAGTGGTGTGTGCCTCCTCTCGGCGGGAGAAGAAGAGACGCGTCGTGCCCTCGTCCCTCGTCCGCGCACCAGATTAATCGGATTTCTAGGTAAATCGAGCGCGCGGTGGCCCGTCTCTATCTGTGCGGCGGGGGTCCGTCTTTCCTTCCTCGGACGTGTGCGTGCGTGCGTGCGTGAGTGTTCGCCTCGTGTCCCCCTCGCTGCTGCTGCTCCTCCTCCTCCTCCGGGTTAAAAGAAAAATCGGCGGATCTCGTGGCGCGGATGTCGTCACGCGGCGTCCTCTCGCGCGGCTCTCTCTCCACTTCGATATTTCTGCGATTTATTGCGGCGCGACTTAGAAATGCATCTAATGCGGTGCACGCCGCATAGAATGCATGCATGCACCTTGGCGGCGGGGAGGAGGCGAGCCACGGAGGAGGCGAGCCGACGAGAAGTCGGGCCGAGGCGAGTCGAGTCGAGTCGGGCCGCGTCTGCGCATGCGCCCCCGATCCGCGCCGTGTGTACTCTACTCGCGCGCGCGGCTAGGCGAGCGCGAGCTCTAGCGAATATGAGTGAGCCGAGTATCTTCTCGCTCTACGTCATTCATTGGCGTGGAGAGTGGAAATCAGAGCTCTTCTTCTCGCGCATGTCGCTACGTGTACCGACCGAACCGGTCCACCGACCGCGCGCTCCTTTGCCGCCGTGTCCGCATCGTGCTTGCAAGCCCAATCTTCTTCCTCCCTTCCCTCTCCCTTCCGAAAATCTCTCTCCCCCCCCCTTCTCTTCCCTCTTTTTTCCCCGCGGCCGAAAACTTTCCGACGCGCCACCGACGTCTCGACTCGGACGAGGCGCGCGAGGAGGGGGAGGAGGCGAGGGTAATTCCTAATACGGAATCGGACGGCGGCGCGATCGACAAAAGCTCTGAAATATCTTTCCTCGGCCGCGCGAGAACTTCCTGCCTGGGCCTGCGAGCGTTGCCGGCGGTAAATTCTCGCGAAACGGCGCCGCGCGAGCGTTCACTCGCCGATGCATGTGTGTCCGGGTACGTTGCGCCGCGCCGCGCCGTTTTCACCGCGTGCCCTATCCTAGAGCTCGGCGGGGCGAAGGAGGGCACGGGGCAGGGGGAGGGAGGGGGGCGGGCTGCCCTCTTCTCTTCGTTTCCTTCGCCGCCCGTCTCCCTGTCCCGCCGCCTCGCTCCGCTTCCCACCGACGCGGTGGGTGGGAGGCCGAGCCCCCCGCTAGGCTGCACGACGCTGCATGATTTTTTCACGACCGATGAAAGTTACTCGCGAGATATTCTATTTTAAACTTTCGGCCGACAGCGGCCACCTCCACCCCCGCCCCCTCCTCCTCCCCACTCCCGGCCCCCACCCGCCCAGACTTCCTACATCGCGATAATTCCTGAAAAGGAGGAAGCCATTTTGCTCGCCACTCGGCCTCCTCGAGAGACCTCCGCTCTTTCTTCCACGCTCCGACTTCTTCCCGCCTTTCCTCCACCCCCGCTCTCCTCCTCCTCCTCCTCCTCCTCCTCCTCCTCCTCTCTTTCTTCTCCACCGTTTCAACTTCCAATTTCGCTTTTTCTCCTCCTCTCCTCTCCCTCTCTCTTTCTCCGTTCAATCTTCTTCCACGAGGAGGGAGGGAGGAAGGAAGAGGAGAATCTCTTGTTCGGAAGAAGAGATTTCGTCCTCGCGCGAGAGGAAGAAAGAACGGAAAAACGAAACAGGGAGAGAGAGAGAGAGAGAGAGAAGGGGAGAGAAGGAGAGGAAGAGGAGAAAGAAAAAGGAAAACGAGAGAGAGAGAGAAATAAAGGGAAGCGTTTCGAAAGGGCGTATTGGCGGGCGCGGGACAGAAACGGAGCGGAGAGAACAGAGGCGCGTACGCGCACGCAGCAACGCGAATAATCCGCCGGCTGGTCCCGCGATGCCTTTTTCTTTTTTTCCTCCCCCTCCCGTCCTCCGCCCCATTGCCCAGGCCGGCCACCCCGATTCGATTCCTCTCTGTGGACTCTGTTAGCCGCTCTCTCCGCGCTTGCCCGCCCGCCGGCCCGCTTTTGTTTTCCTCTATTTTCCGGTTTTTCCGGGCGGGCCGCACGCCGGCCGCTCTCGTGTGCCGTGCAACAAGTAGCAGATTATAAAAATCACTCGTCGGCTCGGGGGCGTAACGCGAGGGGGTGGCGGCGGGGGAGGGAAAAAAACGAGGTGGGCGAAGAGTGGAGGAGAGAGAGAGAGAGAGAAAAAAAGGGTGGGAGGGGGAGAAAAAAAGGACGGGAGAAAGGGAGAAAAAGGAAAGAGGAACGTGCGCGCGGCTACGTCCACGGAACGGTCACGCGAAAGAACGGAGAGGGAACGAGGAGAGAGAGAGAGGGAGAGAGGGAGAGGGAGGCGCGCGGGTGAAACGAGAAAGGTCGAGGAGAGAGGAAGCGGAGGCGATCGAACGCGGTCGAAGCGCGAAAGGGATGGAGCTGGAACGAACGGGGGGGAACGGAGAGGGCGACGAACGGGATGGAAGTATCCAGTGAAAGAGATGCGAGAGGAAGGGAGAAAGAGGGCCGGAGAGAAAGATGCGGAGGGAGAGAGAGGGGGAGAGAGCGTGATGCGGGCGTAGGTATACATTTACCCGATACATATGTATGCTTCTCCTCGTCCCTCGCGTCGCCCTCTCGTCGTCGATCCACCCTGCCCACCCCCTCCGCGCTCTACAGCATCATCCCTCTTACTCTCGCGCGCGCTGCCCGTGCGTGGCGATTTACATTAAACGCTGGTCCGTTGCCTCCCGTTCCGCAGAGACGCGCGCGAGTGTTGCCGAGGGGCGATCGACGGAGAAGGAGAAAGCTCTGGGAAAAGGGGGAAGGGTGGAGAGAGAGAGAGAGAGAGGAGACGTGTGTGCCTCCCCCTCTCGCTCTCTCCCTCGTGTTCTCACGCGACCGACAGAGGAGAAGATCGTCCGAAAATACGCGGATACGAAACGCAACGGCGGGCCAATACGCGCCAACGTTTCGCGCGACAAAAAAGAGATTTCCTCGATCCCTGCCTTTCGATCGCGAACCCCTCGCTTTCGTGCACGCTTTCGTTCCCAGCTTTCCCGGCTATTTGCCGAATTTTCGAATTTTCCGCCTTGCTCTCTCTCTCTCTCTCTCTCTCATCTCTTTCGCGAATTTTCTTGCAGATCTTGCGGGATGAACGGGAATGGACGACATGCACGCGTATACGGCCACGTATTGTTTTCGATTTACTTGTGCGGACTTACTTGGTCGAAAGAGCGGCCAAGAGCGAATTGGTTTCTATCGGTTCTATCCGGGCGTGGAAGAACGCGTCACGGAAATCTCGTCACTCGCGGCGGGGACGAGATAAAGAACCGAGAATCCAATTTCCTCGCGCCGAGAAATTACATTTTTTTCCCCGCGTAAAGTCGAAAGAAAATGGCGGCTCTTCGCCTTTTCGACTCGATTCCAACGAATTTTTTGAATCGTTCTTCTCTTCTCGAATACTTTTCTCCGTTGTTCTTTCGGTATTCCGTGCAAAAAGAATATAATTTTTCTTTCATCCCCGAGTTTAGAAGGATTTTCGCCGCGCTCTCCCATCACGATCTCCTATCCGAGCGGATCGAAGGGGAACTACTACTCTCTAATCGTCGTACATTTATTTCTTTTTTCTCCTTGCCCCTTCCATCCAATTCCATCCATCCTCGCGAGATTCTCGCGCGATTCGTTATTAGTCGAAATCGTTGAATTTCTACGTTGACCCTCGTCCTTTCTGATCTCGACTCGATCGATTTCCCGTGAGGTCATTGACCCTCCTTTCGCTCCCCTCGCTCGCACAACGAACAAGAAGAAACGAAATACCCACTTTTGCCGATAGTCATCATCCAATGGACACTATACCCGCCATATTTATCGACATATTAGGATACACTAGGACGCGCTAGTGCAAACTATATATTTACTATGAAACGATCAATACTCACAATTCTGATGGGACTGCACATACACACACACACACACACACACACACACGCATTATATTCGTGCGCAACAACCCGCGTGCGTGCGTGTGCGTGCACCTCTCGCGTTATTTACACAATGCGTAAAATAAATTTTAAACCCACCTACTCTCCACCCCTTGAAACGTATCGAATCGAATATTTTCGGCGAGGGCCGCGCTGCCCCCTCGAAATCTCGCGAAATCTCTCAACGCGCGAAAACGCGAAGAAACGTGGAGGAGGAGAGAGAGAGAGAGAGAGAGAGGCCACGTCGTCATCGGCCACGGATAAACGGGGAAACGAATCGTTAAAAATAATGGGTGCACGGGGTTAAAAGTGTTAAGGTTTTTGGCAAACGACTTCGGGAGCGGGGGACGACGCCACGCGTCTCGATTCTCTCCGGTCGGGGCGAAAAATCAAAAATTGCGACTCGTCTCGGGGCCGGCTTTTTGGCAGTTCACGCTTTCCGCGCGATATTTTTCGTATAGTCATGCATAAGAATAAATTCGCGGCGGTTCGTTCGTACGCGATCGCCTCCCGTACCTCGTTGCCAAGACCCGGAAAAAGGACAGGCGGGTTTTCTAGAACGGCCAAAAATAGCGGGCGCACTCGTGAAAATAAAATGGCAACTCGCGCGAGAGAACGAGAAGAAGAAGAAGAGGAGGAGGAGGAGGAGGAGGAGGAGGACGAGGAGCATACGTGGACGAAGCAACGAAGAGTAGCGGCGGAGAGGAAGCAGAGGGAAAAAAAGAAGGCGAAGCATCTAAAATTGGCGGGACTAAAGTTTGCCAATACACCGCGGTTCCCCGGTTTCTCTATGGCGAATTGGGAGGAGAAAACACTTTCACACGGACCTACATCGGAGAGGAAATAGCGGGGAATGTATCCGAAAGCGACGGGGAACAACAGGGGAAAAACGAGAATGCGAGAGCGGTGATGGGCAAGGAACAAGCGAATATAACGCATATTATTAGACTATCGATATTCTCGAGGCTTACGCAATTCGTAATAGCGAGTAACGTATCTAATAAGTGCGAGGAGAGAGAGAGAGAGAGAGAGAGAGAGAAAGTGGAGAGGTCTCGTCAGGCCACGACAGGATGCACGCGATGATGCATCATCCCCTTCCCGTTGCAGCTGGGGTATATTATATATTCGCCTCTAGGGTGAATTGTGAAACGGAAGGACGAAACGAAACGAAACGAAACGAAAGGATGGAGAAGTGAGCGTAGGTGGATTAATAAATGCGTAGCGTAACGCGGTTAATAAAGCTCATTGTAAAACGTAGAATTATCGAGTAAACAAACTATCGCCGTTTACTCTATCGTTTATTAGTTGGTCGTATCGGTTGGTCGAACTCTCGACGAGGCTTCGAAATCCGACGAATACGCAGTTGCGTTCTAAAAGAGTTGCGTTCGAGCGAGAGGGATGATGGGCTGCGCCGTTGAAAAAGAACGAGAAATAAAGATTGAGGGAGAGGAGAGAAGGGAGTCAAGACCGGCGACCTTGATAAAAATAACTCGTCGAACTGACCATACCTTGTATGCGCGAAATTAAAAACATATCTCTCGCTCCAAAGAAATTCCCTCGAAATTCGACAATTTCGTTGTTTACGATCGCTTAACGCTCCTTTCTTTCTTCGTCATTTTTCTCGCTTCAAATTCTCACATTCTCTACGTTCCACGAATAAAAATAAACATAACGCGAATATTTTCTCGATTTTCTCTTATCTCGTTTACCGTACATTTTGATCTGATCCTTCGTTTTAGATTTTTTTTTTTTTTATTTCTTTTTCGACGTTTCAAAAACCTCGCATCGATCGGAAAATCGTAAGATTTCGTTAAACGTTAGTTCGTCTCGCTTGAATATAGGAACGGATACGAAGGAACGCGCGTACGCGTAATTAAAACGCCGTACGAAACGCGAAGAAGATCGCTGTCTCGAGAAAGAACTCTCTCTCCCGAGTGTGGGGGAGGTGGGTAGGGGGAGGGGAGGCAGGATCGAACAATCCTCTTAGATTGGACGAGATCCAGGAATAATTCCCCTTTACCGACTCGACTCTCTCTGGATCGAGATGACCCGTGGCGCCTCCACTACCAACTGATGATCGTTCAACTACGTTTCGCGTCGCAATTCGTTCCCAGCAGGTTTGCTTCTCGGCTATATTAGCGCCGGACTGTTGCGATTACGGCTTGTTTTTGCCGATTCTATCTATCCCCGTGTAAACTAACGCGCACGAGCAACGATCCCTACGTTCTAACGGGAAAGGATCATTAAAAAGAGCGAGTGACACTCTCGCCATACTGTTTCGTGTTGTATTCGCGAACTTGAGAACTATTTCTTGTTAAATTTTTTTTGCAATTGGAAGAAAAGAAGGAAGAATTCGTCGCGTTATCTATTTCGAATCGCATTCGATAATACTCGATAATACGTTTACTGATTTTTTTTCCCCCCCTTTATTCATTTACGCTTTTTTATTATTTTTTTTTTCGTTTTTTTTTTTTTTTTTTTTTGAATCTAAGAATTTTAAATACGAACAAAAACTATACGGTCTCTGCGATGCGAAATCTACCAAGAACGGCAGCGGCCGTAGAGGCCATTCTTTTTCGAATTATTATTCGACGATTTAATTTCGAATGCGCAACGCGCCCGGTATTTCAATATTTCTATCCCGTACGAATTCCACGGCCGTCAAATGGCGCAAAATAGGCTCCGTTTAAATTCCTCGCCGTGTTTGCTCGGCCAATGGGTTTTTACTATCATCAGTCAACACCCGGATGCACGAGATTTTATATTTACCGAACGTTTCAGGCGAACGCGTGCATCCCGACAGATAAATCATCACCGTTTGACCAGCGTGCCGTATAAATATAAACACCGTTGCTGTCGTCGCCACTCCGATCGGGGAAGGGTTTAGCGTTTTTTTTTCCTTTTTTTTTTTTTTTTTTTTTTCCCCCCCCCGACTCGGCACCTCCACAATTCGACATCCCGTTCGTTACCTGCCCACTCGACGCACCCCTGCACCCCAAAAAAAGCTCTACGAGCTCTATCGCCTACGAGTAGAAAAAAATCCCATGTTTGGGGTTAGATCATCACCCCTGCATTTCACCCGTGCTTTTTTTGCACACCTGTCCCAAAGAAATCCGGGGTGAACGGCCCGTGGGGTGTCTCGTTTTTCAACCGTTGTTTATCCTCTCGAACCTGCGAGGGCACAAGATTTTTTGTCACCTTATATTCCTTTCCCTTCCTATCGAGAGACCTTGCCTATCGATCATATGTACACGTGTATATATATATATACACACATAAACGTATTTTTTTCCGTATTTTTTTCGAGCTTCGATAATCGCGTTGTCGTGACGTCCAGGTTGAAATTTCAGAGATTACCCCCGCCGGCATCGTCTTGTTGCTCGTCGTGTACTTTGCAAATTAAATAACATTGCGATGGGTTAACGAAGTGTAGAACTACGTCGCTCGGACGCCTATCGGGACACCCGAACCAACCCCCGCCCCCCACCACCCCCTTTAGATTTACCCATCTAAGTGTCGCCCTCTCGCCCCCACCCTGCGGCCTATTTTACCCCACTTTCCAGTCTTTTCCCCTCTTTCGCCCAAGGCTGGCCATCCCACTCACCCTGCCTTCGCCTTCGCGACTTATCCCCACCCCCGACGCTCACCCCCCTCCCTGGAAAAATAAGCCGCCGGACACCTTGCCGGTGCCTCTCCCTATTGGCCCACCTTAAGCCGTGGCGTAACTTGGACTTTAGCTTGTCCGCGGAAAATTCGACGTTCGAAAAACTCTCTCTCTCTCCCTCTCTCTCCCCCCCCTCCAAATCCCGCGATTACAACCGTTGAACTCGAATTTAGAAACCCACGTGCACCCCCATCCGAAAAGAAGTGTGGCGGGACGGGAAGATGGGGCAGAGGAGGAGGATCGGGGAGGAAGAGCTTTTGTCGACGATCCTTACATCACGCGTTATTATTAATGAGAGAAAAGGTACGATTCGAATTGAGTTGGATATTATATCAATAACCACGCTTAGAAACAATACCAAGGAGTTACAATACGGAGGAGTCTCCTTCGCCGCTTATACTGCAACGTTCCCTCTGCCGAAGAGAGCAACATCGGTCGATTCGCGATCAATGGAAATGACGGGCCGCGGCCAGGCCTCCATTGAGATTTCAATTTTCCATATATTCCATGGCGGATTCGGTGCCGAAAAATTTTTCAATCACCAGTCCGATCCGAATCTCTTTTCGAATCTTGTTTACGATCGGGTGGGCGGAAAGAGCCACGGGCACAGGATTTATCAAGTGCTAATTACACGGTCGGCCGTTTGCAACAAAATGCAAACTGTTTATCGCTTTCGTAAACGTTGTTTGGCGGATACGCGGTGCGTTCGCCCTTTCCCGCGCGCGTACATGCCCTCCCCTCCACCCTCCACCCCCGCTCCTGGCAAATACACCTGTTTGCACGCCTTTGAACTTTTCATCGGCGTATCACCGATCTCTCTCTCTCTCTCTCTTTCTGTGAAATATATATATATATATACACATTTATTTCATAACGAATTTTTCATCGGGGCGAATAAGTTCGGCGAAAATCCGGCCACGGAAACCGTCCCGTGTCCGGCCGAAAATCTCGCAAATCTTACCCTCGCGGCCTGGCCGACACGCGATAAAGAAGCGAATCGGCGGGGGGAAGAGAGAGAGAGAGAGAATCGAAATGCAAATGTCCCGAGGCCCAGCCGAGGTCCGGCGAGGCGAGGCACCGGCCGCCTCTTTAAATCTCTCGCGCCCGTTTACCGGCTCTGCCCGCTTGTTTATTTTTTAATTAAAGTCTTCCGCGGGCACAGCTTCTCCTGGAAACGGTGGCGGGATTAAAAAAGGTCCCCCGGAGTTATTAAGCTAATAATGTGTCCCGTGGCGCGCGCGGGTTGCGTTCGGGTTTCTCGCACACTCGTCCGAGAGGGAGGGAGGGAGAAAGGAAGGAAAAAAGGTGGACGAGGGGGAGGAAAGGTCCGTCCAGGGAGGAGGTGCGAGGATGCCGAGAGGATGAATGAAAGGAGAGAAGGAAGGAAGGAAGGATGGAAGGAGGGAGGGAAGGAAAGGGCAAAAAAGGGGCTGAAAGCGCAAAAAATCACTTGGCCACGCTTACCACGCCGCCACCTCGATCCTCTCTCATTGATTCCACACGATCCCCTCCTCCCCGTCTACCGATAACCGCGGAAGTTTACGGGGGGAGGGGGGAAAAAAAGGAGAACAGGGTTTTAAAGCGAGCGGTGACGCGCGGTCGTGTAGTTTACCGTGGATACTAATGAACCTTACCTACCCTCTCCGTTCGATCAAAGCCTCTCGAAGGACGGAGAGAGAGAGAGAAAAGAAAAGAAAAAGCCGAAGCCGCATGCCGGGACCACGACCAACCACCTCGTTCGATGGATTTCTTTACGGATTGCTCGATTAATTCCACGTTGAAACTGTTTGTCGACTTTTTTTTTCTTTTTTAAGCGGGAAGAAAAATCGTGCCTCGTTGAGTAAATTTTATTTCTCCTTCCCTTCTCTTCCCTTCTTTTACGATGAAACGATCGTACAATTGGCACAATGAATTCTTCGTCCGCGAAAAGAGAAAGGGAAAAAGAAGAGAATGGAGGGAGAGGAGAGAGATTAGAGAAGAAACGCGAATGCGAGTAAAATTCGATGGGAAATAAATTCGATGGCCAGGGAGGAAGAGAAGAGGAGGGAGGAGGAGGAGGAGGGGGAGGCGTCGGAGGGTGAAAAGCGGTCGCAAAGAATGGCTGGAGGCTGTGGAAGGATGGAGGAAGGAAGGTCCGCTCGGTTCACCCCCTTAGAACCGTCCCCCGTCCCTCCCCCGCCTGCCATCCCCGCCTCCCCCCCTCGCCCTGGCGGAGGCACCCTCCTGCCTCTTCCTGGCCGTCATCTCCTGGGCGATTTTCCACGGCACCTAAGAGAAGGGGCCAATGAGACGCTGGGCGTCGGTATTGATCCGAGGCGTCGTCCAGGAGACGCCCGCTCCAAGACGCCCGGCTTGCCCGGCGCGAGAGAGCGGCACCGCAGTTCCAGATAAAAGGACGAAAGCCGTTCCTGGAGACGAACCGCGGGACCATCCGCCGCCGCGTTCTATAACTTTCATGAAACCTTCTAGGATATATACGTGGACGCGTCGCCGGTCCACGCTCGATTGTCAAGCTTCCTCGGATCACAGGGAATATTTCCATTTTCCATCCTTTATATTGCTTCGCGTTCCTGCCTCTGTTTCACGTTTCTTTCACCCTCTCCCTCTCTCTCTTTCTTCCTCTCTCTAAATTTCGAACCGATATTCCTTCGTTACTTCTCGCGTCGGTCTTGCGGAAGAGAAAGAGGATAGGATTCCTTCCGTTTATTTAAGATTGAGCGTGAACGCGAAGAGAAGCTCAACAGCACTTGTATTTATCGAGATAAAAATTGGTGTATAAAAAGTTTTATAATTTTTAAATTCCAGGGATAATGGATTTAACGATCGATGTTCGAAAGATTCGAGCGCGTTTCTTGACTCGCTGTCGCTGTTGACGGTAAAGTCAACTACCTACCTATCATCTACGGTCTTTTGACGCGGTCGACGATCGAAAAGTTGCGTGTTCCAATAGGGAGACTCGTTTAAAGTTAATTAACCGTCGTATTAACGCTCGAAGGTTGCGATCGACTACCCTCCCCCTCCCACGTCCTCTTTTCCCACGTCGATAGCGATCGGCCGCTGTTGGACAGAGGACGGATAGATAATATCGGAGAATGGTCCCAGCTTCTAATTAAGATCGTCCAACTGGCGCGTGTTGGCCGCGTCTCCGTTTCCTTCGCTTTGTTTTACACTCTTCGCACGGACCGGGACCATTAGTCTCAGCGTAGTTTTTGCGCCAACCAATGGTGTCAGCTGAGCCGTGAATTATCGACCAGTGTTTGGTTGCACAGTCATTTCCTGTCGAGTAGGAGAAGCTAATTACCCTATGATCTACCCCACCCGGATAAAAACCGGATCTTCTTCGTCGGAGGAAAAATCTTTTTACGCCCGGTCGAACGGATATTGGAACGGACGAATCCGTTGGAACAATCGAAGGGATTGGAAGAAATCTCGCGTGGTTGGCAAGTTGGACGTTGGAAGGTTTCGCCCCGGAATATTTGGACGACTCACTCCTTTTATTTTCCTTCAATTTCCTTCCTTTCAGCTCTCCCATCAGCCTTTCCATTAATATTAAAACGGTAGCGCGGCCTCGCGAGGGCTGTTTCAAAGAGGGGTGCCGGTGTGTATACCAGACTGAGCTCGCTTCTCCGGAGGTGAACGTGGGTGGAGAGGGAGTTGAAGGACCATGCCAGCGGAGAGGCGAGGAGCGTTTAGCTCGTTTTTCATCTTGATCTTCTAGAGTTACCAATTTGAACCCCCTCCCTATATATATATATATACGTATACTCTCGTTTCCTCTCGTAGCTTTCCACCTCTCCCTCTCTCTCTCTCTCTCTCTCTCTCTGTTATCTCGATCGTGTTTACGGAGAAGCGATTCTTCTTTTCCCACGATGAAAAACCGTCGACGAGACAGATTCACATTTTACATAGTATAGAATAATATTTCTTAGCTGTGGATTTATTTTTCTCGATTCGATCTCACGCGTACGTGATATATATATACACATACACATACACACATCTGGTCAGTTCCTTTTTTCTCGAAAGGAGCATCTGCTCGAGGAACGCGCCTCGCTTCACGACGAAAAATCGAACTGGATCGCGGTCTCGTGGGAAAGCTCGAGAACCTCTCGAACGAACGCGGCCGACACGGTCTTTTTATCGTTGACCCGATCCTTTCTCGCGCGACCGACCCCAACTCGCCGCGAGCAACCCTCGAGGGTCGGCCAACGGTCAGCGAACCCCCAAAGCTTTCGGCTTTATGGGAACCGGTTTCTCGGACGCCACGTCCGGAATTTTTTCATCCAATTTTTATCGCGGTCCCCGCCGCACCGGTCAACCGAACCTCTACGTCCAGGTGGTCACTTCCTGGACCCACTTCCCCCCTTCTCCTTCCCCTCCCCTTTTTGCTTCGCCCGACTCTCTCACCCTTTACCCCCTCCCTCGTTCACGAACCCTCGTCGCCTCGCCTTTCTTAATTCCGCGGCCGCCACGTCGTCGATCGCCTCGCGTCGTTGTTGCATCGTGGATTTCGGGGGGAGGAGGGATAGGCCGAAGTTGGACGAATTTTGAGCGAACTGAACAAGCGTGATGCGATTATATATATATATATGTGTGTACATTCACTCTCGGCACGGTATACTGACGGCTGGTTTTTGCGGTTTCGGGACGAACGCGCGAGGCAACGAACGGTTGACGTCGCCGCGTTGAAGGAGTCGAGCTCGCCTCTTCGATGTTTTACATTTGCATTCGATGGCGAGTCACCATTGGGTGGGCACGCGGGGGGGGCAGGCGGAGGAGGAGGAGGGGGGGGGGGGGATGTTTTGCAAGATCTGCTCGAGAGACCATTCGTCTTAGTATCTGCCTCAGGGGGGGCGGTGAAATATAAGCTAGATCTACGGGAAAGATAAATGAATCCATCCTCCTGCCGCCCCCCTCTCCCCCGCCACCGTCTCAGCCGCCTCTCCTCCTCGCCTCTCTCCACCGCCGCACCGCCACCGCCACCGCCACCACCTCCACCACCCCCTTAGACGCGAGAGAAGAGAAAATCAGCCGCAACAAGAATAGCGAGTTCGCTCGGTTTCCGGAGATTCTCAATTTCCATTTCTCTTCGGGGGGGTTGAGGAAAGAAATGGTTTCTCACTCCTCCGACGAGCGAATCTCTCTGCTCTCGTCTCACTTTTATCATCGCGCCCTATTATCACCGTTTCTCAATCGTTTTATCGTTCGATTCCCGACCTCTCTCCCTTTCTTTAGAAGTACCACCTCGTCACTTCCTTTCGTTCTTTGAAGGAAGGTGAAGTTTCATTTCGCAATATATATATATATACATAATATATATATACATATTTGGGATTGGCAGAAAACTTTGGAATCGTTTCGAATATCGTTGGAAATTTATTCCCGGCAACGGTCGAGCAGGGGCGTGTTGTAGTTGGCGACGTCGTGCACGCGGGCTGAGGGGAAAGTGAACAAGTAAAAATAGCGGATGGATATAGAAAATCGCGTGCGGGAGACTACGAAGGACACGCAAGGTGCGCGGCGAAGGTGCGTCTCTGCACGAAGAAACGAGGGGGGACAAGATTAAGAGGGACGGCGAAGAAAAGAAGAAGGACACGAGGACGGAGGAAGGAAACGGCATCTGCAAAGTCGGCGCCTCTACTCACTTTCTACTCCGTTGGATAAGCATCGCTTTGCATACGATCGCCATTTTGCGGGGAGCATAATTTAAATTTCGTTCCATTGTTTTGTCGCTCTTCTTACGCCCTTCCTGGCCCACCCCCGTGTGGAAGAGCTCGCTCTCCCCCTTCTCTCTCTCTCTCTCTCTCTCTCTCCGTGTCGCCGGCTGGGGGGCCACCCTTGCCCCACCCCTCGTCGTCACGCAACCCTCACCGTGCTCGCTAAGCCACCCCCTCCGCCTCGGCCCGGTGCCCCGGCACAGGCGGCCATTTGCATGAAATTAGAATCAGAATTTTCTTGCTAGAAAATTAGCCTCTCGCCACCCACCATTCTCGACCCGCGCTTGTGAAAATTTTAATCAATTCGCCGAACCCCCTCGAAGGAGGGCGGAGAACCGAGGGAAGACGGTGCCCAGTGAGACGATCCTGTCCGCGATTCCATCTTTGCTGGATCGAGCTTGGAAACTTGGAGAAAGGAGAGGGAAGGGGTTGATCAACCTCTCGTCGATTTCGATCCTGGAAGAGGGATTTTTTGCTGAAGGAGGAGGAGAAGGAGGACGATCGCGTTCCCGAACAAGAGGCGCGGCGAGCCGGGAAGGAGGAGGAGAAGGAGGGGGTGGAGGAGATTGCATATCGCGGCTGATGAAGGCTGGCAAAGGTTCGAATGCATTCTCCGGTTTCCTTTGAATTCTCGAAAGCGGTATGTACACACACCGCGGATTCTACTTTCTATAAATGGGATTTGTTAATTTGAAACGATGCACGGGCATAATTACACGAGCTCGCGATACTTATAGTTGTAAGTATTTCATCGTCGTATTAAACTCGTAAGCTCGTTATCTCCGCAAAAGGTACGATAGACCCTTGGCTCCGGCGAGAGAGGCGATGTACGGCCTGGGTAGGAGGATCCGCGGAGCGTTTCATAGCGTTTAGTCTTTATGGCGTGTGGTTCTGCAGCCATCTCGAGCTACCTCTTCTCTCTACATTACCCTCCTCCCCCTCCCTCTTTCTCTCTCTCTCTCTCTCCCTCTCTCCCTGCGCGCCAAGCAACCTAGCAAGCCTGACTCCGCGCTACTGCGAAACAATGGACCGAAATAAATAGCTCGTCTTTCGTCTTTTGTTTCTTGGGGGCCCATTGTTGCCGCCGTAGATAAGAAAACAAGAGACTCTGTCGGTGTGTTTACGAGCCCCGGCCGAGGCTCCTCGTTGCCGCGGCCCCCTTTTTGCTTCGCCAGGCCGCACCACCTTCTTCTCTCGCCCTTCTCGCTCCTTCCTTCTCGCGTCTCGTCCACCGATCCTTCGCTCCGCGTGGAATCCTCGTGACGCGCGCCTCAGCGCCCCCCCCCCCCTCGATCGTCCACCCTCGAGATCCTTCTTCCTCTTCCTCTTCCTCTCCCTCCTCCACCTTCTTCTCCTTCTCCCGGATCGTTTCGAGATTTTCAACGAAAAGGAAGGTATCGAATGGAACGAAAGATTCGACTCCAGTTGTAACGTACGACACAATGTTCGGGGCGAGGCTTATGGACAATGGGAATGGAGAAGAGTGGAGAAACCGGTCGCAGGCATCGAGAGGACATTGTTGCGACTTGTTCATGAATATAAGGCGGACGACCGGTGGCCTTTGGCCGACTCACCCCTTGGATGGATAGTGGACATCGGCCAGTCCGAGTCCCGTTTCACCGAGGGGGGAGCCCCGTTGTTTCGTAAACGGCAAAACTGGTTTGTCCAGTTTTCGCCTTTATACGATCGGGGGTTGGCCGGTCGCGAGTGGACCCAAAAAGAGGAGAGAGAGAGAGAGAGAGAGAGGTCCACCCGGCCCACCGGGAGGGGAAGCATTGCGACGGTCACTTTTTCGAGCTAGTCCAGTCTACCGGTCGGCATTGCCCGCGTCACCACCGATACTTCTCGCGTTCCGCGACGATTCGTCGTTATCGTTATCGTTATCGTAACGGGGGAATCGCGAGATCTCGATCTCTGCCTGAGAGCAACGGAACATCTTGGAGAGATTGGGGAGGGAGAGGGAGAATGGATGGAAAAGGCTGGAAGGAATTCGAGGCCCCTTCGAAGGCGGTCGTTACGTCACTTTTCACCCTCTCCTCCCTACCCGGAGCCCGAGTGTAATTCAAATTCGGTTAATTCCGGTGATTTTTCAAAGTTTCATTAGAGCGGGTCGATGCAGGGGGGGAGAAGCCCCCGCGGGTGAAGTATGGCCCCATACTTTACTCTGCGGTCGGCGAAGGCGTCTTAGGCAACTGGAATCCTGGAATAACAGGACTCGCGATGCGCGGAGAGGGAGGGAGCGAGGGAGAGGGAGGGAGAGCAGAGAGAGGGCGATAGCGAATTCAAGGTGCGCGTACACGGGAGCCAAGCATCGCGGAGAAACGAGAGAAGAGAAGAGGAGAGGAGACCTAGAACGAGATTGCCTGGATCGGCGTCCCACGACGAAGAAAAGTGAGCTCGACGCGACGTTCCGATCCGAAAGAAGGGGGGAAGAGTCGCGAGGAGTGGAGGAGAGAGAAAAGGAAGAAAAAAAAAACGGGATTCTGACGCGTGGTCGAAGGAGGAGGAGATAGGGGAAAAGTTTGGCCAACTTCCCGAAGAAAGTGGAAACGCGAGTTTCCGTGTCGCTGCACGGTTCGTTTGTAGGGCAATTTCGGTTGAAGAAGGAAGGAGGGAAGGAAGGAAGGAAGGAAGGAATCGGTGGTCGGATCGTGCACATGACGCGGCATCTGGTCAGCCGCGTATCGCGTACGGTATCGTGATTTTTTCTCCCTCTCTCTCCTTTCTTTCCTGGGCCCTCTTGTTCCTCTTCTTGCGCCACGGCATCGCGCGTTACGTGGTTCCTTGGAGCGTCACGTGCCACGGTTCCCAAAGCCTAAATAAGTCACGAGAGGGAAAGTGATTCTGCAATTTTGTTCCCGGAGGGTGATAACCTCCGTGGCGTTTGTCGTGGCGAAGGGTTACCTCCCACACGCTACGTTTCCACCATTTTTGCCGACGTTGGTAATTGCAGCCGGGCTGAGGAAATTATCGGTGGCCAACTGCTCGTTACTTTCCTCGAGGAAGAAGAAAGATGGAATTATCCCCCTCCAGTCGAATTACGCGAAATTGCCATTTGCCCGCTTCCATTTCCTTCGTTCGTTCGTTCGTTCGTTCGTTCGTCGACGATGACGATAAATGATAAATCGTTGGATCTCAATTAGAGCGCGTTGTTTGTCAAGTCGAGGCAGTAAAATCTCCCTTAATCGTACCACTTCCCCGCGCGAAAGAATCTTGGGAAGCATCATTCCAGAGGGATGGAATTCCCCGTCTCCCGGGTGGAGGAGGAGAAGGAGGGAATCCTCCCGTTGGAGGGATGGTTTTAATGATTTTTGGGGGCTGGCTTTCTCGAGTGACGAGCGAAAGGAGGGAGGCATTTTTAAGCCTTTACCTCGGCCAGGAACCCTTCTACTACCGTTACTACTACTACTCTCGCGGAGCGCTCCTCGCGTAGCGCTTTCACCCCCGGCGAAAGGTTGCCGCGGTTGGGGTCGGGGGTGGTTTGTTTCGGGACGAGAGAAAGAGATACGGCGAAGGGGAAAGAAAAGCTAGTAGGACGAGGGTGGAGGGTTAGAGGCGGCCCTGCGCGAAAGATGGCTGGCAAAATGGAGGGATCTCTTTCTATTATGCCCGGTCCCTCGGCTTCCCTCTACGCTTCGAACAACTCCCTTATCGATCTTCGAAAAACGGGACATCTCCGAGCGGAGAAAACGCCGCTCTCTCCTGCCTTCGTCTGCCCTTCCGTCTCCCCCTCCCCCTCATCCACACGAATCGCGCGTTTTTCTTTTCTTCTCTCCCCCTCGCGAGTCAAGGGGGGAAAGAAAATCCACGCGCTTCGTGGACGCGATCCAGACTGCGGTTTCCTGCGGTGCGTGGAAAATTGGCAAGAGAGGAGAGTAGAGGAGACGGGAGGGTGGATCGAAACGGGCGCATCGAGGACAAGAGAGCGCGGATTGAAAAGCGCGCGTTCCAGAGGAAAAGCGCATTTCCTCTCTCGGTGGACGCTCTCTCTTTTGGACACCGTCGGCCTCCCCTCCCTCCCTCCCTCCCCCTTCCTAGATCCCCATTGAACGAGCGCGACGAGTCCGCGAAAAATAAAGAAAAAAGGAGGGCGAGAGAGAGAGAGAGAGAAATACTCGAGAAAAGTGGTGGCCGGCCCCGCGTAGACCGTGTGGAGGCCGGCGTTGAAAACGCGCGGAAAACTACCGCGTGGCGCGATTTTCCCCCCTTCCCTTCCGCGTTGCAGCCCAGCGTTGGGCGTTGGATGGTGGGCGGGGGAGAAGGGAAGTCGCCTTCATTAGTAAACTTTCGTTTAAAATTTCTACCGTTCCCCGGCGACCGGGAGGAGGAGTGCGAGAGGGGGAGGAGGGAGGGAGGGAGGGAGGGCAGGGGAGGAGAGGGGAGGGCGACGCCGAACAAAAACAAACGCGCGTTCCCGCCCCTCCGCCCCAAACTCGATTTTAACTTTCGAGATATAATTAATTTTTCGAGACCGCTCCTCGCAACCTCGCTCCCGCCCCCGTGTATCATCGCCGCCCGAGAAAAAGAGGAAACGAAAAGGAAGAACTCGTTATATTATCTCGAGATACGAGGCAGCGTAACCCCCGTCGTCGGGGGTTGAATTTTAAACGAGACTCGTAGCCGGCCAAGAACCTCTTTTTTTCGCCCCTCCCCCTCCCGCATTCCTTCCACCCGCTTTTCCATAACACGCGCGTGTCATCCTTCCGATTTGTTGTACGCTTTGTTTCCAACTCAGTTTCTCGGTTTCTTCTTCTTTTTGTTTTTTTCGTTTTTTTTTTTTTTTTGCGGAAAAATTCGAGAGCACGAGACACGCCCGAGATATTCGTTTCGGGTAACGCGAATTTCGCAATTCGCGAGCTATTTTTAATCGTGACGTGCGCGCTCGTTGTCTCGTTGCCGGATAGGGCGTGTGCCGTGAAATAAATAGTAACGGAATCCCGTATACGAGCCACCCCCTACGACCGCCGACGTCGTTGCAGCATCGCGCAACGAGAACCCATAAACCAGGGATAACAAGCGCGGAGGAGAGACGAGAAACCTGGCCAACTTCTCCGATATATCGGATTTCGAGTCGCGAGGCGTCGAAGTCGTTTTAATGCGTTTCGACGATTCTTTTCTCAGGAAATTTTTCCCCCGCCCTTTTCACTTGCGGCCAACGTCGGTATTTCTTTTAATTTATTTCCTCGAAGCTGAAAGTCGAGCAAACATTTACTCGCGGGAGGGAGAGAAAGAGAGGACGAGAGGATTATTTGTCGAGCAAAGTTGTTCTTTGATGCGTGGAGATCGGCAAATATTGGAACAATTTCTTCTGCCACGGATTTTTCGCGGGGGAAATAAAACGCGGAAAAGCGATCCGAGAGATGGTCGATCTATCTCCAACATTTTGAAATCCCGCCTTTCCGCGATCTTCTTGACACGCCGTTTCCCCCATCAGCCTGGAAAACGTCGCGCGTGAATTATCCCCCAACGCGAAATAACGTTAAAGGGAGGATCGTGTGCTGATTTATTCTTCGATTCTTCTCCCGTCCATTTTCTCATTAATCGTCCTCCGGAAATCGTCGTTCCGTATCGTCTGCGCGCTTAGCTTTTCCGGAATCCTATCTTTCGACTTCGAGCGTGTAAGGAGATAAGGTTTGGCGAGAGAATCGTGTCCAACCATCTTTCGATTTTGAGTATTTCGATATTAAAGTTTGTCGAGGAAACCGCGTCCAACAGCGCGAGCACCACTTTTCCAAAATATCATATTCCAATTTTGCACGTGTGGGATAAAATTTGACAAAAGAATCGTGTCCAACTATCTTTCGATTTTGAACATATGAAAGTTTGGCAAGAAAATCGTATTTAATGATTTAGAAAGCCCATGCATTGCTTTCCTAAAATACTATATTCCAATTTTGCGTGTATGAAATGAAGTTTGACGGAAGAATCGTGTCCAACCATCTTTCGATTTTGAACATATGAAAGTTTGGCGAGAGAATCGTGTTAGAGGGCGTGCGCACCGCTTTTCCAAAATACCATATTCCAATTTTGCGCGTGTGGGATAAAATTTGACGAGAGAATCGTGTCCAACCATCTTTCGATTTTAAACATATGAAAGTTTGGCGAGAGAATCGTGTTTTGAGATTTAGAGGGCGCGCGCACCGCTTTTTCAAAATACCATATTCCAATTTTGCGCGTATGAGAAAAGAATTGACGAGAGAATCGTGTTTAGAGAGAAAGCGCGTCGCTTTTCGGGAAGGCCATCTTTCGATTTCGCGCGTGCGAGGAAAGATTCGGGTGAGAGAATCGGGTCGAGCCATCCTTCGATTTCGCGCGTGCGAGAAGAGGTTCGGGGGAGAGAATCGCGTCCAAGGGGGCGGCTATTGGGGCACAAAGGCGGTTGGGGCGCAATGGGAAACGAGAAAACGACGAGGAACGGAAGCGGAAGAAAAGAGGGAAGGATGCGAGGAAAGGAAAGGCGGCGGGGGATGATGCACGCACCTCGTGTGCGAGCTTTCTGCGGGCCTCCGCATTAAAACGAGAGGCGAATTCGAGTCTGGGAAAGTTTTAAATGATTTTCGCCGAAGTTGCCTCGCGAGTTGGTTTATTAGGAAAAGTCAATTTGCCCAGAGAGAGCCGGGCGGACGGGCGGAGGGAGGGACGGGGGAGAAAGAGAAAAGGGGTGGGAAAAGGGGCGACTCTGTACAGCGGTTGGCGTGCACGTGGAGAAAAGTCCCGGAGAGTTAAAATTACGACGTTGCCTTTCTCCTTTCGTTCCTAACCTTCGTTCCTCGAAGGGATCGAAGGCCGACTCCGATTCTCTCTCCCCCTCCCCCCTGCTCTCTTGTTCGCTCGTGTCGCTCGCGAGACACGCGGCGGAGGCGAAGGAAGGTACACGCGACAAGTCGAAATGTCTCGTACCGCGCGTCGACATATTTCACGCTCGTTGGACTCGGACTTGGTCTCGGAAAATTCGCCCGCTGCGAAGTGCACGGCGGATACCGGGCGGCGAAGGAGGTTTTTAAGCGGACTCGTTTTATATTTGACGACGCATCAGCGGCGGGCGCACCTGAGTCGGTGTGTTGGCAGCGTAAACAACCACCAGGTCCCGGAAAAAGTGGTTGGAAACCGGCGCTTTCCCTCCGTTGCGAACTCGGGTTCCTCTTAGCCGAGGAGAGGAGAGCGGTGGGACGGGAAGAGAGGCGGAAAGTCGACGAGTCAATTTGACCCATCGTGGCCCATCCCCGCAGTTAACGTGAACGCGACCCGAAGGGACCCCGGGGATGATACACGGGCGCGTAAACACTGGGGAAAAAGAAAAAAAAGAGGGAAAAGAAGGACGGGTAGGAGCGGCAATTAGAAGAGGCGCTCGTTTCAATCTGTCGACTTTGAAAAACCTGGCTACCCTTTAATAACCGGGACAAACTTTGCCGCGCCACGGGCTAGGTACGCGAGAAGGTGGGGTGGTGTAGGGCGGCTCGTTACTTTTTAATCGCGGGTAAATATTGACCGCCGGTGTGGCGGCGCGGTGCCTCGGCACACGATCCTCGAGACGCGTATTCTTTTCTCGAGAAAGGTGAGAAACGGGAGGAGGAGGAGGAGGAGGAGGAGGAGGAAGAAGAGGAAGAAAGATTTTTTGACGAGACGAGAGAGAAAGAGAGAGAGAGAGAGAGAGAGAGTTTCGACGCGAGATCGTTCTTCGTAAAAGGGCGGGGGGGAGGGGTTGACGGTATGGACGGATAAAGAGGGAAGATCGAGAAGGAGAGAAGTCCAGGAGCGCGGGTCCACCAGGCTTTTGCTCCTCCGCGAGGGTGGCTCCTCTGAATCAATAAGAACTGTTTCCCCCTCAAATGCCCCCCCGTGTTCCTCGTGGCTGTTCGTTCGTGGCACCCCCCACAGGCCAACCTACCACCTTCAGCTCTGCTCCTCAGTTTTCTCCCCTTTTTCCTTTTATTACCGCGAGGAGTAAGGTGGTTCGAGTGGGTGGCTCGGCCCCGGAGGCACGAGCGGCCATCTTTATTTCTCTCCTACCCTCCACCTCTCCACCCTCTCCTCCTCCTCCTCCTCCTGCGATCCTCTCCTTTCGTCTCCTCCATCTCCATCTCCCCGCTAGCTTGGTCCTACGACCTCCATCCGTCTTGCCTCGCCGAGCTTTCACCCTCTCTCTCTCTCTCCCTCCCTCCCTCCTTTCTCTCCATTCTCTTTCTTTCTTTCTCCGCTCTCTCTAGCCCCATCTCGCTTCCCCGCACGCGGAAACTCGACCTTTAGGAAACGAGTGTACGTACCCTCCGCCAACCTTGTCTTTCCACGTCTTCTTATTCTTGCCGCCACCCCTCGCCGCTACTTCTTCCACCCGCTTTCCTTCCAACCGCTCATCCTTTTCTCTTCTCTCTTTGCTGTTTCCACGCTTTAGAATTCGCACGCGGGGACGGGGTGAGGGGGAGGGAGAGAATCGTGCAAGTTTATTCCGCGGAATCTAACCGCGGTTGAAGGAACCGCGCGGAAAGATCGAAAGGGATGAGAGTTGATGAGATTTCGAAGGGAACGCGTTCGCGTCCCTTCGCGGAATCTTTTCACGGATCGTCTTTCGACTTGTATTATTATCGCGTCGTGCGCCATATATTTCGAACGGAACAAAAGTTTCTCTCTCTTTTTCCCTTTCGATCCCGATCTCGAGCAAGGGGTCAAGATCCTGGAAGAAGGGAGGACGTACCACAGGTGTCCGCGGTGGGTGGAGGACGAGAGAGGATGCATGCGGTTACCGATGGAAAGGGAGGAAAGAGGGATCAAAAGAGGAGAAGAGAAGAGAGCGTGGGCGTAGGGCTGGGGAGAGTGTTGGAGACAGTTGCCGCGGTGTTGCCGGATCAATTTCGGTGGACCGCAGACACAAACTGTTTCAGTGGACTCGATCGAGCGGTTCTATCTCTCTCCCCCTCTTTCTCTCTTTCGTCCCTTTCATGCGCTTCTTTCTCGCGGGCCAATCTGCGCGTTTCAATCGGGCGGAAATGTTTTCAGGCCCGGCTATTTTCCGCGGTTCCCTTGTTCTTCGACCAACCGTCGTTTCGATCCTTCGTTGAAAAGGAGTCGAGACGATTGGCCGGCGATTGCGGTTCGAAACCGAAGGAGAGGAATTCCACGATCCCTTTCCCTTCGAACGTTTTCTGGAACGCAAACACGATCTTGACCTCGATCCTGCCGATCGAAGGTGTCGCCAAGGTTGGGCAAAAAATTTTTCGCTTCGTCGAAATCGTGAAGAAGCACGCGCGCGTGGCGGAGGGAGAGGCAGCGGAGCGAAACAGCGGGGTAATCAACCGTCCTTTATTTCGGGGGTGAAGTTCTTTGCCTCCAACTACGAGAGAGAAAGTAGGTACTCGCGTGCACGATGACGTGGATTGTCGCGAATAGAGAGATGCGTCGATTCACAGCCCGCTTCCGATTTTTCCTCTGACGGAGAAGGAAGCAGCCAGCCATCTTCTTCTTCTTCTTCTTCTTCTTGCCCGTTTCATCTCGTCCGTTCCCTTATCGATTTTGCAATTAGCGAGAAAGTGATTCAACCTTCCTTTATCCCTTTCAACCGACGATGGAGAATCTACTTCATCCGAGGAGCGAGAATTCGTTGGAAAAAAATATAAGATATACGAATATTTATCCTTCTGGAAAGTCGTGTTTCGCTCGATGAAGACAGAGAGAGAGAGAGAGAGAGAAAGATCGATGCCATAGAAGCGATAGGCTTCGTTTAATATGCATCCATTTACCAACCCGTGGAGAAGACGACGACTATTGGATTATCGGTCTTGTTCGAAGTCGCGAAAGGGTTGCACGAGGGAGACCGCCGGTTCCTTCCAGCCGCGCGAAAAGGGAACGAAGTTCGCCTGGATGAGAGTGAGCGAGAGGGAGAGAGAGAGCGAGAAAGAGAGAAGCGAAGGATGGAGGAGCAGGGGAGGGAAATACTGTCTAAATTCCAATTAAAATTTTCTTCTCTAAAAACAAGTAGATACCGGAGGATGAATAGATAAAACGAAGCGGACCAGAGAGGAGGGGGATGGCGGATGGTGGTGCGTCGAGCGGGGGTGCGGGAGGAGAGCAGTTGTTGGCGAGGGGCGGTTGAACGTAATTAAAGAAGGGGGCGTAACACAGAGTCTTGCAAGCCCCTTCGCACTTATTCCAGATACGGAAAATATAGGGCGGGTAAGCTTCTTGGGACGAGGGGGGTATTATACCTGCGAGGGAGGGTGAGGGGGACAGGGGAGGAGAGGAGGAGGAGGAGGTAGCGAAAGACTCGGTTGTTTCCAGGACATTTTACTCCGTTTCCTCCGGCTGGCGCCTGCTGTCGGCCTCTCAAAGGACGAATTCGAGTTCTCTACCTATTCCATCCCCGAGCCTCTCTTCCTTCTTCCCTTTTACCTCCTTTCTTCCCTCCTTACTTCCTTCCTTCCTTCCTTCCTTCCTTTCGAGCGCGAAGCAATCCACCACCTTCGTCGCACCCTCCCCCTCCCACAGGCTACTATCTCACTCTTGAGAATTTTCCTTGTACACGTGGATTTTCATAAGTCCATTTTCCATTCTTCCGTATCAAGCCTGTCCTCTGAGAGGAAGGAACGACGGAGGAACGTACGTGGGTGACCGATATTTCCCCTTTCGTTTCTCGTTTTCGAACGAGAAATGCGATCGTTCGTTCCACCTCCTCGTCCTCTCCCCCTTCCTCTCCTCGAGTTGAAACGAGGGAAAGGAGCGTGGCGACGATGGACGAGTGGAAATCGAGTGGAAACGATCATCGGTGCGCGGGGCCGGCTAATATGCGTTGGCGAGCGTTGTTATTTGATTTGTGGCGACGCGTTGCGGCGCGTTGTGTGTCCGATATGCCGAAGACATTGACCTACATCAAACACGTGACACCGTACACGTGATGCGGCACACGTGCGTTCCGAAGACAAGCAAAGTCTCATCGCGGCGGAGAAGAAGTTCATCTCTCTCTCCCTCTCTTTCTCTCTATCTATCTACCTTCTTTTCCAATTCGTTTCGTTCAAAAAATCGCATCGGTGGACGTTCCGATTACGAAATTTTGTCTCTGCTCGAGAACCGTGATTGTTCGCCGAGACAGAAACGCAACAACGTATTACATTACAACGTTAATCGCGTGAGTTTCGGTCCACGATTTCCCCCGTTCGTTGCAAAAGACGGGAAGCAAAGTTTCGGCGGACACGACTAGGGAACGGGAGGAGGAGGAGGAGGAGGGGGAGGAGGTGGAGGAGGAAAATTGAAGGTGTCGCCAGAGGATTCCCCGAGACCAGAGACAATGGAATGTCGTGTTATTCCACCGACACCGGGGAGGGCGCGTTTCCCGTAGTTTTTCCGAATTATGCGAGCCAGCCAGCATTCACGGGCCTGTGTGCATTCTCGAGGTCTACGCGAGAGTACGCGAAAGAGAGAGAAAGAGGGTGTCGCATACTCGTCGGCGCACGGTGTCGTTATATCGACGAAGTTGGTGTCGGGTCCAGAAAGGACAAAAGCGTCGGCAGGGGCCGTCCAATTAGCACGTAGCACTGCCTTAGCAGCGTCCTCCGACGTCGAACGGCTCTAAGACGCCTTTTCTCTGGCCGAGGATCGATAGACGTGTGTACGTGTCTGTGTATATAGGTCCGCGGCACCGGTGTGTAGGTGCATAAGCGAAGAACGGCAAAGGGTGGAGGGTGGTAATGCGGGGTGGAGGGAGGGGGGGGGTGGAAGGAAGGCCGGAGAGAAGAGAAGAAGCGGAGAGGCGAAAGAGACGAAAGAGGGTGGAAAGAGTGAGAAACGGCGTGTAACGGCGGGGTGGAGGGAGCGAGAGAGCGGTCCGCCCCTCGGAGCTTGATATTTAAATCTCCCCTTTTCTAATTTCTCCCCTCTCGCCGCGCCCGGCCCCCCTTTAGCCCGCCGCCGCCTCTGGTGCTCCGTTCCGCTTGCCCACCCTCTTTCATCCACCCCACACCCACTCCCCATTTCCAACCGGCTCCGCCAGCACCGGCCGCCATCATGAAAATATTAAGAACTCGGGAAAATGGCCGCCCCCACTCGCGAGCTAAGGAAAAGCTTCGCTCTCTCTCTCTCTCTCTCTCTCCCTTTCTCTCTCTCCCTCCCTCTCCCTCCCTCCCGCTTCTTCTTCTTCTTCCTTCTTCCTTCCTCTTTCTCCCGAGCCTTCTGTCTCCCGTGTCTCGCCCTCTGTCTTTCGCCGGCAACTTGGTTCTTGCACACCTACGGAGGTTACACGGACGCAACCGCTGGGCACACGGGGGGTTGATACTGCCACCGGTGGTGGTGGGATGGGGTGGGGTGGGATGGTGCACCGTGCCTCCACCGAGGGGAGCTGCAGCCAGACTTTCCGGGCAGAAACTCGTTTTCTCGTCGGCAACTCGCTTCGACCGTCCCCCTCCGCCTCCTTCTCCTCCTTCTTCTTCTTCTTCTTCTTCTTCTTCTCGCGACTCGCAACTCTTCGAGACCACCCTCCAAGCGTCCAATTTCTCTTCGCTTCGCGTACCTCGTTTCACGATCGAAGAATCGAGAGGCGCATCCTCCCCCGCCGTTTTAACGGAATTTTGCCAGCCTTGGAAATTCGTGTTTCGCGTAAAAATCGATACGAAAGTAAAGAACGGATAGGAGAACGGAAACAGAGAGAGAGAGAGAGAGAGAAGGGGTCCTCGACTTTCACCAGAATTCAAACACGGTTAGCGTGGTACGGATGAATGGGGGTATGAGTTTGTCCCACATTCGGCTTCCTCCTTCCGTGCACTCGGGCTTCCTACGGGAGTGTGTGTGTACGTGCGTGCACACGCGTGCGTCTCCGGATTACCGCGAGAGAGAGGGTGACTCGGAACACGTGGCGGGGCATGCATATGTACGCGCGCGAAACCGCGCCAGAGATTAGAACGAAACGATCGAAATTAGATCGTATCGCGCTCCGATCTGTCCCTCACCGAAAAGTGTCCTCTCGATCCTCCCTCATTCCCTCCTCGTCTCGTCGATCTCCCTCTCTCTCTCTCTCTCTCCTCGAATTCGAATTCGAAAAAGAAAAAGAAAAAGAAAAGGACGATCTAAATTTTCGGAAGAAAGAGGGATATATATATATATATATATATATTCTTCGTGCTCGTGATCGATCGATCGTCGCTCCGAAACGGATGTCGTTGCCACCGCTCGCGTTTTAATCCCATTCCCATTCCCCCGCGTCTAAGGCGTTACGGGATTACCGACGATCGGATACGCAAAGAATCTATTCGTTCGGGGGAGGAGGTGGAGGGGGGAGAGAGAGGAGTCCAATCTCTTAGAAATCCGCAGCCGATCCCTTTCAGCTAGCGGCGTAGCGGGTAATACGTCTTCGTCAACGGCGCCATCTTGGCCGGCGAAAAGGGGCGAGGGAGGAGGAGGAGGAGGAGGCGGCGGCTGCGGCGGGAGAGGGGTGGGGGAGCGATTAAGAAAATGAAGATAGATACTGCGGGATAAAGGAGCCGTGGCGAGGAAGGCAGCCGTGACGAGGGGAGGAGGGGCGTAGGTACGCGGTGGCCTGTGCCTTGCCACGATCGGCAAGAAATAGCTCAGAAGAGGGCTTGATCGCGCGGAAGATTTCCACGACGACGGTGTGTAATCGTGCGACACAGCCGCGATCAATTTCGTCCCTTCCTCGGACGGGGTTCCTCGCTTGTGCCGCGGTCGCCGCCAAAATGCCGTAGGCGATCGCTTGTCACCGATATACGAATACCGCTTTCCAAGACGGATCGCTCCTATAATTCCGCTCCTCGATTCCCTACCTCGACTCCTCCGACCGATCCGACCGATTTTCCCTTCGAAACGCTATTATATCACGCGATTGGGAAAAGAGCAAAATGTGTCTTCCGTCTTCTCTAACTCTCTCTCTCTCTTCCTCTCTGTTCGAGGAAGAGGAACGGCGCGATCGATCTCGCCGGGGGAATCGTCCATCGATGACGTTGATCCTTGGCATTAAACGGCGCGACATTTGAAACGCGACTCCCACGGGATGGTAGCTCGAGGTATAAGAATAAAAATCAATCGGCCTGTGCGACGAGGGATACGAGCGACGCGATGAGTGTGGGATGGAAGAGGCACGAGTTGGAAGTTGTTATTCCCCGTCTCGGGGAAATATGCTCGGCTCGCGATTCATCTTTTTACGGGGTACTTAGGCGGGGTTGCCATAGCGACGAACCTGGTGGTATCAGGAGGAATCGTAAAATTAAGTAACGGGAAGATAAGAAAATATTCATCTTGCCTTCCGACCCGAACTCTCGCAGCCGCCACCCTCCTGATCGCCTAGTTCTCGCACCCGTTCGGGGGCGGGGGGAGAACGGCTTCTCTCTCCGTTTTCCAGGGACGATGGTGTGCGGCCTGGAGGAAGAGTCGCGCCTGGAGGAGGCTCGGGGCGGTTGCCGGAGACTGGCAAAGTGGTTCGAACCACCGAAGGGACGTGACGAGGCGCGGGGCGAGGCGGCGGCGGGGCGGAGGGGAGCGGGCAGGGGCAAAAATGGATAAAGTTTCGTCCAATCCTCTTCCAAGCCTAGGCATCGGAGCTCGCGGGAGAATTTTCGGATAAACGAGGCCATTTTCTTCCGAATTACTCTCCCCTTCCCCGCTCTTCCTCTTTTTAAATTCCGTCCCAGTATTCTCGAGGAGAATTTTCCTTATCGCCAATTCTCGTCCGTTCGAGAGAGGAGAATTCTTCTCGTCCTCGAATTCGGACGATAAACTCGCGGTGATCGTGGAACGATCGAGAAAGAGGGGTCGGGTTAGCGTTATCACCGCTAACGTTCGACGTTAATGTTTTTGTCGGCGGTTTGCGGCCGGGTAGTAAACAACTGATACACCCTCTTAACCCCATCCCTCGCGCTCGTTCAGACGCGGGGATGCAGTTCGCCCACTCTCCTCCGCCCCCTCTCTCGCTCTCTTCCACGCCGCTGTTTCGCAACTCGTGCCACTTGGGTGAAACGTGAACGTGTACGCGTTACACCGGTTCGTGGTTGCCCGTACGCCCCTGTAACGTAATCGTTTCCACTCGAAAAAGAGGCAAAGGTAGGGAGGGAGAGAGAGAGGGGGAGGAAGGGAGGAATAAGGAAGAGAGGACCCACGCATCCACACACACACGTGTGCGCTAATGGCCTGTTCAAAAATGTCGCCTCTTAAAACACACCAAGGGTCGGATCGCCTATCACCCCGTCTCGTGAACCACACGCTCGACCAAGAGCCAGCTCCAACCAGCCCGCTTTAGCCAGGGGCTAGAGAAATTTTCTTCCACGGGAGTAACGCGAGACTCGTGCCACCCGAAACGCTCGACTATCGCGTTGCAAGCTCCTCACCTGTCCAATTTGCACGACCTCCTCTAGCCCCGAGGTAATTCCCATCCTTTCTCTCTCTCTCTCTCTCCCTTTTCTTTCCTTTCGAAACGGAGAGAAACGATTCGATCTTTAAAAGTTCGCTCTCCCATCCATCCATCCGTCTCGGATATGGAGAATCGAAGCGTGTTTTCGTCGTGCGGAGCCGCTCCAGATCCGGACGAAGTATCGAGGTGAAGGGGTTGAAAACCCGATCACGAAATTCGGTAATGGAGAAAGCGAGCGGGTGGCCGAGCGCGGGAGCGGTAGTTTCTCGAAAAGTTTTATGGGCCGAATTTTGAAAGTTGTGCGCAATGGCGGCAATGGTGGGGGAGGGAGCCGGTCTCGCGGAGTTTAAGAGGGTAGTTCGCGTGGCCGTAAATTTTCTCCCTGGCCCCGGTGGTGGTGGTTTCGGTGGGAGGAGGGGTGGGTCGAGGTGGAGTTAAGGGCCGCGGGCAAAACGCTAGCGAAGGCTCTCTCGCCTCAGCCACATATCTTTCCACCATCTTCTATCAATAATTCCATCCCTCCTCCACCCTCTGAAACTTGGCCTTGCGCGAACTCGCGCCGCGATAATGCATCCGGCGAAACTTCGAAAAATCGAGAGTCGATTTCGATCGGGGACGTGCGCTTACCCTTATCGGAAACCAAGAAACTCTCGAAACTTCACCTCACGTGTGTATTGTACGGCCAATGACTCGTTTGGAGGAAGAAAAATGGACGGAAGACGGATAGGCACGCTGGAGGAGCGACGCTGGAGGATGAGTGGAGACAAAGAAAGAGAGAGAGAGAGAGGGAATCGGGGGAGGAAAAGGGGTTGGTTCGTTAGCCGGACGTGGCTGGAGTCGGAAAGTCGGTCCTCTCTCGCAATCCCTTTCCCTGGACGACGGGAGAACGCACAAGACCCCTTTCTAGGCGGTTGGTGCATGTACTTACTAAGGCGAGGACACTAGTCTCGACTCCCCTCCGGTAGGTGGGTAGGGTAGGTGGTAGGTAGGTGGCCTGTTCGCGCGGCAGCCACCACGGCGGCGGACGTAGTATGCAGATTCGTGAAATAAATGCTCGAAAGTTTCACTATAACTCTGCGCGCAAAATCTCCAGCTCGTCCTGCTATCCCCTCCTCTTTCCTTCACGCCCCCTCCCCCCGCCGTTTCCCCGTGGCCTAGAGCAGAGCCCTCCCCCCTCCTTCTTGCCGCCCCTTCGCCGCGCCAGGAGCATCCGCATTATTTAGTGCTTCCGCATAGTCCACGGAAAATGGGCAGGAAAGCTACCGGAAAAACCTCAGGTTGCCTGGTCCGTGGCAAGATGGCTCCTTACCCCCGAATTACATCTCCACACCCTTACCCTTCTCTTCCTGGATAAAGAGAAAATCCTATCCGTCTCGAATGGAAAAATCTCTTCCTCCTTTGTGTCGTATACCTGTAATCTGCACGTCGTGTCGTGAAAATACTTTCGAGGAAATGGAGGTTCGGATTAGACGAAAGATTAGATTGAGTTAAAGGAGTTTTTATAGGACGCAATAGGATCAGGACAGGTAAATGTGAATTGCATGCATTCACATTTGGGGAGAAACAGGTAGAAGAGAGACAGAGGTCGATGCCGATACTGGTTACACCGATTGTCGGAAAGGAAGGAGAGAGGGGAGAAAAGGCGGAAAAAAGTGGCATTGCTCGTCCCTCGAGGGGCGAGATTTGCTCATCCCCCGTGAAATCAGGGCAGGGAAAAAAAATCAGTCGCCCCAGAGTTTTTTCTCGGCCTTTTTTCCCTTCCTTTTCCTTTTTTTTCCTCTTTCCCCTTCCTTTTTTCTCGCCCCGGTAAGCCCTCCGATAAACGCGGCCAATAAAAATAACGAGCGGCCACCCGCACGTACACTCCACCCCCTTGTGCCTGTGCTCATTCGCTCGTCGAGTGGGGGGAGGTGGTTCGCGGTACGAAAGGGAAGGAGGTTGTTGCTTCAAACCGCAAGCCGCCAACGAGAGGATACGGGACTTTGTACCTATCCTTTCACCCTCTTTCTCTCACCCTCCTCTTTGTCCTGATTGTTTTTCTTTTCCCCTCGAAGAAAATGAAAAAAAGGATTCAGAGAATTCGATCTCGTTAAAAACCGCGGATTTTTAAATGCGCCATTCGCTACGAGTCTCGAGGAAGGAAATGCGAATCTGTGTGTCATATTTATGTCACACGTCCACCAATCCAAAACGACGAGATCTACGTACATCTCTATGGGATTAGATGCAATATAATATACAATAAAATATAATATAACATGATATAATATAAAAATTTTGTTCGTTTCTCTCATCGATACTTACGTGGATTAATTACGATTCGATAATTTCGTACTCGCGTAGTAGTTGCAACAGTTTGGAAAGTATCTCGACTTTCAACCATTTGAGCGATTCGTCGCGTACGAAAATAATATTTACGATTTCGAACGTACGAATTATATCCGTTCCGTTGCTGCGTACCGCGTGGTGTCAACAAAGGACTGTCAACAAAGCGTCTCGAATTGGAGAAGCACTGCTATTATTCTCACGCCATCAGTAGCCGAAAGGTTGTTGCACGTTCACGTTTCTCTCTTCCGCGCTCTCGTCGCGGCGAGTTTTTGAAGAAGTTTATCGATTCGGGAGGAGTGCGGAATCCCGGCTCGTCGTCGGGCCGTTTTATTTCGAAAATTGCCGGGCGACTTTGGGGAAGTTGCGGGGGCGGATTTCGGAAAGGCTAGCGCGGATGAAGTTGCCGGTATCCGCGGCGACGAACTTTTCGCGCGGAAACGTACACAATAACCGGCGCGCACACGTTGGCAAGCGTGCAAGTGGAAGAGAAACGGTGTGTGTTGCACCGTAGGGGTTGCACTCACGTTTGTTCCCAGCCCCTTTCTCTGTGCGCGTGTTCAACCCGCTCCTTTCCATGGCAGCCACCTAATCCCGCCGAGATTAAGATAACCCCGAAAAATGTTCAGCTAAGTCGCCAACTTTGTCTGCAAGGCGTGCTTAAAACGTGAGAATCCACCCCCGTGTTCCCCGAAGCGAACGTGCCCCACCTCCGTCTTGAATTTATATCCCAACCAGCCTTGATCGCCTCCTCCTACGCTTCCCTTCTTACGCATTCTTCTTCTTTCTTTTCCTTCTTCCTTCTCGATCGTCCAATTGCACGATTCGCCTATACTTTTATCCATTGCGAATAAAAATCTTCTTGCAACGTTTCCTCGTTTTTCTTCGCAGATTTCCTTCTCCTTCTCTGAAGACGCGAGAGAATACGAGAATGAAGGGAGAGAAAGTGAATGAAGACACATCTGGCAGTTTCTCGCTTCTCGATGATCGAGAAAAGGGTGTCACGGATCGGTTTGCCGCGTGGATGGATCAGGGAAGGAGGACGAAACATCTTTGGTGTAAAAACTTTTAAACCTGTAAACTCGTACATTTGTCACCTCGTATGATATTCGAAAACGTTGGAAACTTACTGGTTCATTCGTCAAGCGACTCGTGACGCTGCGGTTCGTTGATAATTTCATTAACAATGGCCTGTTCATCCGTAGGGATACGTTGTTATCGATCGAATCACCATGTTGGACCACCATAATGTTCCCGCGTTCTCTCCCGTAACTTTAATTACATCGTTCGCTTAATATTACCCTCGATCGATTAAACCGCCTAAGAAAAAGCGCCTCGCGACACGATATTGGACACGATTCACCCGTAAATCGAATAAAACCCAAATCCACATCCCTGAACGAATCTTTTTCAAACACTGCTGGAAAGAAGTTTCGCTTCGTTCAATCCGATAGCGAGCTATGAACTTGAATACTTCAAAATATCATTTTATGAAGCTTGGAAACTACTATCTTCGAAACTACATCGATCATTTTTTCACACAGTACATTTACGATCAATATATCACGAGAAATAAAAACGAATTTAGAATTCTCTGTATTGCACGCTAATCGAGATATAGATTCGGATCGTCGTTTCGGTTTCAGTGACAGAAATACGTGAAAAAAACCAATCGGCGTTCCCGCATCCCCCTCACGAGACCTCTTCCCACCGGCCAACTTCTTAACGGCGATGAAGAGGAATAGAGAGAGGGAAAAGCGCGTGGACGGGCCGTAAACTCGCGAGAGGGCGAGACCCTCGTCGACATATGTCGCGGTAAAAAATGGCCTCGAAAAAGGGAGGACTGGGGGGCCACCGCAAGGGCCGGACGAGTAATAAAGTAATTTTATGAAGTGGTCGGCGACGTCCGCTCGCTGCGTCGGGGCTCGGCCCGAGTGAAAAATTGCCCGGGACACCGAGTCCCCCGCGCCACTGGAAATATCCTCGCTAAACCGCCCTTTAAGTGAAAACATACTGTCTTTCCTTGCCACCGGACAAAAAGCACGGCCCGAAAGGGTTTCCCTTAACGCTCTTCCCCCCCTCTAGAATACGCCGCACCATCTCCACGCCTATCCTCCCTCGATCCTCGGCCATGTAACAATCGTCGCCAGTACAATTTCGCCCGTACAATTCCCCGAACGTGGGTTTAGAAATCCCGCCACTTTCCCCAGATTTCCCCTCCTCCCTCAATTTCATCCACCGGTTCCGCCCCTATTATTCATCGGCCGCGAATAAATTCGAACTCCTTCTTCCATTTCTTGGGAAACGCAGGGTCCAACTTGAGCTTATCCATCCGCGGGTTCCCACCCGTGTATTAAATTTAAGAGAAGTTCACCGGGTTCAACGGGCGAGGGGCAAGTGTAATATCGTGGAAGCAACTTGTACGAACGCGTGTGTATGTGTGAGTGTGCGTACGTACGTATGGAATCCGACGGAAAGAGAGGAGGGGAGGAGGGACTGTCTGGCCCGAGCGGGGGCAGATATAATAAATTAGAAAAAGCCACGGGCCGTGCCCTCCTCCCTCGTGTCTTGGCTTGCCTCGCCCTCCCCCCGCGCTAAACTTTGCCGGCTATTAGATTACAAGGAGCATCTGCAGAATCTCGGTTGGCGGCCGTTAATTTTCGTTAAAAAGCAAATGGTAGCGCGCGAAGAAGCACCCGCTTCGGCTTCCCTTCTCTTCTCTTTTCGGCCTGGCTCCCTCGCTCCCTCCTCTGAGATAAGTAAGTACGATTTTACACGGTTAGCCGAACGTTAACGCGGTTCCTCCAGACATCCACGAAGATATAACGCCAGACTCGCTCGTTTCGCGCGGCTCTCGTGTCGCGTGCCGGCGGAGAGGGTGTCGAGGGTGAGCGGCCCTTTTCGTTTCTCTCCACGAGCAGGCGTGTGCACGGGGGATATTTCGTCTCGGGGATATTTCGCCGGCCCTCGAGACCGATACTTGCATCCGTGCAACGATGCGAGTGGAGGAGCTACGCGAGTGTGTAATGCTCGATCGTGTCACCGAAGGAGGGGGGAGAATTTATCGTAGGGAGAGAGGAGGAGGGAAACGCTCGAGCTCGATTGGTTTCAGGTGCGACCTTAATATCGACGTGGAAACGCATTAATTAACGCGATGCACGGAAGCACGGCAAGTTTTATACGTGAGGAAGGGAAACGTTGGAAACAGAAGGGTTGCCCGTCCCTCTTCCCTCCCCCCTTCTCGTTTGAACAAGAGTCGGAGAAACGGGAGTTTGCCGCGCGTGCGAAGCGACCCACGTCGAGCTACGAGCTACGCCGTCCTTTCGTTAGATGGCAACAGGAGCGTTGTCCTGGCCTGTCTTGTGAGGGTTCTTGTCCGGGCTAAATTGGCGATAAATTTCCCCTTGGAAAGTGTTTCTCGCCTCTTGTTATTCGCGTGGAATAAGTGATATAAATATGTTCGCCGAAAATGTTGACAAGTTTTTCTTTCGCGGTTCGTTGGGCGGGGAAAGGAAAAAAAAAAAAGGAAAACTTATTATCCATCCGTGTAGATTTCCTCGAGGATCTGTCTTAACGTCTATTTTAAATTTATCATCCAATTCCCGACGAAGGTTTACGAGCCGGCCCGTGTTTTATCCGTCTGCTTACCCGTCCATCCCTTTACCCTCCGTCTTTCTTTCCGCGGTTTTTATCCTTATACCTACGGAATGGAAGCAACTCGGCTTTGGGAAAGCGTTTAATAGCCGGGCAAATTAGAAACCAGCTGCGTTAGCGAGCCACCGCTTGAATCTTTTACAAGCGAGCTGAAAAACTCCCGTATTCTCGTATAAAATGGCGGAAAAACGAGCATAAACGGGCGTTTACGATGTTACCGTAAAAGATGCATACGGTCTCGCGTCAACGCTCCTCAAATTGCGCTTGAAAGGAGCTCGAGAAGAGAAGGGAAGGGAAAAGAAAAGAAGAAGAAGAAAAAAAGAGGTCGTAGCGATAAAGAACGAAGTGAAGAAAGGAAGAAAAAAGAAAGAAAAGAAAAAGGAAAACACCCTTTCACCCTCGAGTGGAAGCTAACTTGTCCGTGTACGTTCACAGATTGTTGACACGTGGCGTGCCTCGCCACTCCACAGATTCTCTCTCCACGTTCCAATCGTCCAACGATGTCCCTCCTATCCCATGCATGCATACACGCAATGCATGCGTGCGTGGTATACGCGTGTGCGCGTGCGTTCCTGCCTCTCGTTTTTCTCTTTATCTTTTTTCCTCCTTTTTTTCCTGCCCCTTTCCATCCCCAAGCGCGCGATCCACCACGGGAGGGTACTTTTTTTCTAACAGGTGGTGGCCCACAGAGGCGCCGCTTTTTTTATTTCACCCCTCCTCTCTCGCATTCCACCCCTTCCACTGTTTTTCCTCCTCTCTCTTTCTCTCTTTCTCTCCCATCTTTTCCTCTCGCCTCTTTTTTTCCTCTTTTTTTCTCTCTCTCTCTTTTTTTTACAGGTGCACCCATTATCCCCCGTTCCGCTTTCGCATCAGTGTCCTATTCATCCACCGCAGACCAGAGTGGCCACTTGCTCCACGCTTTTTCACTTAATTAGAGGTCATAAACTGCTGCCCCGCTCGCTTTATACCGTGGAAAAAAAAGGAGAAGAGAGAGAGAGAGGGAAAGCCTCGCGTTCCATAAATTACTTTTTCTCCTTTTTTCCCTTCTTTTCCCTCCTCCAACCGCTCTTCGCCCCCTGTCTCTCCCGGTTTTTCAGAGCCGGGACTTTACACGGCGTGAAGAGTTAATTAGCATGCAGTGAAAACGAGCTCGGGATGCTCGGGGTGTGTAATTAGCGTCACCAGGAGAAGATCCGAGACGCATTGTCCATCGTTTCCAATCGTTCCTCCTTCTTGCGATGTCTTTGCCATTTCGATTCGTTCCTTTTCTTTCTACCCTTTTTTCTACCTCTTTCAAAATTACGTATTCCAACGAATATCACGTTCCAATATCGCTTTAATCCAGACGACGAGCAATTTGCCGCGATAGGGGTGGGGGGAGGCGATTTTTCATTTTAATCGAGGCGAAGGAAAGGAGGGGCGAGGAATCCCGATGGATCGCGAACGAGCGAAAATGAAATCTGACCAAGTCAAGTTTTTGCTCGCGGGGGCGAGAAACCGCGGTAAAAAGTTCACCTCTCCTCCTCCTCCTCCTCCTCCTCGTTCTCGTTTCTTTTCTCGCGCACCGCTTCGAACCGACCTCCGCTCTGAAACCGAGAAAGCGCGTAGAAAACTTTTCACTTTTCTCGTCGCCTCCCCTCCTCCCCTCTCCCCTCCCCCTTCTCCTCCTCCCGGTGGACCTCGAAATCTTTTCGCCGCGAGCAATTCGACCTCCCTCTTTCACCGGCGAAATTTCCTTCGCCCTCCCCCCTCCCGGCGGAAAAAGACGGGCTGGAAGGTGGTAGGGGTGGTGGTGTGGGGGCGGAAGGAGGGAAAAGTTCTTTCTTTTTCGTGGGTACTTTTCTTTAACGGCGGCGTTGGATCCGTTGGAAAAGGGAGCGCGGCGGAGAGAGAGTTAGTCCGCCCCCCGAGGGTGGGGGTTTTGAAAGGAAAAGAAGAAGAAGAAGAAGAAGAAGGAGGAGGAGGAGGAGGGGGAGGGAGGTAAGGAGAATCCATCCCCGTTGCCCTCTCGGAAAAAGGGGTGGCTGGGTCGCTGGACCAACGGTGGGGGTAAGACTGGCGGTTGGCGCCCCTTAACTACCCCTTACGAGGCAAATCAATAAAAATACGAAAGTGTTCTTGTTCGATGCCGGCCAACCACCCGGCCGACGCTATAACCATTGCTCCTCTCGAAATTTTCTTCTCCAAATTTCGCGCCTCTTCGAATTTTTCAAGTTTCTCTTTTTAGGATCGGGGCGAGATGCGATGGTCGAGGTATTTCCAGATGGAGAATTTTATTTGTATACTCTTCGTGATAAATTCCCGGCAACAATTGTTCGAAGGGATTGATACTCGGTTCGATCAATTCGATCGATTGATTCAATTTTACGAAGATGATACGAGAAGAACGTGTAAAGGTGTGTGCACTGTTTATGTCGCTCGACGGACACGAGCGTCGCGGGACCGCACGACAGAGGCAAGAGAGAGGTCCTTCGCCTGTCTCCAGTTCAGCTTTGTTGACAAACCCGATACTACGCGCTACGTGGTTACAGAAGAGGTATATAATTCGAATATTCAGCATCGTAAATGTTATTTTCGAAGTTGGGACAATCGTCCAAGCGTTCCAAGCTAAGAAATATTTTCGAAACTGTATTAATTATTTTAATAGTACGTTTAAGCTTATTCGTGTATACGAATATCAATTATCTTGTCTCAACTGCTCGAACACTGGAAAATATTACATTTATAAATGGTCGTAAGAAATCGTGATTAATCGTAATTAATCTACGCTCGTTGACGAGAAGTAGAAAAATTCTCTGGATTCTATGCCTGTACGCGCGTGCAAAAGTAAACGTTTCCTTTCAAATCAGAGAGATCGTACAATCTCTTGTCACGAACGATCGTCTTTCCTCGAACACAACGAAACGTTCTCGTTTCGTGTCACGTGCGACGGTAGAGAAGCGGATAAGGAATAGAAAAAAGACGCAAAGGGAGATTTTATTTCAAATTGTCGTCGTATTCGGCGCGTGTGCGCGGATCAAAGGAAACTGGATTCCATCTTTCCACGCGTGTTGCTGATTCGGCGAGCACAGCCACAGCGTCGCGTTCCTATCGCGCTTACAAGTGTCATGGCATGTGTTTTGCGCCGCGAGCGGCACTCGAACCTCGTTGCGTCCCTCCAGGACTAGCCTCACGTCGGTGTTGGATCGTGGCAAAGTACCTTCGAGAGTCGAGGGTGCTCGTAAGACAAAGTGCTTCTCGAAGAAGTTGGTAAATGTTTGACCGATACTCAAACGCCCCGCGCTCCAAAACGTTCCCGTTTTCCATTTTTCCGTCGCTCCCTGTAAAACAGAATATTTTCTGTTGAACAAACATTATCATCGTACGATTCCACCGGAGGAGACAGTTTCCCGCCTCCCGCGCGAAAAGCAACGCGTTGGTCGTTGACCCGTTGAAAAAGTAACTAAGTTAAAAAGTTGGGGAACAAAGTTTAGTTGAAACGATCGTTTATCAAGATGCTCGAATAATACGTTTATTCAACCGTAATCTTCACCCGTTTGGCGCTGCACTTATTTATACGATCGTTATTTACCTTTCGTAAGATGAATTATCGAAACGGCTACCTCACTGGCGTGCCGACTGTTATTAAATTTTACCCTATTAGAAGAAACAAGCGAGTTTACGCGTGAATAAAAATGATGCATCTCGAGTAATCTGGAGACACACGTGGAGAATTTTCTCGGGAGAAAAATCTGGATACGAAGATTAAATCCACAGGAGAGAAGGGAACGAGGGAGTATACTTATTCCAGTACCATTATTATTATAAGTTGGAGTGGCGTAATCGAGGCGCGCATCGTCTCTTTTCTCCGCGCGGCTGAGCCGAAGGAAAAATCCATCCCCTCGCCGATAGAGCGGCAGAGATAGGGAAGGAGGGTGAATCTTAAAATACAACCCCTTGGAAGAGTGGCTGGGATCCCCTCCCCCTCCCAGCCTTCTTTTACCCTCGTTCCTTGGACGACCCCCGCCCTGGAACCCCTCCTCGCCCCGAGAACCCCTCCTACGCCTCCGCGATCCGGCAAATCATCCGGGGCCACGTTCTTTTGTTCCTTCTTCGTGCCGCGAAAGATTTTCTCGGAATGGTAGCCGAGCGGCGCTTGAAGAGCTTCGTGAAAGCCCGGCAAAAAGCCTGAAGCGAGCCCCCGAAGCGTCGCGTATAAATACAGCGTTAAGATGCAAAGCGAAAACAGCGAACGGTTTGTCGTTTCTTCTCGATCTCGTTTTAAGGGGAAGCAAAGAAACGCGATTGTTCTCGGCAGATGTTTTCTCGATACCTAGCTATCGGGATTAATGCTTATTGTTATCGGATTTGTAGACGTTTACGCGAGATAATTAAGCGAGCACGCTCCTCAGAAATACACTCGTGATCGCGGGGATAAATATACTTGGAATATTTCGTATACTATACTTTCCTGCGTTTCCTGCACGCGTGATTTCGAATTTTCCAATTTCAACAATTTCTTTAATCGTCTCGCTTTCGAAAACTCGCAGTTTACACTACGTATAATAAGTTTGGCCGAGACTCGTAACGTATAACGTATATGATTACGAAAATGATTACTCGTTAATTATCGTAATTTTTGTATGAAAGAATTGGATGGAAATTCTAGAAGGATTTCTTTTCCAGAAGATTGGCACAGCGTGTTATAGAAAGTTGGAGTGATAATTTACACGGTGACGGTTTATCGCTGCGTGGACGTTATTGTACTCTGCCGACTGGTGTGGCGGGAGAGATGGTCGATCGACCGAAACTTGACTTGGCGTCGTATTAAAGAAGCACGACAAAAGGGGTGGCGAGAAGAGGGTAAAAATCTTAAGACCCTTTGTCTCGGTGACGCCATTTTATCATTCCTCGCCCCCGCCACGGCCGAGCGCACCCCTCGTTCAACATATTTCAAGTGACAAAAAGCGTCCCTCTTTCGAGCACCGAGATTCATCCCCTTCCCCCTTTCTCCCTCCTACGTCTCCTCCTTCTCCTCCTCGATATGCACCGCTGTTTCTAACTTTAATTACCCCCATCCTCGCGGCCGAAAAAAAAGAGGGGAAGAAAAAGGAGAAGAAAATCACTCTCCCAAAATCAGTCGCACAACGAGCAAGTCAACGAGCGTTCACTCAAGAAAGAATCATCCCCCGCGCACGATTTTCGATATTTTTCGAGCAAATTTTTTTCCCTCTCCCACCCCTTTCCCCGTGAAAACTGAAAAGCGATTTCTTCGCTCGGCCAGACTACGCGAAGTATAACTATCGGGAAATTAAACGATAACGATGTTAGTACGAGCGAATCTTGGGGCAGGGTTTCTCTAATCGGAAACTCAATATGGAAACTTGGTTTGGTACTTTGCTTGCTCGCGGAAAGACGCTGAAATCGATTCCGGCTTGTTTGCGCGATCGAATGTAACGGGATACATCATCTCTCGCTCTTTCTGCATTCCTCAGAATTTCTTTCTTTCTTCTCTTTTCTTCTTTGGATTTAGCCAAAAATATATATCGTATCGTATATACGTACATATATATATATATATATATATATATATATATATATATATATATATATATAGGAGAAGAGATGCGTGAATTTTATTTTTTTCCACGAAATATATATATTTATGTATTCACGAAATGAAAGAGATAGGTTTTATTTCTATGCTAATTGGTCCAAGGACGATTTATTTTATCGCGAGAGAGAGAGAGAGAAAGTATGTTGTTTCGTTAAGAACATATATATATATAGGAGAAGAGATGCGTGAATTTTATTTTTTTCCACGAAATATATATATTTATGTATTCACAAAATGGAAGAGATAGGATTTATTTCTATGCTAATTGGTCCAAGGACGATTTATTTTATCGCGAGAGAGAGAGAGAGGGCATGTTGTTTCGTTAAGAACATATATATATAGGAGAAGAGATGCGTGAATTTTATTTTTTTCCACGAAATATATATATTTATGTATTCACGAAATGAAAGAGATAGGTTTTATTTCTATGCTAATTGTTCCAAGGACGATTTATTTCATCGCGAGAGAGAGAGAGAGAGGGCATGTTGTTTCGTTAAGAACGATCGATGCCAGTTGCCGTGACGTTCTCGCGTTTATCGAGATGGTCTCGAGCCGGGCGCATTGTAAGTATTAAAGCAAGCTATCGGCCATGTTATTCGTCTTTCATTCCTACCGAAAACCGAGGGTGAGGCCTGTAGACCGAGTTGGCGAGGGTGGGTTGACGTCAGAAAAACCACCCCCGTCCAATTCAGCCACCCTTCCGTCCCCCGAGTTTTCTTCCATCCCCTTTCGCCATTGCGGACCACTGGCAGCCAGTCGGCGAGGGGATTGCCCGGAAAAAGAAACTCCGAAGTAAAATGGCCGTGCCAGATTCCTTTTATTCCTCCTTGCATTTTTCCCTCCCTCCGAACGGGGATTCAATCCGAGAAAACCGAGAGCCGGATCGAAAGTTATTCGTTTCTTGATTTTCATCGAGGGAGGGGGGGAATCAGAGGGTGAGATAGTTGGGAAGAGGCGATTAATCGCGCGGAATAAAATTTCCCCTTTCTCCTTTTTCTCGCAATATTTTCTTACAATACATAAGCCTCGCGTTCCGTTTAAGGGAAAGGGTTTCGTTTTCGGAGAATTCGGTCCTCGAGCTCTGTTTAATTTCCCTCCCCGGCAAGAACACGTGCTAGATGTAACGTCGAGGCAAGGAAACTTGGAAAACTTGAAAGCGATCCACTCGTTTGCCATTCGTTCACGCGGGAGAGATATATTAAAAAAAAGGAAAAGGGAAAGAAAAGGGAAGAAAGGAGGGTGAATATGAATCGAACTTTTGCTCGAACCCGCGACGTACGTCCAACAATGAAACGTGTATGTATTCGCGAGTTTCATCAGAGAAGGCTTTTTCGAAAAGTTGCGTTTTACTTGGAGATTAACGAAGCTTTCGCGAAACTTGCAGTTTTAATTTCGTTTTAATCGTTCCCTCGAGCCAGGG
Source organism: Apis cerana (assembly GCF_029169275.1). Taxonomy (NCBI): domain Eukaryota; kingdom Metazoa; phylum Arthropoda; class Insecta; order Hymenoptera; family Apidae; genus Apis; species Apis cerana. The sequence continues at coordinate 10,664,701 of NC_083865.1, forward strand.
AAAAATCCTCCCCGCCTCTCTCTCTCTCTCTATGAATTCGATCGGCCGGAATCCGAGTCCGTGTGGGATAGAAACGAGAGGGAAAAGAGTGACGCGAGGTGGGCCGGGACGTTAACGCGGTTATTTCTCGAGTTTCGAGAACGACGCGGTGGAATCAAAGCGATTCCTCCGTGGGGAATTGGAAGCAGCGTCGCGACGGGACGAAAGTTTGAAGTCGATCGGGCGTGCAACGTTCTTTGAACTTGGAATTTTCCATCTTCCCTCCTTGGACACGATCGTCGTCCGTCATACATTCGACACTGTATTCTCACTCCAACAACGGATCACTGAACGAGGGAAACACTCGGCCGCTTCGACCAACTCGTACTCGATTCTGTCTCTACCGCGTTCCTCCTGAAAGGGGACGAAAATCACCAAATGCTCGTTTGCTTTTGCGAACTCGTAACGCGTTTAAAACCGAGAGGAGGAAGCGGTTGATCGCTCACCGGTGTCCGGCAAACCGTCTAACCCGGTTTCGTGGCGGAGATCGCGCTGCCCAACCCCCTCCCCCCACCCTTGCACGGAACCCTTTGATCACGGCGAAAAAATCCGGAAACCCGTTCCTCAAAAGTGACCCTACCTGGCGTGCCTGGCTTTTGTCCGAGAACAGGGGAGGGGAAGGGGAGAAGGGAGTGAGAGGAGGGGATGGAGAGGAAAGGAGAGAGAGAGAGAGAGAGAGAGAGCTTGGAAACGGCCCTTTCCGCATTAGCATAACCCTTGCGAGAGCTGTCCACGTGTGCACGCACGCCGGTATGCCAGGGGGCCGCCAGGAGAACTGGTCAGGTAAGTTTTTTCGCACTTTTTAATTCCCGATGACCAGATGCCCGGCCCGGCGGCTTGCGTAAAAAGGGGAGAGATCTGACCTCAATGAGAGATGACCTCCCCTCTCGCCCGACCGGATGACCCCGTAAAAATTGCAGAACCGGTTTCCACCATTAGGCCCTCGGCATTTTTCGGACGTTTAACGGTCACCCGGACCGGGTGCGCAACCTTCAGGTAAAACCGTGCCTCGTTTCCTCGACACGTGTTCCTCTTCCCATGTACGAGGAGCGACCAACCACTTTCTTCGAGGTAATCGCACGTTCAAAGAGAGAGAGAGAGAGAGAGAGGGAGAGGGGAATTTGAAAAACTTTGCGTCAACATTGTATCGCCAAGTGTAATAATAAATAAAGCTGGGTGGGAGGATACGCGGATGCGAGATGGCGGCGATCTGAGAGAAGAGGACCGGTTAGGGAGCCGCGATAAATCCCGAGCAAGACGTATCGAACGCGTCGAAACATTAATTCCGAGCGTCAGAAAAGCGAGTTCCAAACTCGCTGGAATCTCCTCCGCTGGGAGAAGCCGAGAAGAAAGACAGTGGACCATGGGTTACGACCGTTGCACGACCTCCTCCTTCTCCTCCTCCTCCCACCCCTTCTCGTTTCACGGAAAAGAAAATTCCTCCCTCCTTTGACCCGTAACGAGCAATTTGCTTAATGACTTCTCGATAGCTGGCTGCAACGCGAACAAACGATGACCCCGAATCTTTTAGCCTGGATACCGAGTTCTCCGAGTAAAGTCTGGGAATGAAAAATAAAGGATCGGGGGCGGCGATGCGAGAGTGAGACGGAGAAAGAGGGGGAGAGGAGCGATGGTAGCGGTTGGAAACGCGATAAACGGTTTCTCCTCCACCTCCTCCCCCCCTCTAGTTTTACGTGAAAAGAAACTGGGAAGCGGAGTGGAGTCGCCCGCTTTCCGATCCGGGGAAAGGAGGGAAAAAAGAAGAAAAAGGGAAAAAAAGGCAAAGCTCAGGGCGGTTCTCGCCATCCCCCTCCCCCTCTCCCCGCTGAGAATCGGACAGAGAAGGCAGAGGCGGGGAGGCAGAAGGGTCGGGGTGGGTGGGTGGGTGGTTGGGCGAGCAACCAAGGGGTAGGTAAGAAGAAGGACGGGGTTGGGCGGCGATGGTAGAAGGAGGGCGGCATTAATTACGGTCTTTTATTATAAAAACTGAACTCCCTCCGGCCAGGAGAGAACGAAGAGAGAAGCAGATAAGGAGGGAAAAAGCCCCCGACTCCGACGACTGCCATCTCCCTCCCCCTTCTCTCTCTCTCTCTCTCTCCCGCTTTCTCTCTTTCCTCTGTTCAATTTAAAATACTTAATCTGTCTTAGTCCGGAGCCACGCGAGGTTGTCAAATGCAACTGTTGTTCCTCCTCGCTCTGTACACGCGAGGAACGCGAGTAAACGTCTTCTCGTTTCGTTCGCGCTTCCCACCGATACCCCTCTCTCCTCTCTCTTCTCTCTTGTCACATGGAGTGGCGGAAGAAGGGAAGAAGTGAGATGTGGTCCTTCGATTGATCAAATCGACTCGCATACGCGTCGAATACGCGTTTGCCGTTTGTGGCACAGCTTTGACTCTCGACTTTCGTCGAAATCATGGATAGGTGGATAGATAGACAAGCATGGATAAGTTATACACGGTGATGCGAGGTCCTTCGTGGACGAGAAGGTTGGACGAAGGCGATCGAAATAAGGGATGATCGAAATAAGGTGGAGAAAGGATAAGGAAGGTCGGTGGTTGAGAACCACCGTGGAAAATAAGAAACGGGAAAACGGCGAGGATTTTAATTTGCATCCCCGTTCCCCCGCGACGGCCACCTTCCACCCCACTCGCCACCCGGCCGCCCTTGTCTTCTGCAGAGCTCCGGAGAGAGCCTAGCTACTTTCTTCGAGAGGGTGGAAGAAGAAGGAAGGAAGAGGGTTAGCGTGGCCGAGGGGACGGAGAAGAAGAAGAAGAAGAAGAAGAGGAAGAAGAAGAAGAAGGGGCCTTCCAAACGGTTGGAAATATCATAGCCGCACGCGCAGAACGAAATTACCGATTTGCCTTGGGCGTTCCTTCCTTTTTTCCGATTCCGTGCTCCTCTCTTTCTCCCTCTCTTTCTTTCACCCGTCTCGTCTTCGACCCTCTCTTCTTTCGCCGACCCACCCCCGTCCTTCTCCTCTGAGGAAGAGGAGGGGGAGGGGGAGGAAACCACCCTTCTCGCGGAGAGAGCACCGGCACAGCAAATAACTTTCATAATTCTCGATTAGAAAGTTTTCCTTCTCCGGCCTGGGCTGCCTATCAACGGAAGGGGTCATCCTTCGTTTCGACTAACCCTTTCCCGCTCCTCCGCCGATTTTTCTTCCCCCTTTTTCTTCCCCCGCCCGAACGAAGAAACGTCCGAGATAAACGAATGGAAATTGTCTTTCAACCGTCTCCTCGTCCACGCTCGCCTCGTCCCCGAAACTCGCCCGCGTCCTCCTCATTTTCCATTTTCGCGACGAAACAATCTCTCTGTAAGAGAGAAACGAAACGGTCGGGAGAAACGGTTGTATATTCGTTATTTATATAACGGCGGAACGAAATAGGGATAGGATTGTATCGAGGATTGCGCCGTGCCTATCGAGTTGTAGCTATTGAGAGTACCAAACGAGCCGTTTCGGGCGAAGGCTGGCGGGTCAGCGGCAAGGGTCACTCGACATATGGCCCAAATCCTGGGGCCAAGCGCTCGTTACGCCGCACGAATTCCACTCCCCTCCTGATTTCGGACAATTCTCGAAACACGCCCCCTTCCCTTTCCGTCGTATCACGTTCGTTACGCCTTTCCACCTTTAATTTCGGCATTTACCTTTCGATATTCGCTCCTCTCTCTCTCTCTCTCTCTCTCCACGAAATTCGATCGAGCAGAGAAACGTGGATCCTACGTGGATGCTACGAGCATCCGTGCGTCGAAGATCGGAGGAAAGACGCGGGATGGGGACGAAATCAAACGGATCGAAGTCGAGAGCTGTCCGCGTTTCGAAACGACGCGAGTTTGGCGAGGATCGAAAAACAAGAAGGACGCGTCGAAGGGCGCGTGGAGGAGGTGGTTGAAATAAAGAGAAATCGAGAGCAGGAGGAAGAAAGAGATCAAGGAAAGGTTCGCTCCCCCTGTATCTCGGCCATGGTACCCACTTCGCTTCATTAATTTCTCGCAAAGACAGTGTCAGAGTCACGGGGGTTTTCCGGCTGCTGCAGGGGCTCGTGGAGACCGAGGCTCGCTCTCTCTCTCTCTCTCTCTCTCCCTCTCCCTCTCTCTCTCTCTCTCCGCTCCTACACTCTGGTATTTAAATTCAAAAACGAGAGCGAGCCAACTCTCTCTCTCTCCCTCCCTCCGCTTCCTCTTCTCTTTTATTCTCGTCCTCGCTCGTCCTCGTCTCACCTACGGGCTTTCCTAATGTTTTTCTCTCGTTTCTCATCCTTGGTTCGAAGCGCGCCCACCCTCCTCCCCCCTAAACCGCTCTCCTCCAACAGTACCAGCCTCCCCTCCCCCCCGCCTCGCGCCCACCCCTCGAAGCCACCCTCGTTCCACGAAGGCTCAGTCAATAAAGTATTCTAAAAACCCCGCGCGAATAAGAGCCGTCTTACTTCCTCTTGCCCCTTCCCGTCCGCGCCAGCCACCCTCATCCCCCTTTTCGTTCGAGCTGGCAGCCCACCCTCCCGCCCCCTTCTACTTCTTCGTCCCTGAACCACCCCGTCAACCCCACCGTGACGATGGGTGGAGAAGAAGGGGGTGGAAAAATAGGGGTGGCAAAAAACGTCAATAATATCGGCAAGATGGAAGCTGCACGAATGTTTTAAGGGATTCCTACCCCTGCGGTTTTCGTTCTTGCTTCTCGACACTTCGTCTTCTCTCTCTCTCTTCCTCTCTCTCTTCCTCTCTCTCTCTCTTCACCGCTCCCCTTCGCGCTTCTCTCGCCTCTTATCTTTTCGAATCGCTTCTTACGCTCGCCTCGTAACTCGTTCCTGTCCTCCGTTTCGTCCGTGTCAACGTCGTCGTCCACGTCTCACCCATCTCCGCCGAAATATTAACGTCCTCGCGTGCCTTTCGCGCCCACGAACGACCGACCGATCGTCGGGATGCGAAATATTCGTATATGTCGAACGAGCGATATGCTGTCCTTCGACAAGAGGGAAGCGCGCGTAGATTTTAATGGCAATATTTGCTCGGAGAAAGGGGCGAAACATGAAAAGAAACGACAAACGAAAGTGTTATCGTGAAACGAGGTCGGCTAGATTGTCTATTTAAATAAACAGGCCGGATAACGTTGGACGTACACGATTCTAAATAAATAAAACGAAACGCGAGATATTCGTTTCCCCCCCCGCATCGAAGGATCCGTGTAATTCGAGTAATTATCGATAACTTTCGCTTCTCTTGTGTACTATTTCCATCCGGTGAAATTAAATTCCCCGAGGTCAGCCAAAAACTTGCGCTATCGGAAAATGTATTCATCATCCCCTTATCTATATAGACACGGAACTCTAACGCGACCTTCCTGTCTACCTGTACGCTTCCGCGTCACGTTCAAGGCCACGCTGTTGGCTCGGCTTCAAAATGCATAAACGCGTGCACTTTCCTCGATACCCCCTACCCTCGTATTCCCGTACCACGCCGTGTAGTATCGACTTCGAATACGTCGACTTCTTAACTTTCCCTTCGCGGAACGAAAGGGAGATCGATCCTCCACCGAATCTCACGGGGGTGGGATGATATCGTGCGCCCAACGTATCTGCCCGAGTGTCTAATCCGAATCGAAGAAAAGCGCGAGCGGAGAAAAAAAGGAAAGAAAGAAAAAGGAGAGAGGCTGGCCCTCGTTCAAAAACTTCCTTCCTTTCAATCTGACCACCGAACCGTTTCCCGGAACCGTCTCTCGGCTTGCTTGTTGCTTTTCGATGAAAGACCCACGCGAAAACGCACGACCACGTATTTTTCCTCCGCAACCGATAGCTAGACGTTCTCCATAGTCGATCGAGGGTGGGGGAGGGGTGTGTATATATATATATATATACACGCACACACACACACACTCGCGCCTCACCGTATCGTTGGGTAATTAGCTATGCTGAGAGGACCTAAGTACCAAACATCCTCCACCTCCTTTTCCTCCTCCTCCTCCTCCTCCTCTCCTTTCCACCGGCTTTCCATTCTACCTTCCAATAAATGGATGGATAGATAGATAGATAGATAGATACCTAACGTACGAGGCAGCTGCTGCCGCACAGAGGTCGCGTTCAAAAGACCAAGAACGGGCGACCTTATTGGGTGGTAGGCTCGCGCGTACATAGAAACCACCCTACCCTCCCCCCTTCCTTTCCTCCTCCTCCTCCTCCTCCTCCATGCACCCTCTTTAACTGGCGCGCGTTTACGTGTATACGTATTACGTGGCCGTGTAGCGCGTTTGCAACGGAACGAAGATACAGGCGCGCGCGCACGCACACACGTATATACGTTTAAAGGCTGTGTGTACGCGTGGGAATATCATTACCCCAGTCGTGTGTTTTCCGCTAATTGCCATTATCGGCGGAACTTAGTTAGGGCTTGCGTTCCAACCCGGCAAGACCTTTAAGAACGGACATGGCTCTCGCGCCATCTCTCTCTCTCCCTCTCTCTCTCTCTCTCTCTCTCCCTACTCTCTCTTTATTCCGGCCACCCTCGGCTCCGCAACTCTTTTCCTCCTCGCGATACAAATTTCATTTGCGTCGGTTGGGAGACTTGTAATTTGTTGCACTCGCCGGATGTGTACCGAGGCAACGCTTTTAGGTGTGTTTGTGTACGTATGTGTGTGTGTATGTGTGTGTGGATATACCGAGAACGGGACACGAACGAAGCACGCGTTCCACTTTCTTTTTTTTTTCTCTTCGAAAGGGAGGAAGGAACGAGGAGGACGAAATCCTCGGACATTCGGAAATGTAAATATCGTTGGAGAGTCGTCATCGTCGTCGTCTCGATGATGATGAATTCATCGGGGGAGAACGGAGGTCGGAATCGGATCAGTTTCCAACGAGGCGTGGATTGAAGTTTATTTTTCTTTCTTTCTTCTTCTTCTTTTTCTTCTTTTTGCTCGGCGGTGAAAATTTCTGGAAAGCGGGAAGCGGACGGTTCCCGCCTTCGTCTTCTCGAGTTTCCCACCTCGGCACCGGTGGTGCTGGCCCTCCCCCTCCCTCCTCCCCGGCCACGACTGCCTACACCACCTCACCTCTTCTTCCGGCTCTTCCTTCCGAGCACAATGGAGCCCGAATTCATCTCGGACAACCTTACCCTCCTCCTCCTCCTCCTCCTCCTCCTTCTTCTCCTTCTCTCCCCCACGGCTTCTCCTTCAGCGCTTCGCCGTTCCCGCCGCCCTTCTTTTTCTTCGTATCTCGGTGGAACAGCGTCGAGGAATAATTCCATTTTCTTGTGCGAGTACAATTTTGCTTTCAATTTATTTTCCCCCCTTTTTCCTTCTCCCGCGCTGCTGCTCTCTCACGCACCAAGAGATCCCAACCAACAGCCGTGGGTCGCCTCTCTCTCCCTCGCTGTGTCTCGCTCTTACCCCCGTTCCGTTCCCTTCCGCGCCGTGTTGCCTTTTCCACGAACCTTCTTCGCCACCTCCAACCTCCGTCTACGGAAGGTCTCTCTCTCTCTCTCTCTCTCTCCCTCGACCCAGCTCCCTCCCTCCCTCTCTCTTTTTCCTTGCCTCCCTCCGTCACTCGTGCTCTTTCTTTCGTTCAGACACTTTCCTCCTGCCACCCTCTCTTTCGCTTCCCCCGTGCCCAACCTCGCTCTGCCCGTCCATTCCTTTCGTCCTGCTTTCACCCAACCCTGCCCCCCTCCCCATCCGCCGTTCCGTCTTTCTTTATCGTTTCCTTAGTTTCACTCGTTTCGTACGAGCCCGTTTCTTTCTTTCTTTCTTCCTTTCTTTCGCCCTTCGGCTTCTCTATCCTCTTCCTCTTCCTCCTCCTCGACCGTTGTAATTATTAAACATTGCGAGGCGAGCCAGTGCGCCAGTAACAAGCGTTTTATAACTGCGCGAGCGAGCTGCCCGGGATATTCTCCTTTTGTTGCCCTTTCCAGCCGCCTGGCCAACCGACAGGATCGACCAGAGTACGCCCTTGAAAAAGGGAAACCTGTCCAGGGTGGCCGGATGCGCTCGCCTCCCTCCCAAGAATCTCTGGATAGAGATTCCTTCCTTTTCCTCGATTAATTAATTTATCGAATCATCCGCTTTCACTGTGTATATATATGTATATATATTCGCGTTAAAAATTTCGCGAAAATTCTCGAGAAAAGTTTTCGTTCCTCTCGCGTGGTTGTCGTCTCCTGTTCGAAAAGAAGGCGAACCCTTTCGAAGAAGACCTCGTCCCGGACAGATTATTCCGATTAGCAAACTAGGAGGGGTCGGTCGATTTTGTTTCGTGGCTGGGGGGGAGGGATTTTCGCGAGCGATCGCTCTCGTCTCAATCTGGATTTTAATAATTCCCCCTCGCCGGGGGATGGACGGACGAGCGAACCGAAGAATTCGGGCCTCGAAGGGTTGCGAATAATTGCCAGAGGGTGGAGAGGGGCCGCGTTTTATATTCTCCTCGAACGTTCGATGGATTGCTTGCAACGCTCGACCCGTATCATCCCGACCGTTCTTAATTTTTATCTTAATCTCTCTTTACGATCTTTATTTTTTCATCCTTCTACGAAAGTGTTTTCGTTTCGCAGAAACACTTGTTGAGAGTAGTCGTCGGGAAAGAAAACAAAGAACGTTCTTCGAGAGAGGAAGGAAAGGTATACAGGTATACTACCCCTGATTTGCCGGGGGGTGCGTATTATTTATTTGCGGGGTCGTTTTTTTCAGGAGTCTTGGTAAAAAAAGAAAAAAAAAAAAGGGAAGAAAAAAAGGTCGCCCTTTCGTCCCCTAAGCTTTTTTATGCGGGTCCGTCCCGACATCTGCTGGTCCCGCAGGAAACTTTCCAATCCTGCATTACCGTCTGGAATTATACCATCCCGTCCTCTGCAGTGAGAAAAGAAAAACTTTTCCATTTTTTTTTCCTATCGACTGCATGCATGAAAGTTTTCTAATCTTCGACCGTACGCGCGCGCCAGCGAGCCAGGATGCATCCCAGAATTGAAAATTTTCTCGCGTCTCCCTTCCGATTTTCCCGTTTCCACTTTGATATCCACTTCGATATCCTGAGGAAAAAGAAAATTCAACGAACCATTATACATCTCGCGTATGCATGTACGCGAATCATGCGAAAAACCACTGAAAGATTCCGAATAAACATAAATATAAAGGAATAATATACTCATACGTTTTTTCGATATCGTTCTTTAAACGTTTCCCGTATCGCGCGTGACAATAATAAGAAATTCGAAGAATATTCGATTCGATCAATCTCCCTCTACGGGGAGAAGAATTTTTCTTCTAGGCGTCGACCATGTTTCCAACCCCCCGCCCAAACGATGGAACAGGCCCCGCCTCGGTACCCCTGCAGACCGAGCACGGTACGGTGCCCCTCGACCTAGGGGCGTCGCCCTTTCTAGGTCTAGATAATCTTCCAGATACTTTTTCTATAGTCTGCCACCCTTAACAACGTCCACTCCGCTTTTGGATAATCTTCGTTGCCCCCTCCTTTTTCCACCTCTCTACGTACATCCCTACACCAATTGTTCGTACGAACAATTTCGGGATCGTTTGCCGTTGAGAGGAAAGAAGAGAAACGAGAGAAAAGAAAGAAGGCAGAGAGAAGTGGCCCGAATATTTTCGTGGTCGTTATCAGCGCGAGGGTAACGTGTGAGGTTGATTGTAGAGACGAGAGGCAGAGACAGAGAGAGGCGCAACAGAGGGCCGCGACACACAAAGCATCGATAACCACGTCCTGCCTGTGCCTGTGTAGTCCTCTTTGCAATTTGCCTGCTCCCGTAGATTGCACCTGCACGGTCTATTACCGTGCAAGTTCGTCTGCGAGAGAGTAACCCAGCCTTGCTACCTACCTCATCCTTCTCGTGATGCGAGGGGGGGCATCCCTATTATAAGTTGCGAACAAACTTTACTTATATGCTCGCGACTACCATCCCCGCATGCGCCCACTGCTAGCCCGCATCCTCCCCCTCCCTCTTTACTCTCTCAGCTCCGTCTTTGTCACAGGATGTTATCCTCTCCTATCTCGCATCATCGGATCCTTCCTTTCCTTCCTTCACTCCGCTCCCCTTCGTTTACGTTCCATTCGTTTCCCAATAGATGTTGGCGAGTCCTGTCCGTTTCTGCATTTCTAAAATTTCCTAAAAGTCGGATTTCTTTTTTCTAGAAGAAAGAGAAGACTGGGAATCTTCGTTCGTCGCGACTGGATCAACGTTTGAAGGATCGGTGGCCGGCCTCGATGGGTTAATAGTTGTCGGGTATTAATCACGCTAGTCGCAGAGTGACCAATGGCCGGGAACCAGTTCGGTGGCAGTTCGGAGTGGAAGGACTGGACGGAGGGGTGCCGATGCCTTGGGGCGACGGTTTCTCTGGAATAGAAAGGCGCGCACGGGTTGTGCATCGCGTGTTCCGACGTGGCCAGCACGCGCTCTCCTCTCCTCTCTCGCCACCCCTTTTGTCGCAATCTTGTACGTCGTATCCCTCGCGCGCGCGATCTAATGAGCCGTTGAATAATTGCTTATTAATGATCAACTGACCGCACGCGAGAGATTTGCCCCCATTGTTGCACCGACACCGCTGGGCTAATTATGCCACCACGAAGAAAAGCGAATCGCTGACCACTCGCCCCTCTCTCGATTCTCCTCCTCCCTTTCCCCTCGCATCCTTTCAAACTTACCGGCCCCGTAATACACAGCCACGTTAATTGACAACACTGCTGGCTACGTTGATTTTACGATTTAAGGAACGCAATTAGTAGGACTCTTTCTTCTCCCTTTCCTTCCTTTCCTCTTTCGTAATCTCTCGCCCAGGTCTCCATTCATTCGCGACACGGACCGACGTCGATTTTAACGCGAGAAGGACTTCTTATTCGCCTCCGTTCCCCCCCGTTTCCCTCCAACTTGATGGAACTTAATTAAAGTTTCTTAATGAACGTCGCTGGCGCACCCGTCATTACCTTCCGGCGTATCGGCACACGAAACTCGGGACGGGGAACTCTCCATTATTTTCGCAGACGTTGCGCGCATACGTGGCGAAATCCTTTTTTTTCTCTCCTTCTTTCCTTGGTTCCTCGAGTGGCACACGGGGGGAAAGGAGGGAGGAGGGCGCGCGAGGAGAGCTCGAACAGGAGGAGGAAGGGGAGGGGGAAGATGGCCGCCTCGCGATAAATCCTTTTCACTGCGAGACATTTGAATCAAAAAGTAAATTTCGTTTCGGGGGAGCCGCGGCTCTTTCATCGGGATCGGCCGCATCTGCCTCTTACCTCTGGACATTGTCCTGTCCGGAGAAATATTTGAAAACTGGTCGAACTAGACGCTCGACGCTCCACGGAATAGGCGCCACGCAAACCGTTTCGTCGAAAAACTGGTCCCCGGCATTTCGCACTCGAAAAAATCCGGTCTGTTACGTTTCGTGTTTCCAACAATACCCCTTCGTTACCCTGCGAGAAAGAAATACCTCTCTGCCCTCGTATTCCGTCACCCCTCCCCTCCCCCCCTCCTCAGAATTGAAGCGAAAAGTTCGAATCGAATACTCCACGGAAATTAAATTCAAATTTTCTCCACGTCTTCTCAACGAGAACATCTCTCGCCAATCTTGAGAGATTAAAATTTATCTTCTCTGCGAGTGCGTATATCGTGTATATATATATATATACATATAGAAGACCGGAGAATAGTCGAAATCGTTGCGAGATACATCGATCGAACGTTTTCAACGCTTTCCCACCGAGGGAACTACGTTTATATGGATACTATATAAAGCGGATTCTAAGGAGGAGGAAGGGGGAGGGGAGAGGAAAACGAGAGTCGGAATACCCTTCTTCTCTGGGTCAAAAGGGCCAGAGACTGACCCAGAACAGGTTTACTTTCTTTATGTCTCCTTCGCATCTTTTTTTTCTTTCTTTCCCTTTTCCAATGTCCAAGTCGGATCGACCTCCAGTCGTCCAGTTTGTGTCCATCTTTCTTGGCCCGCTATCCCGCACTGGAAACTGGTTTTCTTTCCCACATATCCATCGAGGCCTCGCCGGTCACTTAGGGGGAAACAGGAAGAGTGGGGCACGAGGACTGACCAGTTCCCGGATGCGTCCCCGTCCTTTGGTCAGTTTACCATTTTATCCCGTGATCGACAGTGCGGTCGCCTCGGATTCTTCGAGTTTCTTTTTCTCTTTTCTCCCTCTCTCTCTCTCTCTTTCTTCTCTTCGTCGAAAAATCGAGGAAGAGAATCGAGGTGTAAATGGACTAGCCATCGTTTCTTTTTTCTCCTTTTTCCCTCTCTTTCCTGTTTTTCTTTTTTTGTTTCGAGAAGCACACGAGGCATTTTTATCTCCCGCTCGTTCCTTCTCTGACTTCTTTCTCGTTCCGAAGCAACGGAGTATCGCGCGATGCAGTAATCGCGACAGAGTTTTCCCTCGGAGACTTTTCGACGAGCAGAATTTCAGAACGTACGTACGCGTGACGCGTGAAGGAACAACACGGTCGGAAACAACGCGGCGCGGTGAGTTGTCGCGGCAGTCGGCAGTCGGCGATAAAAATAAACGCGTAACACAACGTAACAAACGGTTGGCGGATGGAACGACGTATTCATCCCCCACCAACCGGGGCTGCTTCGCCCCCATTTCGTTTCGTGCCACGCCGTAAGTACGTACTTTGTACTACCCTGTAGTAGGATAGTCAGGTTTTCCAAGTTCTCTCCCCTTTCGAGGGAAGCCACTCGAGGGCGGAGTCCCGGAGTAAAGCGGCCATACTGCCACCCCCGTCTTACCGACCCTCTTCCACCTCGTCCCCCCCCCCCTCTGGCAAAATAAGGGATGAAAAACAGGATGAGGGCAATGGTGCTTCTAGAGAGCTCTCAAGCATGCCGCCTTGCTTGCTCGAAACCTTCATCGGGAATTCACCCTTCCATACCGCCTTTATTGCTTTTCCTAAGCTAGAAATTGCGCTTTGCGAAAATCTGTGAAACGGATGACTCGGTTTTCGCAGACAAATAGCGCCCGGCTCCCTCTCCCTTTCGCATTATTCACCCTTGTCCTCTCTCCCTCCTCTCTCTCTCCGCCGAAGCTGCGAGGCTTTGATTTCTTTCGGGCAGATCGAGGAGAGGAGTAGGAATATTCGTATTCGAATTCCATATCGGTTCCGTTGGCAACCACGGAACGGAAGGGAAGTCTTGTCCTTTGCGGAGAGAAAGATTCAGATTCTCTCTCGTATTCCAAACCAGTTCGAAGCTTTCAGCTCTGTGCTACACGCGCGCGCACACACTCTTCTCTCTCTCTCTCTCTAGTCGCGCCTCTCTTCACAGAGAAGATATTTCTCTCCGTAGGAGCTTCTCGCAGAGTGAATGCTCCTTAATTTCCTTTGAGCCGTTTGCTCCGGAGTAAAATCCACCCCCTTCTGTCCGCCCTCCCTCCGCTTTTCTAGCAGACCCCCTCACCTTGTGCCGAGCTTAGTCGCATAACCGTCGCCGGCTCGATGCTGACGCCAGCTCTCTATTCCTCTCTTTCTTCAACCCTCGAGCTCCTCCTAGCCGGCCTTATTCTGTAATTTCGTTTACAAATGAAAGGGCCGCGAGCTACGACTTTGTAAGCCGGGCGTACGCGCGTCTGCAAACGCTCCGAGTCCGTGACTCTAAGGTACTACCCCCTCTCCTCCTCCTCTTATACACCTTGAAAATCGTCTCCACGGTTTCCTTTACGGGGAGTTCCAATCTATTCGCTACTTGTTCCACGACGTTTCTACTTCTACTATTCCACCCACCTACCCTTATTATCGATAACGCGTACACCGATCGCGAAGCCCGCGTGCACGTAACATCGAGGGGATGGTTCATCTTTCAGATTTCGAATTCGTCCAGAAAGGGAAGCGATCGTTTCGATAATCGTTGCGGAAATGTTTGTTCGAGACGTTTATTTGTTTGTTTGTTTATTTTTCGTGGGAGGGAGGAAGAGAAGGATCGGAAGACGGATCGTCCGGTTTGCGGCAGGTAAAGGAAAACCTCGGCAATTCGGAGACAAGCCGCACGTTCGGCACGGTATTTTAATTCGCTGGGAATGTTGGCCGACCGCCAAACGTCCGCAGAGATTTCTTAATACCCGCCGCAAATGGGTGGCGTCTGTGCCCGTCGTCCAGGGATCGGGGATGGTCCGCGCTGGATCGAAAGAGGGAATGCCACGGGGAAACGCGAACCGTTCGTTAGCTAGCAATTATTTCTTCTCGGAACGTTCCGTTCCTCTCCTCGATCCTCGTTCGTTCCTTCGATCGAGAGATTCTCTATTAAAAGAAAAAGGGAAAATTTCCCCGCGAATTTCTCGTTTCTCCCTTCGAACGTTTCACGCGAAAGCCTCGAAGGAATCTTTCCAATCCCCAAAGATAGCGCTGATGAAAGAAAGTTCGATCCTCTCCTTCCTCGCGAGGCGAGGTTCTCTTATATCCTCTGAAAACAGCCCCCCTCGACTCCCGCGCCATGTCTTCGTCCTCTTTCGCTTAGGCCATCTCCCTCCCTCCCTCCCTCTCTCTTTCTGCTCCCGTCTCATTCCCTCTCCGACTTTCTGTCGTCGCTGGCTTTTGTCTCGGTGCGCGCATTGATTTCTGGGGCCAACTTCGCTTCGTTGCCGGCGTCGTTAAATTATAATCGCGAAACACCCCGGCTCTGAAGTTGCAGACAAAGCCGCCGTGGCAGAGGACACGGGCTGCAGGCTAGGATGGGCACCGGGAGGGGGAGAGGGAGAGGGCGAGCATTCCGTTGGAATAGAGAGAGAGAGAGAGAGGAGCAGCACGAAGGGGTACGACGAAGCTGAGGAACCAGATAGCTCGACAACTTTGGGGGTACATCCTCGTTCGCTTCTCGACCGAAGTGTCTCAAAGAGAGGAAGGTTCGAATGCCCCCCCTTTCCCCCTTCTCGCCCTGCTTCATCCGTTTCATCCATCTTTTCGTTTCTCTCTGAACGAGAATCGTAGGTTCTCAAGATCAAGATTTGGGAAAAGATTCGTTTTTATTTTTGGATATTCCTTCGCATTCAACTTTTTCGACCTCGATACCTCTTTCGTTTCTTTTCACGACTTTGGAAATCTTTTCGGTCGGACTTCTGTCGATTAACATTTTCTCGCTTTTCCATTTATTTTTCAGGAAGTTATAAGAAAGGAACGCAAAGAGATTTTGGAATTTCAATTTCTGGTTTTCGATATTTTATATTAACTCTGAGATCTCTTCTTTGATCTTGGATTTTTTGGAATTCCAGCTTTTAATCTTCGATATTTTGTCAAACGATTGTTTCGATTCTGAAATCTTTCCACGAGGCTTTGAGAAAGGAACGCGAAGAGACTTCGGAACTTTGAATTTTCCCAGTTTTCGATATTTTATCGATTAACAATTCCGATTTGGAGAAAAGATCTCTTCTTTGCTCTTGGATTTCTTCCCGAGAATTCGAGAAAAGAGTTTCAAAGCGAATTTAAAATTAAAATTTCGATATTTTAACTGTCCGAGATTCCTTGGCCTTTCGTTTCGCTTTGAAATTCTAATTTTTAATTTTCTCGACCCAACCTAACCACTTTCCACGTTCGAATCGCTTAGTCAGCGATCAAATTTTACCGGATTCAAGGGATGAGAGATGTACGAGTTGACCCCATAGCTGACACGAGCATAAGGCGCGCGACCACGCAAATTCCCATGATAAGTCGAGTCGGGAGACGCGGCGGAAGAAAAGGCGGCTGGGGGTGCGCGACAAGCGGCGGAGCCCTTGGGCTCGCCCTCTTCTCAAGGGGTTGCCTCCCCTCCCCCGCTTTTCTACAAGTTGCCTTAAATAAATGAAACTTCTACCGCGCCACGCAAGAACAGCCGGCACAGGCATATAAATTCTCTCGCTCCTCTAATTTCAAACTCAAACAGAGCCCGCGACTCACCCTCGCCATCCGCGTCTCTATCCACGTCCCTATTCGTGCGAGGTGGGGGAACAGAAAGGGTGTCGGCCTCGAGATTCTCCAGGAATCCTTTTCTTTTTTTCTTTTTCTCACCTCGCGTTCCTGTCCCGACGACAAAATCCTCGATGGAGAGCGAAAGATCCGGCTTAAAACTCTCTCTCTCTCTCCTTGTGTACTTAAGACGCGTAGTAAGGGAATACCCCCGTCACCGTTAATTAGGATTTATTTAGCGGGAGGCTAAGCGTCGACTCGTGCTCGAGAGAAGAGAAAATGCCGGCACGCTGGAGGGATCGAAGCGACAAAGGGCGCGAGGGCCACGTCGAGGTTGATCGTAAAATTCGGTACCTTTCGCCTCCTCCTCCTCCTCCTCTCGCTGCCGGTGGAAATTGAAGGAAGCGAGCCGAGATTCACGAGGAGAGGCCGCGTGCTCTTTCCACAATGGCATAAATTCGTGGAAAGGCCTCTTTCGATGGGGGAGGGTGAGCACCATCCTTCCTCCCACCCTCCCCCAGTCAACCCGCTCCGTTTTCTCTCGCGCTCCTTGCAGTAATTTCGAGCCAGCCCCGCCTAATCTCGTCCTAAAATCTAATTCCGCCAACAATTTCTAAGCCGGTCCATTAAAATTCTAAGCACAGTGCCGCGGCACCAGGAGAAGAGTAGGAGTAAACTCGTGGAGCGGTACCAGGGGGGTGGTTGCGAGGCTGTGGGGTGGTTGAAACAATAAGAACGTTGCGGAGGCAGCGGCCCCCAACCCCCTGCAATCCCCGCCATACCGTAAGAACGCCGTAAAAGCTCGCCTCCGCGCGCTTTCATTGGCTGAGCCGGCGCCCAACGAGCGAGATATCGCGCAAATAGCGACGACGAAACGACGGGCCACGGCCACGGAGCGAGAGGGAGAGAGGGAGAGAGGGAGAGAGGGCGAGGAAGAGAAAGAGAGAGAGAGAAGGAGGGAAACAGCTGGATCCTCGGGAGGAAAGAGGGAAAGAGATAAACGCGGAGGAGAACACGGCGTATAAGCATTCACGGTGCAGCCGCAGTAAAGGACGCTTTTCATTGAGCCGTCTTATTGTGCCGGGTCCCGCTCAAGTTTCCAACGACGTTAGCTGCCTCTGTTTGCCTACGTCCGCTGTTTTCCTTTTACTTGGCTTTCCATCCACGCCATCCGCCTTTCCTCCTCCTCCTCCTTCTCCTCCTCTCCTTTCTTCCTTCCTTCCCTCCTTCCTTCCTTCCTTCCTTCCTTCCTTCCTTCCTTCCTTCCTTCCTTCCTTCCTTCTATCCGAAAAGGGGAGATGCCTCGTTCGACGGGCTTCTTTCTTGCTGCGGCCACGACTCGATTGGGTGCGGAATCGCGTCGTCGTCGATGCAAGGGGGAGTCGATGGGGGAGGGAAAGAAAGGCGAAACGTCTTGCGGTGGGAGGAGGGGGTGGGTGAGCGAGCTCCTTTGCGAAGGTACGGGGCAAATGCAGGTTTCAGGTTGGTTCACGTGCACAATTACCGGGCACAGGATGGGCGCGGGCGGGAATGAAATTTCGTCTTGTGTAGCGGGAGCGAGCAAAGTGTGCTCGCTCCCTCTCCGTTGCTCACGGGCCGGGGGAATTGAGTTTCGCCACGAGGGGGGAGGGGGGAGGGGGGAGGGGGTGCTCCGTTGCGAGCGCGATGGATGGCGAGGACGAGGAGAGAAAGGCCTCTGGCTTGCTCTGGATGGGCTGCCGTAACACTGTTATTGCCAATAATGGCACGACTATGCGCGTATATGTCTCGTAGGTTGATCGAGAAATTGATTTATGAAAAGAAACTGGCTGGCTGGTTGGCTGGCTGGCTGGCTAGCTGGGTGGACCGTACGTTTCCATTCCGTGAACGTATGGAGGATCGATTTATGCTTGTGGATCCCGAGTCATTCGCGAGTCATCTCCGCGAGGACTTCATCTCTCGGGACGCGCACTCCCTTCTCCGATATTTTCCACGTAACGTCTTTTCACGTCCACTCTTTTCGCCGCGCGTCTATTTATCCTTATAATGTCGTTTCTTTCGAATCCATCTCCTCTTCCTTCGAACGTATAATACGCGGTGTACTTTTCATATATTTGAGGAAACGTTTCGAGGATGCAACAGGGCAGAAAAACGGAAAGGGAGAAAAGGAACGCCGAAGGATAATTGAATTTATCTCGCATCCAATGGTACGATAGTTTTTTTTTTTTTCTTTTGAAAGGACGCGATGCAAAGCGTTTCGTTACTTAAAGAAATCGACGGACGAAGAATGTCGGTCGCGTTGTACTCGGCGATCGCGGAGATGGCGTCACTCGGTCGTTCGCTCCAAGTTCGACAGCGCCTAATCCGCGACTCGAAGTAAATCGAATGAAGTCTCGAATTAAATACAGCCCTCTCTGTATTCCGGGCATACTGAAAGGGGGATGCAAGAAGGCGAGGGAAGGGCGAAAGAGACGGCGAACAGGAGCTGGCTCCGTGCGAGACGAGGCGAGGCAAGGTTCCTTGTATTTAATTACCAACTCTAAGTCTCCGGCCGGGGAACGAGGGAGCTTCCACCCGAGCACACCTCTTCTTCGCCACCATCCACGATCGCTATCCCCGATCACCCCGTTACCGCTCTCTCGCTTCGAACGACGCCACCAATTTTTCACCGACTTCCACGCGAACGATCATCGTTCGACAACGAAAGATGTCCGTCCTTTCTACCCTGCAATCTCTTTCTTCCTCCTCCTCCTCCTTCTCTAAGAAATTTCTTCGATCCTCGCACGTTCGTTGTCTGCTTCGAAGACAAATTTTTGTTCCGCGGATAGAGAGGGGTCGGAAGAGATTCGGAAGATATCTCCAGCCACGAGGATGGAGGAATGAATTTTCCACGCGACACTCATCACCCGAACTTTCGTCGCGTTCAATTCTCCCATTAATAATCCCTTCAAGGAGGCATTAATAATTTTTCGCGCGTCTTTCGAGTAGGAGAGCCGGCGAGCCGGAGTGAAAATTAGGCGGCAGGTCGAGTGACATCAAAGAGCTCTCTGCCGGAGGCAGCAAAGAAGGCTTCCTGCCCCTTTTCATCCCTTAAATCCCGCCCGAGTGGTATTTGCCGGAGCGACCCAGCCTCCCTCGCTTTCCGTCATTACCGAGGAGAGAAACGGAGAAAGTAGAGAAGGGAGGGGGAGAAGGGAGGGTAAGAAAGGAACAAGCTCGACGCGTCTCTCGCTCCCTCCCGGTGACGCCGAGCCGCCACCTCTCTCTCCCTTTCCCTCTCTCCCTCTCTCCCCCCTTCTCTCTCTCTCTCTCTCTCTCCCTCTCTCGGCCTCGGCGTACGCGTTCTGGTCCTGGTCTGGGTTCGCGCAAATATCGCCTTTCATATTCCTTCGAAGGAGCAGAAAATCGTTACGGTGCCTTTTGCGCGCGCGCTACGGGAAATACCTAGCTCCCTCGTTCCTTTTCCTCCGCATCGGGCCTCGCATCGTTTCGTCTCGTCCACGGGCAGAGAGAGCCCCCGGAGAGAGCGAGGGTGTAAGTAAGTAAAGTCTCTCTCCCTCTTCGCCTTTCGCTCCCTCGCCCCGTCTCTCTCTCTCTCCTTCGCCTCTATTTCTCCGTCCGACGTTCTCTCTTTCTTCCCACCCTCTCCGGAACCGCTTTCCGCTCTCTCCTTTCCACGCACGCCTCTCTCTCTCTCTCCAGTCTCGCTCTCTCTCTCTCTCTCCCTCTCTCGTTCGCACGGAAACCCTCGACACGGGGCTGCAGAACCGCTGGAGCCCGCTATTAACCCGCTCCTTTCCCTTCTGCTCCTCCCGCTGCACCCCTCCCCCTCCCCCTCCACCCACCCACCCCTGTTTCGTCTAAGCGCGAACAAAGATGGCGGAAAACTAAACAACTAGGCGAGGGTGCTGCAAGGAACGACTTCCTCTCTCTCTCTTTCGCTCTTTTATTCTCGTTTTCGCCACGAATTCCCCTTCCACCTTCCGCCGTTGCTACACACACACGATCCCGATTACCAAAGGGATCCAACAATCCTTTCCTTTCGTCTTTTCGTCCCCGGAATGCTGGAAGAAGCCACTTACCTTCTGAAACCGCGGATATTCTCCCAAATAATTCCCTTTCCTTTTTCTCTTTTCTTTTTCTCTCTTTTGGAAAGGAAAAACGTTCGAATCCCGAAGGGATTAACCCCGACACCGATTCTCCTGTACGTAATAACACTCTCCCGAGATGGACAAGGGTGGATCACCGTTCAATTTTTTTTCACTCACGAGGATACGAAACGATGCCCTTCGTTGACGAAGAAGAAAAAGAAGAAGAAGAAGAAGAAGAAGGGCGCGTTGAGGCTGAATAAATAAACGATCCGCTCCGTACTTCGTACGAGAGGAAAGGGGGGGCGCGAGGCGAGGAGAAAGATAGAAGAAGGAGGAGGAGGAGGAGGTGGAGGAGGATACCATCCAGTCGGTGCGCGTTCGCAGATAGAAGTAGCGGCGAAAGAGAGAGGGTTGGAACGGTTGGTCGGGGGAGGAGAGTGTATAGACCACCGGTTGGGTTTGGGAGGCGAGGTTAGGGGCGCCCAGGAAATTTCTAGAAACTTCAGGTTTAGCAATTAACGTCAGAAATTAACGACGCCCGCCTGCCTCGAGCGCAAAGCGGCGGAGAAATTAGTCTCGGAAATTCTCGTAAAATTTCTCGTTCGCTCGCGGGCGGCAGCCACCCCCTCCCTCCTGCACGCCCCGGCCTCCCTCCCGCCCCCCGCCGCGCGCCCCGGCGAAGGTAACATGGCGTCAGCAGTCGAGGCGAGCGGTAACTTTCCGGAAATTTTCATTAAGCCTGACAGTAATGACGTCATCAGTCAGTCGGCTCGACCTCATTTCGAATCGTTCGCGCACTCGAGACCATCTAGTAGGCCGCGCTTACTTTCGCCTTTTACGCCTTCTTCCCCTCCTTACTCGCGGATCGATCCTTCCTTTTCGCCAATTTATATCCCTCCCCCCTCCCCCATTCCCATTTTTCCACATCTCAACAAGAGAAACCTCGTATCTTTGAAAGGAGAGAGGAAAGAAAGACTTCTCGTTTCATCTTCTTCTTCTTCTTGTCCTCCCCCTGTATCATCTAAAAATTCCATCCCCATTTTTCCACATCTCGAGAAGAGAAACCTCATTTGTTTGAAAGGGGGAAGGAAGGAAAGACTTCTCGTCTCTTCTTCTTCTTCTTCTTGCCCTCTAAAAATTCTATTCCCATTTTTTCACATCTCGAGAAGAGAAACCTCGTATCTTTGAAAGGGGGAAGAAAGGAAAGACTTATCGTCTCTTCTTCTTCTTTTTCTCCTCTAAAAATTCCATCTAAAAATTCTATTCCCATTTTTTCACATCTCGAGAAGAGAAACCTCGTATCTTTGAAAGGAGGGAGGAATGAAAGACTTCTCGTCTCTTTTTCTTCTTCTTGCCCTCTAAAAATTCTATTCCCATTTTTCCACATCTCGAGAAGAGAAACCTCGTGTCTTTGAAAGGGGAGAGGAGGGACTGAAAGACTTCTTCTTTTTCTCGTTTCGACGGAAGCTATGGAATTTTATCGGCGAAAAGGGGAAGAGTAGGGGGAGTGTCCTCTCGTTCCTGGTCCTTCTTCCTCCGAGCTCGAGAGAATTAATTCTTCCCCTGGCGAAGAAAACAACGGTCGTCGGGCAACGTTACGTCGGGCCAAGTACGTGCTTGGTTGATCGCTTGCGGTCACGCGACCAGGATATCCGGCGCGCGAGAGAGAGAGAGAGAGAGAAAGACTGTCCTCGCCTATTCTTCGCCCCGATTGAAAGGAAAGAAGAAAGGGAGAAAGGGAGGGGGAGGTCGCGTACTCCTCTCGCCAACAGGTCGTCGACGGACGAATCGATGGATGGATGGATGGATGGATAGTTTATCCCTTTTCGAGAATATCGGCCGAACGAGCTAAACGAAGGAACGAAGGAACGAACGACATATCCGTTTTCTCGAGTAATCTCGCGGCGCTTCGGGCGATTCTCAAACAATTCTATACTCGTCTGCCGAGTGTCGGAAGTGGCTCTGGAGAGTGGCGAGGATAGGAGAGGTGCGGTGGCACGGAAAAGGGGGAGGGGGAGGGTGAGAAAGGGTGCGCAAGAAGAGGAAGGGGGAGGAGGGGGAGGGGGAGAGGGAAGGAAGACCTATAGAAAGGCGAGGGTAGGTGAAACAGACAATACACCTTCGCGGTGGGTGGCTTATCTAAGAGTCCATGGCGTAGCCCCGGGGGTGCAGTAATAACCGGGAGGGCGGGCTGATACCGGGCTAAGAAATGATAACGGCACTCGCAAGCCAGCCACCATTTTCGAGTTATATTGCCTCGAAAGCCAGAACCGGCAGGGAAGAGAGTGTGTGTGTGTGTGTGTGTGAGAAAGAGAGAGAGAGAGAGAGCTAACTCAGCTACCACCTTCAACCTTCCTCCTCCCTTCGCTCTCCTCCAACCTTCTTGTTTCTCGTCCTCCTGGATGTTCGTCCTCCTCTTCTGCTACACCTTTCTCTCGGTTCACCTCTAATATAACCCCGTGCGGTAGTCGTTGGCTTGGAACCTGCCGCTATCTGGGCCCACATTTCCACGTGCGCACCTATATCCGTACACATCTACATTCGGCCGGTAAAGAGAAACGTTTACGCGTACGGAGAGTATCAACCTTCGTCGTTCCGACTCGACCCCTCCCCTCCACCTCGGGGGAATAAGGGGGAAGGAGGGGGCAGAGATACATCGAGTTCCGATGCAACGCCGATATTCGATTCCTTCGTGCGACCCATGAATTTTCCGCTTCCCAGTCGCATCTTGGATGGAGCCCATGGGTATTGCATCCTCCGTAATCGCGGATGCTGCGACCGAATATAACTAAAAATGGCTCCTCCTCCTCCTCCTCCTTGGAAGGGACATCCCTTTCCTTGCCGCGTTTACCGCTTCTTGGATCGAAATGTCGCCCGACGCAATGCTCCGATCTGCGATAGAGATTTCAGACTCGCAAGTTGTTGCCTTCCCCAACTACTATTATCCATTTCGAACGATAGTTTCGAACTCGAACTCCTTCCAAGCGATACCAATCTTTTTGTCCTCGAAACGATGATCCTCGTTACCCGATCGTCGTTCAGATTCATTGATTCTATCCGAAAGAGGGAGAGAAAAGACGAGAGAGAGAGAAGGGGGGGAGAGGAGAAAGAAAGGAAAAGAAAAAAGGTGGACGATATCCCGGTCCCCTCGAATTCGGACGAGCAAAGCCGGAACGTGACCAATCTCGTCCGTGTTGAACTGCGGTTTGAACGAATGTTTTGCATTTTACCTTGCGGCCTAATTTATGTGAGAGAAATGCCACCCTCGTTTCACACCCTCTTACCCAACCAGCTCGAGCGTTTTATTTTCACTTAGACCTACACCGACCTACACCTACCGCCCTATCCCCAAACTCTCTTCCTCCTCCGTTTGTCACGGTTCTTAAATTTTTTCCCCCGCCGACGATCTCGACGAAATCGTATCCGAATTAAATCGTGCCCGAATCATTGCTCGTAATATCCCCTCTCCTTCGCCAATTTCGAATCGTCATCGTCAGCGTATTCATCGCGCGTCCGTCATCAAAGGAAAAAAAGGACGGGTGAAAGTCTCCCGTTATCGTCTATAAAACCGGTCTCTCGCCGAAGGGAGAGACAATTAAAAAGAGTGTCGGCGAGTAATTTGCGGCGTGGTCAGATTCCAAATTAATGTGAGATTCACTGGCTGCGCCGGACCCGGGCCGGAAGAGGAAACGAGAAAGAGAGAGGGAAGAAGAGGAAAAGGAGGGGGAGGGGGAGGAGGAGGTGGTGGGAGGGTATATTTAGCACAAAAAGCCTCTAATTTCCAACGAGGGTGTAAAAACGGGGGTTGGCACCCGGCTCGGTATACGGCGGCCTGCTTGTTGGGTCTATAAAACGCCGCTTAGCTTTTTTACCTCCTACCCCACCCACCCGAGCCGGCTGGTTTTAACCCCGGTTGAGCTGTTTCCCGTCTTTTCCCGGCTTTCCTTTTTTCCGCGGCCGGCAAATTGAGCGCGGGACTCTTCTTCCCTCCTGACCCTTCCCACCCAAGCCACCGGTTACACGCGAGCCACTCTTTTTTCTCCACTTCCCCTCGCCCGGATTTTCTTCTCTCTTTCACACACACCCGTTCGACCCAGATTTTTCTCCCGCCCCGGACTCTGATTTTAACGTGATTCTTCCTTCTCTGCCTTCCCTCCCCTCCTCTTCGTTTCCTCTCAAATATTTTTCTTTCTTTTCTTTTCTTTTTTTTTCCTTTCTCCTTTAACTTCTTCCGGATGAAAAATCGCAGCTCGAGTCGCGATTGTTCTTTTTCACGGCCCTCGGCCGAGGTTGTTGGAAGTACGAGATTAATAGACGAACAAATTAGCGCAAAGTTTGGGCAGCGGACCCGCGCGCACCCGCGCCACTAATCCCGTGCATTAAAAGTTAACGTCGGGCTGGCCGGCCTGTGTGTGTCCTCCCGGCATTAGATTTCTGAGTTTCCCCAGTCGAGTTAGGGCAACACCAGATCTGCGTTTCAACTGGAAACTACGTTAGGGACAGATTCGAACCGATCTCCACCCCGGCCCGAGTGTGGTGTATCCGTTGTGTATCTACGCGGCCGGTCAAAGTGTCCACCGACTTCGAGGGGACGGGATCAACCGGGCCGACGAAAAATTTAACGGTCCACGCCACGTTTTCGTTGTCGAGAAAAAAGAAAAAATTTCTTGTCGACGATAAAACAATTCGTCGTGTTTTTCTTTCTTTTTTTTTAGTTTCGTTTCTCGACACCTTTCTCAAAGGAGGAAATTTCCTTTTCAATGTTTATCAGACGGATTTTGTGACGGATTCTGGGAACGGAGAGAGAGGGATCTTTAAAATTATAAATTGAACGGGGTGGAGCCGTAGCCAGGCTCGCTCCACGCGCGATATTAATTCTGCGCGTTATCTAAGGTGGCGGCCGCCATTGTAACCGAGTATCCCGAACCGCTGGGGGGTGGGGGGAGGGGGTGAGTAAGAAACTATCCCCAACATTAATCAACCGTCATCTTTGCAGGAAACCGAGCGTTCTCCTATCGCCTTCCCTCGTGTGTTTTTAGCCTCCTAAATAATTCCCCGTTAAAGCTTCGTTAAATCTTTGACGACCCCGAAGAAACATTGCTCGCCTTTTCCCCGTGATTTGTTTTATTCGAGTCGTCGAGCTATTCGTCCGGCCAATACCTTTTCGACCTTCTCGAACGTCGGCGGATGCACCGATGACCTTTCCGTCATCCGGACGAAAGGAATCCTTGGGCGACCTTGGATGCCGTCCGAACAACAACGGCGAAACTTGGAGACAATGTCTGCCGAAAGGGGGAGATGAACTTGCGATTCTCGAAAGGGAAGAGAGAGAGATTTAATTTCGCGATCACGCGTGGCAGGCAACGGGACGTTGGTCCCGTCAATTCGTTCGTTTTATTCGGAGAAGAAGGAGCGAAGGTATCAACGCGTGGTAATTAAACGATACTTCAAGTGTCACGTTTCCTTTATCCTTTAGGGAGGGACGGATCGAACGCCGCCAAAACCGAACGAAGGCGTCCCCTAAAATCGTGGATCGTGAGACGGAGTCCGAGAGAGAAAGAGAGAGAGAGAGAGAGGATCGATTCTCGATCGCGGAGGCACGTCGATCATCCTCGATCCGGGGTGGAGAAGGAGGAGGGGAAGGAGGAGAAGGACGATACAGAGAGAAGGAAACAAGAGGAAGTAAGAGATGGTTTGAATAATGACTCGGTTGGCACGTGAGGGTATGGGGTTTGCCGGTCGGGCGCGCCATCTTGCCTCGGCTCTCTACTTATAATTATTGATGTGGCCCGAACTTTATATAAACTCGAAACTCGTCTCCCTCGCACCGTCGGTTCGCCACCACCACCGCCACGACTACCACCACGACGAGCCAGCACCACCAGCATCAGCACAGCACAGCACACGGAACCATCTCCACGTACAGCGGGGTAGAACCACCCCCCTGAGCCCCGGCCATCCCCTTCCTCCCCTGCCTCCTCCTCTTTCGGCTCTCCAACCAGGCGGCAGGAGGAAATTGTTGGAGTTTTCAAAGTCTGACGTGCAGGATATTATGAACGAGGGTATGGCGTCGTCGAGGAGGTGGAGAAGGTGGTGGAGTAGTAACTGGGGGAGGGTGAGGGGGAGGGCGGCTCGGGAAGGGTGGCGGGATGCGCAGGGGTGGCTGGCGAGGTGGAGTGGAGGTACCCAGGCAAAACTACCCGCCTCGGCTCACTCTTCTGCCTCCAGAGCCACCCACCAGCCCATTCGTCTAGCTTAAACTATATTCCGACCTAACCTCCGCGTAGGTACCTTCCTTCTACCCAACCCTCTCTCGCTCTCTCTCTCTCTCTCTCTCTACCCACCGACTACCATCTGACAGCCGGCCAATACTTGCCGGATGCGCCGATACCCTCCGTTGCTTTTCTCGCGTCATTTACTTACTACTAACCCCCACCCCCCTTCTGATTTTTCTCTTGCTCGATCGCCGCGCAACCTTTCACCCATCTTTCGCTCCTCCGTTCGATTCTCTTCGAGAATTTCGAATTTCCAGGGACGAAGCGTCGACGTGTTCCGGGGAAATTCTTGGAAATTGGGGATGCGGGCACGAATGAACGAGAAGAAAAATTTCGTTTTGGAGGATGATCGGCCACGCGGCGGTAACACGCGACTTGAGGAGGTTGGAATATAGCCGGAGCACGTGCACGAGTATATTGTAAGGGGTGAGAGGTGGTAGGTGAGTGCACGTATATCTATATAGTGTCTACAGGGGGTAGAAGTATAAGCTTTCCTCTCGCAAATGAGGTAATATATATACAAAAGCTAATACGACCGAAAGTTGCCAACTTGGATGAGTCTCTCTCTCTCTCTCTCCCTCTCTTTCTCTCTCCCTTCTCCGCCACCTACACCTACCTCCCCTCGTCTCGTCCTCTTACCCCTGCGCCACTAGGATCCTCTAAATATTTTAAAGGATCGCGAGAATGCAGTTTATGAATATACGACACCGTTGGAAACACTTCAATTTAAAGACGGCCGCATCTCCCGTGGAAAACTGCATCTGCGCCGATATTAATATCTTCCTTCACGGCAACCTCTATGAACTGACTACGTGTGTGTGTGTGTGTGTATATATATATATATATATATATCACCCTTTAACGCGTCGTGGGGGTTCAAAGGGCCCTTAAAGTGACCATAATTAACCTGTGAGCTGACGTTTTAATTTGATGTTGCAGACTACTTTGACCACAGGATGCGAGTCGATCTTCGATAATTTTGCTCGACTGTAGCGTTTCCTCGCAGATGACCGAGAGGAGAGCTGCTGCAGCGACCCTTCTTTCCTTTTCATCGACGGGCCATCGATGCTTCCAAGAGGAATATTTAGAATATTCTCCCTCTAACGATCCCTCCCTTCCCCCTCCGAACGAAACGAGAATCGTTTTCCTCGGCAAAGAAAGGCGAGGGGCGGGGGACAAGATTGGAAATTGGAGGATGGAGGAGGGGGGGAAAAAGGGAGGGAAAAACGTCGGGGAAGAAACGTGGAAATGTTGCGCGGGACTGCAAACTTGTGTGGCAGACGAGAGGCGGCGGACGATATATTCCACGAAGCCTAGTTAATCCTATCTTTCGGATCTGAATTCGAGGTTTCTGTTATACAGCGCGGTTGGCTCGGTCCGCGCGATCAAAGTGAATTAAATCGCGGAGGGCGCTCGCTGTGCTACGCGATTCTCCGCTTCTCTCTCTCTCCTTCTCCCTTGTCACCCTCGAAAAATATTCCAGGGGTGGGAAACGTAGCCTCGTTACGGCCGATTGAAGTTTCCACGCCGGCCTATTTTATACCATCCCCCTCCCCCTTTCTGTATCAAATTTATTCTCCTTAGAAGGGACGAGCATTTCTTACGTTTTCAGAGACGGATAAAAAAATGGGATGGAAATAAAGGGGATTTAAGGGGCGAGCGAAAGGGAAATCGAGCGATTCAGGATCGTGCAATCACGAACGCTCCTCCTCCCTCGAGGGACACGTTCGACGAAAGGCGCTGGAGACTCGGCCGGCTACGGCTATTTTTCACAATCAGCGAAATGGCGAAGTGGAGTTGGATGGAGAACAAACACGAGAAATCGGTGCGCGCGAGCGATTCGCGAGCTAGGCGGGAACGAAATGGGGAGACGTGGAATATAATCTATCCTGTTTGAGGAGAACTGGCACCGACTGCAAGTTAGAACAAACTCCCAATGTACTCTGGGAACGTCGTAGCCGGCAACCAATCCACCGACGTACCACCACCCCCTGGTCGCTCTCTCGTCGTTCCCTCTTCGTCTGCCGCAAGCATCCCCGAAATTGGATAAAATAACATCCAATCCGCGGTCTATCCGGAAATGGAGATGCAGGCTCGACTTTATCCCTGCCTCCCTGAAAAATTCGAGGAAAATAAACCGTTATCTTATTTATTTCTTTCTTTGTTTGTTTATTCTTTTCTCTCTCTCTCTCTAAGGAAGGGCGCTTAGTTAATAAAACGGATTACGATTATCTTTGTACGATCTGGGGAAACGTTACGCTAAAATGTTGAAGCTTTTAGGAGTGAAAAGATGAATTTACGTTGGCGGTGTAAAGTTGGATCTCGCCGTTTCGTTATAAAGTTTGTGAAAATAATACTTGTGATCTTTCGGGCGAAGGAGAGGAGCGGCGGAAAAGAGGTTTTTAACCGAGGGATTCAGGGGTCGGTCGGAAACGTTTTGATTCCCGGGGAAACATTAAATCCCGCGATAAGAAGGGCACGGGTTAACAGGGCTGCGGGGCTGCGGCTCGCGATAGCCGTGGAAATGAAAGGAATTCGTCCGTTCGAATAGTTTAAAACTTGCGCAAACTTGTCAGATTTCCAACTTGCGTTATTATATTTCGGAGGAACGAACGAATCAACCAACTTTTGTATTAATATAAATCTCGCCCCCTCCCCTCCCCTCCACGTCTAGACCATCGACGACCTCACTTTCTCCTCCTTGCTTGCGATTCTCCCGTTCACGATAATTAGATAAAGGCGATATCCTGCGACAGTAAATAGGGAACGGGATCGCTATAATTAGTCTAAACGCGTCCCGAGTTTGAGTATTTCCAGAGTGGAACCAGCTCCCGGAATTTCACACCGATCGACGTTCGTCTATTAATTCGATCATCCAACTTTCTCCTTCTCCCTCCCCCCCTCCCTCTGTGTGAACAGTGCTCGCTAAGATTCCAAGGTTCTTCCAAGATTGGACGCGTTTCGCCATGCGTGAGAAATTTTTTTTCCTTTTTGTCCTCTGCACAATTTGAAAAATTGTAAAAAATTATAAAATTATCTGTAAAATTATTGCGTATACTCGAAACGAGATAAATAGAGAGGGAGAGAGATAAACAAATAGAAAAAAAATAAAAAGGTTTGATTGAAAAGAGGAAATTCAATAAACGCGCGTCTTTTTCATTCTCCATCCCGGAATATCCCGTTTTTTTCCTCTTTTCTTTTCTTTTTTTTTTTTTTTTCTTTTTCCAGCGAATGGTCCGGGTCGAATCAAGAAGGTAGGGAAGCACGACGAAGCCGGTGGCTCATGAATATTCATTTCTTGCCGGTTTCTTACAGGAGGTCGACACGGGGGTGAGCACGGGACGGAGCAGCCAGGGCCGTACTTTTAAGCACGAGAGTGGGGGTTCTGGATCAATGCCGAGGCCACGCCTCCTTCGTCTTACATCCTCTTGCATCCTCTCCCTCGCCCCCTCGCCCTACGCCTTCCTTTCCTTTTGCTTTTCCACCCTCTTCGCTGTCTTCAACCTCGCCCCTCGGAAAATCCAGTCCCCGCGACAGTCGTCGTAAAATACACGCGCGTCTCACGACGTGGAAAAATCGCCCTGCGATGATCAATCCACTCGGACTGCAACTGGAGATCCAGTTGTTGTCGCAAACTGGTTTTACAAAAAAGCCCCCCCCCCCTCCGTTCGCCGTCGAAATTATAAATTCGACCCTACGTTCCGTTCCATTCCCTCTCCCCCTTCGTACACCTATCTTCTCTCTTCGATCAAAATATAATATACGCAAAATAACAATAATAACAATAACAATAATACTTATTAACGGATAACGCCAATCGGCAAATAGAAGAAACGGAGAACGTGGTACGTTAAAGAAGAGAGGATAGGTGTCGAAGATGGAAAAGCGGATTATTCACTTTGCGATATTTTTGAAAAATTGGAAAGGAGGAGGGAGAAGAGGAAGGGGAAAAGAATTGCAAAGGCGAGTCGCTGTTGGAAGATATGGAGTATAGATAATGTATATACACATATATATACGCACACAGGTTCGGTTTGTTATCGCAAGCTCGAGGAGAAGACAGCTCGGGGGCCAACTTTGTGCACCTTTACAGGGGTCGGAGGAGTATCTCATTCCGTCGTTGGTGTTTCTCATCTCGCCGCCGGTTCCTCTTTCGCCTCTATCTCATCTCATCCGACGACTTCGCCGGCTCCTTAAGTGGCTCCTTCGTCGTCTTCTCCTCTCTCATCTTCTCTCGCATCCATATCTGGAGGGAGAGGGCCCCGAGGCTGTTCTTTCGTTTCCAAAAGCCAAGACGCAGCCCCCGTCCAATCAGGTCGTCCAATTCAAACAGTACGACTAATTACTGCCTCTCTCTCGATCGTATTCATATATACACCCTCGTTTCGCTTCTTTCGTTCGGGAGAGGAAGGAGCCGCGGTTGGACGTGGAATCCGTGGCGAGAATGGAATCCGCGCGAGTATCCCTCGGGGCACGCGTGCAGGCGTGCCGGGGCCGTTTTGCCGAGCATTGTTGATGAGCCGGCCGATCGATCGAGACGCGTTGATTGATAATCGAATGTCGGTCAATCGGTCGAGCGGCTCGCGCGTGGACGTTTCCCGCCTCGAGCGGCGAGGCCTCTTCCCGAATGGAAAATCAATAGGGTGAACGGATGAAGAAGGGGGCATGAACCTACGCGTACTCCTAAGGGGTTGGAATCATTGTCCGAAGGAGCGGGACGTTGACGGCGGGATCAAATCAATGGGAAATCACCGCCGACTAAGTACGTCATTTGCGGTTAATGGCCAGTGGTGGTTCGATTGCCGCGTTGCGTTGAGTCGCGTTCAGCCCACGGCGGTTATCGATGATCCCCCTCCGATCGATCCATCGATCGTTAAATGTTCGACTGGAATCCTCTTTTCTTTCGAGGAAGGGAGGTTCGTTTAGAAACTTCTTGCGAAGGAAGGGACGAAACGTGTCGCTTCGAAAGGAGAGTGACGAAATTTTCTGCGACCTTTCGAAAAAGTGGTAAATATATTTCGATATGCATTGGACAAGAAATCGTAAATTTAGGGAAGCAGATCAAGATTCCGCGTCAAGATCGATCAAGATATATAGGTTTTTAGAATATCGTTCGTCGAAGATGGCTCGTTTCTAAAGGCGAGTAACACGTGGTTATTTTGTCGTGAATATTATATTATCGTGAAATATTGGAAGAAGCGTTTCATACGTATATATCCTCCGATTATGGAAGGATCCGCAACGCGGCAGCACCGACTATCTCAGCCCGGTTTCGAACCAGCAACCCCTTTCGTTTCGATTCCCTGCTGGATGGTCGACGAACCAGCCTGCCGTGGTTCGTTACCCGCCGAGTAAAAAACTGCTCCGCGGGTAACATCGCAACAAACCACGCGTAACGCGAAATCATGCGATCATTCCATTTTAACCACCACTATCTCGTATAATTACCCGCAGATTCGATGGATCAACTATCAAATGCCTGAGGTGTCGGTGAATGGTTTAATCGTATTCCTCTCCAATTTCGGCCGTAATCGAAAACCAATCGGGAGTGAATCCTGCGTGCGGGACCGCGAAAACGCGGTTGAAGGGTATTGAAAAAAATATGAAAATAAAAAAAAAAGAAAGAAAAAGCGATCGCGTTTCGCCCGTGAAAAATCAATCGTCCGTGAAAATCGCTGGAAAATCAACGATTCCCGTTTCACTCTCGGACGGAATGAAATTTTCGCCCCTATACGAAACGCATAAATGCGTCTAGACGCTGGAGCGCGCGTGTCTTGGACTCTCTTTCTCTCTCTCTCTCTCTCTCTCTCTCCGCATCATCCCACTAACGGCATTGTGTAATTTATCAATGTAATTTACGGGCGGAGACAGTGGCAGGGAAATTGAAAAACTTTCGCGGCCAATTCAAGCTGCCTCTAATAATGGGAATCAATTTACCGGGGAGTAGAGATAATGGACCGGCCGTGGAACTCGATCGAACGGCCGAGTTACTTTTTGTCCTGCATCGGGCTCGTATCGAGTATTTTTTTTCCTCTTTTTTTTTTTTTTTTTTATTTCCTTTTCCTGTCACTCCCTTCAAAGCCTCGAAGAAAAACGATAATAGGACGGATAATAGCAACGACGATTCATCGCGCCACGCCATTCGAAGTCAGGCTTCATCGATCCCTTTCCGAGTAAAACGTGAAATTCATCGAACGATTGCGCGAATAACAATTCGATATCGTGGAGAATACTGGACGACGATCACAAAATGCCCTGTCCTACGGATCGCGTCCGACCAGAAGAGAAGAAAAATGATATCGATGGCAGAGAAAGCGGAGAAAATGATCGATAAGAAAGAGAGAAGGGAGGGCAAGGTAATTCCAGAGATTGGTGGGAGTTAAGAGGAGCTCGTGCACCGATACACCGGGAAGTATAACGGCCGGTAGCCGCAGGCAACCCTTAGGAACGTAATTAATATTTATCCCACCCCCGATGGCCTCTGTATACGAGAGCCGACGATACCACCGACGTCGCCCCCCTCCGTGACCCCTCTAAAATCCCAGCGCGCTCCTTGTAAAATCTAATATCTGGAGGAAGCGTCGTCGTCCTCGTCGTCGTCGTCGTCGTCGTCGTCTCTCGCCTCTTCCTCCTCGTCCTCCGTTCTTCCGCGCCTCTTCCACCCTACCCCATGATCGGTGCTGGCTACGTACGTACGTACGTCGTCGTCGCAGCCGTGGAGGAGGAGAACGGGTGTGGAACAAGAAGGAAACGGAGGAAACGAAACGTGGAGGGGTGGTCGAAGAGAAAGGAACGAAAGGCAGGCGAAGCTATGGGTAGGCAGAGGGAGGAAACGGGGAAGGGGTGGAGAAAGGGGGAGAAAGAAGGAAGTAGGAACGCGGAGGATCGCGGAAGACCTGGGCGAAGGAGAGAAAGAGCGAGAAAGTGTAGGTGGCGGAGAGAGAGGAAGAAGGAGAGGAAGAAAGAGAGGAAAGGAAAGTGGAGGAAACGAGGGTTGGCCGCGGAGGGGCGAGATAGGACGGTGGATGCGGCAGGTGGGCGACGAAGAGGGAGCGGAGAAGAAAGCGGGGTTGAAGCGAGAGAAAAGGAAAAGGTGAGGGAAGAGAGAGGGAGAGAGAGCTGTGTTTTCCCGGGTTGTTCCTCGAGGGGCGGCGTCAAGACGCTGCCGCTCCGCCAATGGGGCCGCGGGCGGCCGATTTTGCGCCGCTGCGATTCGCTGCACCTCGCTTTCTTAGAGGCGTCGCCGCCGCGGAAAAATCGGCGGAAAAAGAGGCGACGACGAGGGAGCGGGCCACGGCCATTGGCTCCGCGCTCGCTTTTCTTCGCTTTTCGCGAGCCTTTAAGGGGCCAATGGCACATCCGGGGCCGCCGCGAAAGGAGAGGCCGAGAAATCGATAAGTTAGACGGCTCGGGAGCCACTACTCGTTTCTAACGTTCCCGCTACCCTAACGTAACGGGGGTTACCCACCCAACCCTTCCCTCCTTCCGTCCTTCGACTCGAAGCCTCTGCACTCGAAAGACGATATTTTACTCGATTACGCAATTACCGCAGGGTAAAGCACCGAACCTCCCTCCACGCTCTATACGCGGCGTATCCACGTCCACGACCTACCGTCGCCCTTAATTTTCGGCGAAACGGGACTCCTAGACGAGACCAGCCCCATATTTTCCGTTCGAGGACCCTTCCGCCGTTATTTCAATCACGGATAATCGTATCTCTCTAATTTCCCGCCGACCGGTTAATCAACTTTATTGAAAAGCCGAAAATTCAAAGGGGGAGGGAGGTGTAATTCGAGATAATTTCACCACACCTCCCTTTCGAAAGAATTTGGCGATTCGTCCAAAGACCCCTTACACCGTATAATAACAAACAGGAAACCGGTGGTCTTGGTCCGTCTATCGATCGCGAAAACGGATAGCTGCGAAAACTGGCTCTCCTCGAATCGAAGCGTGCTCTCCTCGGCGCGGTTTGCCTCGGGAAACATCACCGGCACAATTAGCGGAGGCTAAAGGACAGGAGAACGGAGAGCAACGCACAAGCCTGGCGCACTTCCTTCCAGATGATCCGATCCTCGCTCCGTTCGCCTCTCTTACTTACTTACTAGGCTTCCTTCGTTGGCGTGGCTCTCCTCTTCCTTAAATCCGGCCTTAAACCCGGAAGCGCGGGTCCGCGTTCCTTCTCTCCGTCGCTCTCATCGGGCCTCGCGCGTCTCGTAACATTAATAATGCGAGCGAAGAGGCAACTGCCTCCCGCCTGCCCCCCTACTCGCTTGTTCCGCCTCCACCTGCAGACTCGAGGGCTGCAGCCTCGGTTGCGAGCAACTTGGACTGGAAGTAAGTTCTCGAGAGCCTGGATGGAAATTGACGTTAATGTGCCCCGAAAGCAGCTACACGGTCCCCCTCCCCTTCCACCGCCTTTCTGCCACCGATGACGGTGGTGGTGGTGGTGGCGGCGGTGCAACGCCGGCATGATCGTCGTAGAGATCGTAGGGAAAGAACCCTACCCCGGGCAAGTCTGCGGAGGTAGTTAGCGAAGTAATTCCCCGAGAGATGGATTATCAACGGTGTATGTCGTGCACGAAGAATCTGCGCGATCGGTGTCTTGCTATTCTATGCCCTCTCCACCCTCCCCCGGCCGTGTTTCGAATTGACCGTCGAAACTTGCGGCGACCGCCAAATTGCTTCCTCCCCGGCTTTTTCCTCCCCTCGAACAAGTTCAAAACTCGATACGCTGCATCTCTCGCGAAGCCGAGATTAATCGTCCGATCGAATCCGATTATTTTATGCACTCGGTCGATGATGTACGCTTGTGTTCGAGTCGAGGAAGGGAGAGTATGATACGAGAGATGATTAGTTTACGAGTTGTTCGTTTCGTTCGATGGATGTTGATTTTTGATAGGGGGTCTGATAAGGGATGGTAAGAAGATGGAGAGACAAGATGGAGAAACAGGATGAGGAAACTGTTAGGGAAACGCGACAACAAGGGGACAATTTTGAGGGAGACGTCTTCATCAGTCGTCTGTCCTTCGGTCTTCGCTAATTGTCTAGGAGATGTTGGTTGATGTCCAAGCGTCGTCAGTCGAGGAACTCGCCGCTCGACAAGGCGGCAGTGCTAACTGAAAAATCCGATTAACCGAGTTAAACGGGATTAATTACGGTAATTAGAGTTTGTTGTTGCACGCGTCTCGAACTTCCCTAATGTCCGAATAGGATTTTCGGACTGCAACTCGCCCTCTGACAATCCGTCTGCCCACGTTGCACGCGGACGAGATCGATGGGTGAAGATATCTCGCCACTTCTGCCGATCTTGCTCCCTTTCGTCCTCCCTCTTCATTTCGTTCCGTTCTTTTTATTTATTATTCGAATCGACGAATAAGAGAATAATTTTTGATTGGATACAAAAATGGAATTTCTGAACTGCAATTCGTTTTCTGACGATCCGTCTGGTTACGTTGGACAAGATCGATCTTTCTTTCACGCTCTCCATTTCGTTACAATTTTTCATCGAGTCGACGAAAAAGAAAATAGTTTACAGACATGATTGGATATAAAAATGATCTGGAATTCTGATCCATTTGGTTACGTTGCACGCGAATAAGATCGATGGAAAAAATTGCCGATCTTTCTTTCACAGTCTCCATTTCGTTTTGTTTTCGTTACAATTTTTCATCGAGTCGACGAAAAAAATAGTTTACAGACATGATTGGATATAAAGATGGTCTGGAATTCTGATTCATCAGGTTACGTTGCACGCGAACAAGATCGATGGAAAAAATCGCCGATCTTTCTTTCACAGTCTCCATTTCGTTTTGTTTTCGTTACAATTTTTCATCGAGTCGACGAAAAAAATAGTTTACAGACATGATTGGATATAAAAATGGTCTGGAATTCTGATTCATCAGGTTACGTTGCACGCGAACAAGATCGATGGAAAAAATCGCCGATCTTTCTTCCTTTCACGTTTGCTCGTTCTAGATTTTTTTCGTTGACATTACAATTTTTCATCAAATCGACGAAGAGAGTAATTTATAAAGGATGATTGGATACAAAAATGATTTGGAATGCTGAATTGCAACATTTTAATAATCCATCAGATTACGTTGCACGTGGACAAAATCGATGAAAGAAATCATCGATTTTCTTTTCTTTCACGCTCGTTTGTTTTCCATTTCGTTCCATTATCTTTACAATTTTTCATCGAGTTCAACGAATCAGTGAAAAAGGATCTGGAATTTTGAATTGCAACTCGTCCTTTTATAATCCTTCTGGCTACGTTGCACGCGAACAAAATCGATATCGTCGATCTTTCTTCCTTTCACGCTCGTTCGTTCTAGATTTGTCTTTACAATTTCGACGAACAAGGGAATAATTTATAAGTGTGATTGGATATAAATGTGGTCTGAAATTCTAAAGTATAACTTTTACAATCCTTCTGGCTACGTTCTACGTTCCGTTATCATTACAATTCTTCACCGAATCGATGAACAAGAGAATAATTTATAAGGATGAATGGATACAAAAGTAGTCTGGAATTCTGAACTGCAACTCGTTTTCTGACAATCAGTCTGGTTACATTACACGTGGACAAGATCGATGAAAGATATCGCCACTTCTGTCGATCTTCCCTCCTTTCACGCTCACTCGATCTGAATTCCGTGAAAACCGGATTTTGTCCCATTTTCATCATTGAATATAAAAATGATCTGGAACTCGTCTTTTGACAATCCTTCTGGCTATGTTGCACGCGAACAAGATCGATGAAAGATATCGCCTTTCTCCTCCCTTTCACGCTCCATTTTGTTTCGTTTTTGTTTCAATTTTTCATCGAATCAACATAGAGTAGTTTATAGAGCTCTGGAATTCCGGACTGCAACTCGTCCTCTGGTTACGTTGCACGCGGACAAGATCGATGAAAGATATCGCCATTTCTGTCGATCTTCCCTCCTTTCACGCCAACTCGCTTTCGATTTTGTGAAAAGTTTTGTTCCGTTGTTGTTACAATTTTCATCGAATCGACGAACAAGAGAGTAGTTTATAAGAATGATTGAATATAAAAATGATTCGTCCTTGTCTGGTCACGTTGCACGCGGACAAGATCGATGAAAGATGCCGATCTTTCACGCTCTGGATTCCATGAAAACCGGATCCATTGTCATTCCAATTTTTCATCGAGTCGGCGAACAAGAAAGTGATTTATAATAAGAATATAGTGCAGAAAGTTCATATTAGCCCTCCCTTCCCTCCTCCTGTTATTTCACCCCTTATCTGACGAATAATCTCACCGGTTCGCTCGATACCTGGGCAACTGTTTCTCGGTATTCGCTCGGTATCGGTTACTACGTGCCAGTTCAAGGGTCTTCGGTGTTGCTTGACCACTGGTCAGCGGTGGGAAAGCGCCGTGTGCTTCCTAGAAACTCCTTTACCGGTATTACTAGTTTCGAGTCGTTCCCTTCGTTGCATTATATTTTTAAAAACTGTCCTCCTATCTTTACTTTCGAATCGTGTAAAATCGATCGATCGAACGAATTTCTTCCATCTTTCGGAAATTTCTCGGATCGGGAAATAAACGTTTCAACGTTTATTGTCGAAATCGTCGCGTATCGCTCGAAATAGCGGCGTTTCGATTTAGATACGTAAGATTAGACACGATTCTCAGACGATTATTCTTGGAATAAACCTATCTTTTTATATCAGTTCGTATCTTCGAATCTCTCGAATTTTCTCACCAGTCAAGTCGAAGCTACCAGTTTCTTTTTTTTTTTTTTTTATCCCTTCCCTGATCTCGATCAAACTTGTTTCGATCAGTTTTCACGCGATTCTTTCACCGAGCCAGGGCGAAACGAACAGGTTTTCTTCAGGGTGGTCCGCCACCTTTTCAACCTTCCTGAGAAAAGATTCCTCGTTTCGAATTCGCGACGCGAG
The DNA here is from genome assembly GCF_029169275.1 of Apis cerana. Lineage (NCBI taxonomy): Eukaryota > Metazoa > Arthropoda > Insecta > Hymenoptera > Apidae > Apis > Apis cerana. The sequence goes on from NC_083865.1 coordinate 10,702,859, forward strand.
GATAACAATAAACTTGCCCGTTCGACCAGAATCGTTGGACTAGTTTTGCGAAGGACGCGTCAAATATTCCCTTCGTTGACTCGTCCTTCGGGGACGCCGACCGGTTCCCCGTGCTTTCCTCTTTTCGAACATCCCCTCACCCTCAAATCCCTCGTTTCCCCAATTAAGAACACGTCCACTTTCTCGAAGAGTTCTCCCCCCCCTCCCCTCACTCTCCCTCCCCCCTCAAAAAAGAAAGAGAATTCAGAGAAACCCGTTTATTTCCCAGTTCCGTACGACGAACGTTGGACGAAGAAGGGGGAAGGAGGGGGGCTCGCCGAGATCCGCCTAGGGGGGGATCCCAATTTAATTCCGTCTTAGCGTAATTGATGATACGAGGAAGTAGAACGTAACGAAATTTCCTTGCAACGGTGTTCGGACAGAGGACGCCTAATATAGGATTTACGTTACCCAGCCGACCGCGCTCTCCAACTACATAGCGATAAATATATAGAGCCGGTACAGTAATGAAAGTTTCCCTCTGAACATCCAAGGCTCCTGGGATCCAACATTATGATCCCTTGCCTTCCTCCGTCTCCTCCTCCTCCCCCCGCCCCACCTCGAGATGGCGGCTTAAAACCCCTTACTCTGGAAAGTGTTGTCCGTGGAAAGCTGGGCCAAATGTTGGCACACCCTTCAAGGTCAATATCGATGACCTCCGGCCGTTGAACGATCGAGGAGGGGGACGGGCGGGCGGGCGAGATTCGAAGAGCGGGCGGCGGAGGAGGGGGGAAAAAGGGTGGAAAAGCGGGACGGTCCCCGTTTCGGAAAGATTTTTCCCGAAATCTGGCGTGGAGAGAACGTAGCTGCACGGTCCTCCTTTCCACGGTATGCTAATAAAACGGATCTTATGTGGCGAAGACGCCATTTTGAATAATGTCGACCAATCAGAAGCTGAGCTCGCGCGTCTTGGGGGGGTGGCGGGTGCTCCGGCGAAGGGGGAGACACGTGCGGAGCGTGCTACCACCACTAGCTGTTCCAACGCAAACTATCCTTATATTATGCTGTACCGTAAACCCTCCCCCCCAGCCACCCTTCGCACATCCGACCATCCTTCCCTCCCCGTCCTTCCCCTTCGTCTGACGTACCTTCCAAATTCGGCTTTCCAATCTCTTCTATCTTCCCAGGATCTTACTTATCTGACACTGCGGATGATGGCGAAGGATGGACACATTCGGACAGATTCGAAGCGAATTTTCCAATCGCGATCCTCGATCGGCTTCTTTCCCAAGTAAGCAAGTAAGCGAGATGCAAGAACAACCGATATCGCGAGCCGAGTCGGGGAACTTGGGGCACAAATCAGAGTTTACGAGTTTTGGAAATGAAATTCCGGGAAAATGGTTGTCAATATGTGTCCTAACCTGACCGCGCTTCTCGACCTAGCCTACCGGCGGCCAGCTGGAACTCCACCGCCCGACCAACGAGTCCAACGATCGAGATCGCTCGTAAATCGTTTAAACAAGGGCGGCCTCCCCCTTGGAGGAAGGAGGAAGGAATTCCCTGGGAAGCAAAGAGGTCGGAGAACACATACACACACATATATATATATAACTCGGTGGAACGTCGTTTCTGATTGCGCGCCGCACTGCACGCAGCCAAACGCGTTGCGTCACTTTGTCATTCAAATAGGAAGATTCCTTGGAAACGAGGCGCGCTCGGGTTTGCCGCGCTTTCACGGGGTTATTCGTCTTGAACGGATGAGAGTATATCGCTGCGGCCGACGAGGGGGAGGGATGGGTTGGCAGGAGACGAGCTGATTACGAGGGGGAGGGTAGGTCCCGACTCCGCTTAGTCTCTCTCATGTTTCTCGTTTCATTGTGGAGCCTCCCTTAGAAATTCAAAGGCGAGTACACGTACAGATGGATGAGGAGACGGGCTGGAGGAGGAGGACGTTAGAAGGACGACGAGTCGAGAGGGGGTACGAGGAGGCACCCCCTCCGCTGGGGGAGTGAATGAAAAGGGGATGAAACGACGGTGGTGGATGGGGTACGGGAGAGAGCTCCGCGCTCTCTTGGATCTCATACATACATTAACGTCGCTTGTCAGGCGTACCGAGCCATCCTGTAAGACTTAAGATACCGGCCGAGGAAGGGGCGGCAAGTTGTCTGTCTCCTTGTCTTCGTCCCCCACCTCCCCCCGTTCCGTCCATCTCTTTCGGATCGTACGGATCCGCCGTGCTACATTCCTCGATGCCTGTGCATCCCCGACTCGTTACTAAAACCACCCACCGTCTTGGGAACACCCGCTTCGTTTCCTCCGATATGCCCGCCCTCTCCCGCTTCCATTTGCATCTGATTATGCATTTTACAAGTTTCCGCCGCAACGGTGCTTCGAGAACGAAAGAATTATCATGGTGAGTGTTCGAGGGAGGGAGGGAGGAAGGGTTGGTATCGATCGAAAGGGAATTCTTTCTTTTTTCTTCTTTTTCTAATTCACCCCTCCCCCTCGAGAAAACGTGAATTAGACGAAAGTATTTCGAGCGTTCTCCGAGGTTAGCTGTCGTAGGTATCGTCGATCCGGGACGAGCAATCCTTGTGAAAATACGCTAAGACCAAACACGAGAGAATTTGCCGGCAACGTTTCGGGATAACTGGCGAGACAACACCACCCGCGAGGCTCGTCTCGTCGTGTAATCAGCAGAGACGCGTCTGATTTTCATTGCTCGAGCGTCATCCACCCCCCTCCCCCAATCCTTCCTCGCGAAACTGTTGTTTCTCCTTCCCAATCTTCCTCCAATCCCACGAAATTCGCGTAACCTGGAAAAGGAGTCGAGCTACTGTCGTCGATCGCGCGTTGGTTGCTGACATTTTACTCGATTTACACGGGATCTCTCTCAATCTCTCGCGATTTGGCACTCTTCGAATTGTCCTTTCGTCTCAACTCGTCTCGATTCTCGAGAAGGGGAGGAAAAAGTGAGAGATTCGAAAAGATGGGAAATGAAACGCGATAGCGGGGGGAGCGAGAGGTGAGGCGTAACGGGAGAAAGGAGGGAGGGGAAAAAATGCTGGGATAACGCGTGGAAAAGAATATTCTTGCACCCCGCATCGATGTCTCCGCGACCCAGTGGGTGTGACTTTTCGTTTTCCGCCGACGAATCCCCGTTTTTTCCTTGCATTCCACCCCTACCACCACTTGGCGGCGCAGAGAGCGGGCAGACACCGGGCGCGGGTAAAAACTTTCCATGGAAACGTGCGCGCGCGATCGCCGCTAAAAATCCGAAACTCCTCGCCGCGCAATGTTTCCCAACTACTCCCACTCCCACTCGAAAATGCATTTCCCGAATTATCGAACAATCGAACGGATCCAAGGGTGGCTTCTCTCTCGATTAACGAAAATGGAGTGTATTTTCGGGCGTGAAAAGAAAGAAGGAAAGAAAAAAGGAAGAAAGGAAAAAAAAGGGGGGGGAAAAAAAAAAAAAGAATTGGATTCGATGGGGGGAAAAATGCGATGGCAAAGGTTCGTTCGGTCTCATCCGAATTCGGCTCACGTGAGAGCAGCAGCTTGCAGGAATCAGGGATGGCGGCGGTGGAAAGGGGTTGACGGCACTGCTCGGAGGGGGATGGTGCCCCAAGGGTGTGTTCCGGAATCGGGGTAAGATGGAGGAAAATCGTTACTCACTAGTCGCGGGGAAGTCGAGGGTTGAGAGGGCAGAGCGAGGGCGTAGGGGAGCGCGGAGACTCCGGGGCTAGAAAGAGGGAGATTCGTGCTCGCTCACAGGCGTGCATACACACACACACGTACACACACGTGCACACGTATACACGCACACGCATACACACGACCCCTCTAGTCTAGGTTCAAGCAAGACGATCCCGGGGAAAACGCCTAAAATACGTCGATATGAGACGACCTGAGGAACCCCGTCTTTGCTCCACCGCCCTCCCTTTATCCATCCTTCCGACCACGAGTTTCTTTGATCAACCTGAACGATTATATCGCGAAAATTTAATCAGATTCGCTCCGCAGATACGCAACCGTTCCCCTCGGGATTCCCCAGAAACGAAAAGAAACGAAATATTCGCTCATTTATCATCCTTACCTTCGATTTCCAATTTCTTTCGAAAAGAATTTCGAAAAATTGCTCGTGGCGCGCGTCATTTCCAACGTAACGTCCAACGACTGATGTGGTTACGACGAATCTGTAAATTATCCGTACATGGCAACGATCGAAACGGTCGTTGAAGATAAAACTTGGCTCTATATAGTACCTAGCCGCGAGCATCCGCCATTTTCCTCGTGTGTATGGGGGAAAGATAGGACAGGGAGGAGGGGTGACGCAGAGGAGCAGCGTTCCTTTGAGAATTTCGATGTAAGACACTCGAGCGCGGCAGCTTGGCAGCTTCAATTTAGATAATTAATGATATGAGCGTAGGTTAGGTGTACCGTTAGTACGGTAAGACCGAGTGGAAAACAGTTTCCAACCCCTCCGCCTCCCACGCCTCCCCGCCTCACCTCCATCGCCTCACCCTCTAACGTACACTCTACGAGAGTTTCTCGAGACGGCGTACACTCTACCTTCTGCCATCGTGACAGAGTTGGGCTGTGAGAGGGGGAGGTTGGGGAGAGATAGGGGGTGGGGGGCGCCGGAGGGGTTGTCGTAGCAGCGGTACCAGCGCGGATGGCAGCGAGGGGGTGTCGTTCGCGGGGTAGCGGCGCAAGGGCTGCCTCTCCTCCTGCTGCACGGCTCGTTTTATCTCCTCTTAGAGACGGCGAGGAGGCGGTGGTTTTCAATGCTGCACCCACCCTTTCACCTTCCTATTTTCTAGCCCCTCTCTCTCTCTCTTTCTCTCTCTCCCTCTCTCTCGTCCTTCCCCGTCCAATGACTCGCGATTCTCGGCCTGACTGCCGCGGCAGCCAACGGCTGGATACCTACGGGCAAATTGAATTCAATCTCGAGATGATGAATATCGAGAATCGAACGAACACCGAATGCATCGGGGCGACCTTTCCGGCTCTCCACCTTTCTCTTTCTCTCGCCTCTTGCGAACCTACTCTTCGCGAGTTGTACGTACGTAGGTCCTCCGCGAGCTCTCAACAGGAACTCGGGATGCCCGGTTCTCGAGAAGAAATTCGAGAAAGGAGGAAGAAAAGAGAAGAAAGGAGAATCGACCGAGGATCGGAATTCCAATTTCGAGGAAGCGATGGAGTGAAAAATGGAGAGGCTTGGGGACTCGTAGATCTTTTCTTTTCGAAGAGAAGGGGGGAAGGGAGAAAAATCGAATAAAAGGAACGGCGCGATAATACTTTTTTTTCTTTTTTTTCGCGCGCGCATACGTTGGAAGCGGCGGCAAACCGAGCTAACGATCAATCCAAGCGGTGGAAGCGAAAGGGCGACGAAATTGCAATTTGCAAACCGTTTAACGGCCGCTTAGGTCCATTCTCGTGCGAAAACTTGCACGGTCCAAGTTCCCGGAAGTCCCCCTAACGACTTAATTGTACACTTGTCGCCTTTGAGAACTTAAGTTTCTCCTGCGGGCCACGACAATGAGCATTGTCGGCCTTTGTGGACGCACCGTTGTCCGCAATGCCGTACAACCAGACACACCACCAATCACGATTATTTACACGTACAATTGGTGAAAAACAGATTTCAAACGTCCTCGGCCTCGGATCTTTCGATCCTCTTTTTCTCGAAAAAAAAAAAAAAAAAAAAAGAAACTGAGATCCGACGAAAGAAGTGTAATTTTTCTTTTTTCTTTTTTTTTTTTTCTTACACAAAGATATCCGGAAAGATGAGTCCCTTTACCGTTGATGGTGTGACGTGTTTCTTTTTTTCTTTCTTTTTTCTTTTTTTTTTTTTTTGTAAAACATACAAATGGAATAAGAAAATTTTGGATAAAAAAATCCCTTCTACGCGCTTAATCCTCGACAAGATTCGCGTGGGAATCGCGATGCTCGCGTGCCGTCGGAAAATGGCCGCGCTTCGCGACCACCGTTTCTCCCTCGATCTCTCCTTTTCCCTTCCCTAATTTTCTCCGCGCAAATACAAATACAATTTCAACTCGACTCGATGTTAATTCTTTGCGAAGAGGGGGGGTAAGATTTTCGTCGAAATTCTTCAAATCCCGGCAATTTTCCCAAAATTCTCTCTTCCGCTCGTCGTAATTACGTTAAGTTCTCGTTTTAGAAGTTCTGGCGGACCGACTTGACCAGTAGTCGGTCCAACGACTGGTCAGTATCTATTTGCGGAGCATGCAAGTAGAAACAACGATAACAGGTTACTAGGACCAGTCCTGTGGGAATTCTGGGAGAGTTGTCCCACATTCATGGCCCACGGAAAGCGAATCTGTTTTCACAATGCTCATCGGGCCACCGCGTTGCGATTCTCACGTGACTGGTCAGCAACGGGTGTCCAACAGGTTTATCTTCAGAAGTGGACGGTGTCGGCCGATCTCAGATACGAAACTTGACAGTCTCGTATCGTTTCTGGCCGAAGAAACATCGCGACTTCCTTCCTTCCGCCGTCGAAAAGTTACGAAAAAAAGAAAAAACGCGTCGAGTTGTCCCTTTTCTCCTCTTTCCCTCCCTTTCCTTTTTTCGCTCCAAAAATTTTATCCCTGCTCCCTCCTTTCCTTTTTCCTCTTCTCCTCTTTCCTTCAAACGCCTCATTTGAACGGGATTCGCTTCACTTGGACGAGATCGATTCGTTCCTTCCTCCTCGAAAATTCGAAGGGTTGGCGAAAGTGCGGGACGAAAGAGATATCGTGGACAAGATTCGCCGAGTTTGCGGAGCGGAGAGGGAAGGTTAATCGATCCGTGGTAATGCAACTGGACGTGCGAGAATGAAATTATTTTCCGCGATACCGGTGGGACGAAGGAAAGGGGGAATCCGTGCAAAATGGAGAGTTGCCGGCAGACACCTTCTTTCCCATTCCGGATTATGTAACAACCGGCGAGGGTGTAGAGGCGGGGCGGTGGTAGAGAACGATGGTGCGAAAACACCGGTCTCTCCGTGAAACAGTCGGACCCTCGTTTCGACGTTTTAATTGTTTCGTGCCCGTGGTGGCGAGAAGGCAGAAAAGGAGAAGGAGGAAACGAGGCTACTGCCCTCTCCCTCTCTCTCTCCCCGAGCCGAGCTCGGATCCGAGGGGGGTGGTATAAATATACGGGACGTTTAAAAAGTGTTTAAACGCGTAGCCGGCCACCTAACCCACCCCCGTCACCGTTGTTGCGGTAACAAGGGTGAGAGGCCGGTGAAAATTTAGCGTAAAAACCCGCAGGTTAAGTGAGAATTAAGAGGGGACAGAAAGAGAGAGGACGGATTAAATCAACTCTCTTCGTCTCTCCCTCCACATCTCCGTTCCCACCTTCCGATACCATTCGTACAATTTCTTCCCTTTTCTCCCAATCTTCCTCGATTCTCGACCCGATTTAATTTTCGAATCGATACCTTGCCTCGCCTCACCCCTTTGTTTTCGTCCCCGATTCGCCGATCGGATGCGAATTCGTATTCTTATCTCGCGTTCCGCGACACTTTCTCGCGGAATTGTTCGAAACGACGGGTTTGACGGGTGGTCGATAACGAGGAGAGAGAGAGAGAGATAGGTGTCGTGCACGCGTGTGGCTCGATCCGATCGAGATTTGTCCCACAACGTTCGACGACATTCAAAATTCGAATTTACCAGCGGTATTCATTTCGCGGCGGAGCCGGACTACTCGCCGGGGCTTTCTCAGATATATGGAAATTTCCTTAGCCAACCCCGTATTCAGAGGGGAGGCCAAGTAATATAAATTCAAATCAGTCCCTGTTTTCTCACACAACAAACTTGGAGGAACTTGGAAGCTCTGGTTCTCCGACGGTAGTTACTGCCTCCTTCCTGCTGCCTCCTACCCCTGCCACCCTCCGCGAACTAAGTACCCTCCTGCTCTACCGGTTGCCACCCCCTTAATGAAGATATGTGACAGAGCCGACCGCCGTTGCGAGTCTCTCTCTCTCCACCCTTCCTCCCTCCTCTCACCCGACCTCCTCCCACCTTTTTCGAAACGGCACGGGATTTCGCTTAGAAAAAAAAAAAAAGAAGAAGAAGAAGAAGAAGAAAGGAAGAAGGAAGCAATCGAGGAGAAAGAGATGTTCTCGGTGATTTTCAAAAAAAGAAAACGGAGGAATATTATCGAGTCGAGGAAAATCGAGACTTTGGAAACTTTGGAAAGGGATTCTCTCGCCGGTGGCGGGCAATGGGTTGGGTCTCCTCCTTCCCTCCGGCCTCGTCTTCCCCATCGCGATTTCCATAATCTTGGAAGGTGTTCCCTCGCAGCATTCCCTCTCTTATAACGTAATAATATTCGGCGGAGGAGGCAAAGCATACGCGCAACTCGATCTTGCAAAATGGCCGACCGCGTTAACGCGCCCTTTAATATTTACCTCGTACGTTTATTCACCTCGAAGCCAAATATATACATATACATTCTCGTTCGTCCACCTCTCGGAATCCTTTCCCCCTTTTTCCTTCGCGACGAACGAAAATTCATCGATCGACGCGTACCCAATCGTACTTTCTCCAACTTCTCTTCCTTCTCACCTCCTTCTCCCGATTCCCGTCTTTAGGAGGATTTAATCGATTCCCTCCGCGGAAGAAGGGAGGTGGAAGAAGGGAGGGCGCAGCCATCCCATCCGGAATCCGGAAAAGTGAAAATTCGGGGCTGGGGGTCGGCGTTTCCGAAGGCTCGATACGCTTCCTCTTAGCGCGGTTCAACACCGTTGCGAGCAGAAACGTAGGTATTGCCTGAGTTCTCAGGGTTTCGAGTCTGCTGACGACGCGGAGGAGGAGGAGGAGGAGGAGGAGGATGGCGGTGGTAGTTGGAAAAGGGGGACGCGCCCAGCCTCGCGCTGCCACCCGACGAGCCCCCCGCGTCTTGCCTTACCCCTCCGTCAACCCCTGAACGACGATACCACCGGGTACGAAGAGAAGAGAGGGTGGAGGAAGCCGGCAGAGAGAGTCTAAGGTAGATTATATTATTTCTCCGCCCCCGCCGGGGGCTCACCCGCCATTTTGTGAATGTTAAATCATTTATTGATCCAAGAAGGTGGCACTCACCCTCCTACCCCGGCTCGACCTACCCCCGACTAGAACTCACGCCACCCCCTTGCCACCACGCCACCCGGCCGACGTCTGAAAGGGGCCGATCCTTATTCCGCCAAGCGAATTTATATGTTCACCCTCTTTGTACGTGTGCGCGCGTGTGTGTGCGGGCCACCGCGTCTCCTTCTCTCTCCCTCTCCCTCTTCCTCTCCACCTCGGCTCCATCTCGATGTGTACGCGCGTACGTGTATGCGGGAATTTCGCAACGAGCACCGAATTTATGGTCTCGCGAGGCTCGATTCAATCCCCTTCGCCTCGTCTCCGGTTATTCCTTTAGACTTCGTCCGGCTTCGGCCGGCATCCTTATCCGACGCCCGCCTCCCCGACCGAGTCTTCTTGAATAATAGTTGAGCCCCGCTTCTCGGTGCCCGCCTTGGGACCGCCGACCGACCGACCGACGACTCCGAGATCCAGGGGCTTTCGCCGGATTTATTCCCCGAACCCCGTTTACCTCCCTTTCGAGCCCGCGTTGCTAACAAGTCCCGTCGCTTTCCAAATTTATTTGTCATCCGGCCCGGTGAACGGGCAGGCGTACGAGGCGCGTTATCGAACGAGGCTCGAAGAAACCTTTAATCGCTATTAATTACCTTTCCGGTTATTCCGCCCGATGACAAAGTTGGGCCAAGTTGTATATTATATTACATCGGGGTTCCTTGTTATCTGAGGTAATAGTTGAAGTTCTCACGGTAAATGTTCGCCAAGTCGCCCGGTATTCCCGCTGCCGTGAGATTTACCTGCGCCAACACGGCACAAGAACCAAGTTCCGTTTAAACACACACCCACCTCCCTTTCGGTGGAGGAAAGGATATTTGCGTTTGATTTTCTTAGAGATTCAATTACCGCGTATTACCACCTGTCCATATCTAGCCGCGTTGACGGAAGGAATCGTGGAATTAGGGTAGGGAGGGAGACGCCCGTACGCATTGTGGGTCACTGGAAATTCCGCCATCCCCCCTCGATTTTAAAGAATCCGGGGAGAGGAGGAGGAGGGGGAGGAGTAAACGAGACGAGACGCGGAGGAAACGCGGAGGACGATTAGGCGGAGGTGATCGGTGCGCGACGACGCGCAGGCTCGGCGTTGCACGACGTGTGGAAAAAGGCGATTTTTCCACGCGCAGAATCGTAAAAATCCGGCGCTGCGGTGGAGGAAGGCGGGGGGCGAGGAGGAGGGAGGCGGGGTCGGGGCCAAGGAAACGAACGAAAGGGGCGAAAAATGAGGGCGAGGTCAGTTGGACGCGAGCCGTGGAAAAATTCGCGCAAAATTCTTTCGCCTACTTTCCTTCGTGAAAGGTGATTTTTCGCGCCATTCCATCCCCTTCCTCGAGTGAAGATTGCGAATCGAAAATATCGCCGTCCATCCTGTTCTCTTCGATTCGTTTATTCGTTCATTGGCAAGCGACGAAAGGAAAAGGAAAAAGAGAGAGGAAAGAAGAAAATAGCGATAGGAGGCGAAGCAGGGGAGACGGAATACGACGCGCGAATTCCTCGTCGTCTCGGTTACGACCGGCCCCGCTATTTACTTTTTTCCCACGCGGATTCCATGCGCGGTGCAAGGCGCATTCGCCGGTATCCGTCATCGAATCCCGCCCGAATTATGCGGATCCCGGTGTGAACGACGATTATGCGTCGTTGGTGTGGCAATTTCGCCGGCAATCCGGAGGAGGGTGGCGTGAAAAAAACGGGAAGAAAGCGAGAAAGTAGCGCGCGGAGTGCCACAAGTGCCCTAACTATCTCTGGCGCTGGAATTCGGAGCACGGTGATTATATGGACAGGACAGCGAAATCTCGCCGGTCGTGGAAATTTGCGGGACGGACGAGGCCCTCCCCTCCCCGCACGCCCGTCCCAATTCGCATTCCAACACACCAAACCGTGTTGCCCTCCCCCCTCGCCCTCGCTGCAACGCCGACCCCACGAAAGCTTCCTGCTTTCCACGCGCGCCGCGTGTGTGCGCGTTTGTGTGCGAAAATTCCGAAACGGAGATCGTTCACTCCTTCGTGGCGCCAGGAAAAAAGAAAGAAAAAGAGAGGAAATAAAGAAAAGAAGGGGGGAAGGAAAGAGAGAATTCGAAGATTCGAATTCTCTTCTTTTTCCTTTCAATTCTCAAAAATTTCTCATCCCGTCCCGTCTCGATGATTTTTTTCCTCTGGTGTGAAACCAGAGAAATCGTACGCGATGATGGATACGCTACTGGCAAAACTACTAGGCCCTGGCTGAGGCTTAGGCTCGTGGAAAATGCAGGATTTCAATTTGTTGGTCGAGTTCCGAGACGCGAAGAGCGCAGGAGGGCGAGGGGGGAGGGGGTGCAGGACCTGGAGGGTATATGCGGGGCGCCATAGTTCGGTGGCCCCACCCCTGACGCGCTGCCACGACTAGGGTCGAGGATCGTAGCGGCGGCAGGGGCGGGGGAGGGAGGGGGGCGAGAGAGAGAGTGCAAGGGAGGCGAGCCAAGGCTGCGAATGATATAGGGGCTGCGACGCCATTTTGAATTAGCCGTGCTTAGAGCGGGCTAGCGCGTGGGAAAGAGAGGGCGCGCGACGCCGTGAAAAAAGACGCGCGCGAGAGGCAGAGAAAGAGAAAGAACCGGAAGGACGATCGAATGGCAGAGTGGAGGGGAATGGCAAGGGTGGAGGGAGATTTTTAGACCCTCGGCAATGGTCGCTCTCGATTCGTCTATTCTTTGCCTCCCCTCGACCGAAACTCTAAACGCAGTCCCCTCTAAACTTTCCTTCTTTCGCTTTTACGGAAAAAGATCCCTACGGGTCTCTCCTCTCGGGCCGCGGGTTTGAGTTTCGCGAAAATCCCCCTCTCAAATTGTATCAGGGATGATATTCTATCTCTTTTCTGTCTCTCGTCGTGTTTCGAAAAAATGGAAATACGAACGATGAGCGATTGTGATTAAAGTTCGTTAAAGAATAAAATGGTGTTGGACAGGTAACGATACGTAGGGGAGGATGCGAGAGCGAAGGCATCTCTCCGTGTTTGCGCTCGATAAATCGCGGAATGAGGGAAAGCCGCGGTTCCGATCGGAAGCTAAAATTAGGTCGGCCGAATTTTTATCGGGCTCGTTAGCAGTCGTTTAATTTCACGGTGGAAACACCGGTGGAAACCGGCGCCGCGCCGGTGAAAATGGATTAACCGGGGGCAGGGGGAGTGCACGCGTATCGAATTACAACCGGGGCCCGGAGACGCTTACAAAAATTAATTGGCCGATCGACTGAATAATTAAGCCCGGCCGGGGATCGTATAATTACGCGTATTTAATTTCCCACGCAAATTCGAATCCGTGTCGAATCACGCTCGGGAATAAGTTTATCATAATTACGCCATATTGCCACCGTAACGACCAGTTTGATACGTGTATTAACCATTTGTTACGGAAAAAAGAATGTGTATATCATATCATATTAATTTCCTCTCGACGCGAAGGAGGAATTCCTTTTTCTTTTTTCTTTTCGGTTCCCAAAAAAGATTATAGAAGATTTGAAGAGATACGGAATTTCATTCGTCGCAAGAGATCTTTAGATATATTCGAGCCGAAAAGTTTCAATTTTTCTTTTACACCGACGAGAAACGGTAATGCAAAAGAAAATCGATATCGGGATGATTGGAATCGAAGCAAACAACGGGATAGAGAACGCGATCGACCGATTAATTTCGTAGTCGATCCCGCGCATACGCTCCCTATCGTTGAATTTCACGATAGGGCAGCCAGCTGGTAATCGTTTCATTTGCCGCGATTCGTTTGACACGATGTAATCCGGTCGCGTTGCAAGCTCGTCTGTCGCGTTAATTATAAAGTTCATTAGCGCTCGTCGCCGGTATGACATTTAGGCACCGCTCCCGAGTACACATTTTTGCCGAACAAACCGTGGACACCGGATCGATCCGCGGCCGATTTTATTTATTCAAAGGGCTCTGACGTGGCCGGACTTATTACGAATTTACAAAGCTCGCAACTAACACTGAGCGACAGGTTACTTAGGAATTAATTAATATAGAGATAGAGTCGGATCTTTTTTTCCCCCTCGTCCGTTAATCCGCCGTTAATCAAATCCCTCGATCGAACGAATTGACGAAAGGTGAAGGAACTTTGTTAAAAGTTCGTTGCTCGTATAACGTTTCATCCATTTTTTTTTTCTTTTATTTATTTCTCTCTTTTCGATAAATTGGAAATAGATGTAACGTTCACGTGCCTAGTTTAGAAGGGAATGGAAAGAGTATCTCTTTAAACAAAGTATCGCTTCCGATTTTTTAAAAGCACGAAAATATTTCTGGATTTTTATCAGATTCTTTTATCCTGTCGCCCTCTGTCTTCCATTTCTTATCAATAGTTTCCAACTCGAAAAGTTTTTTTCCTGATCGGCGGAGAGAAAGCTCGATACACGTTCTCCGAACGAAACAAAGATGGCAGCGTTGCGTGATTCCAAACAGTCGGTAAAGAAGTCGCCTTTGCTGCTCGCGAAAAACTATCCTCCGCAAGCCATGCCTTAAATTTTGACGCGAGAAATTGCGTAAAAATCTTTTCCATTCTTGTAGTTCGAGACAACGCGAACAATATTTCTCGCAATTTTTCGCGATTGATCTTGGTCGGTGTAACCAAGCTAGTCGAGGCTGCGTCTCGAAGTGTTGCAAAAGAGAAAGTATTATAGCGAGAAAATTAAGTACGTCTATACCACATGCATCAAGTGGCTTGTAAACTGCCCTTAAATTTTCCCGCTTTAAACGGTGTAGCTACCCGGAAAAATCTATGACCCGGCTTAAAAGACGCCGCTTCTAATTGCCCGCTGCGTTGCAAGCAGTTAAAGTAAGTCTCGAGGAGGGGATGGAAGCATTTCTCGAAATAAAAAGAAGAGAGGGAGAGCGTTGTTGGTTGGAGGCATTTCCCGGATTCTGCCTTTTCAGGGAAACGAGCCGGTTGGTACGTAAACCCTTGATACGATTAATTGCGCCTGTTGCCACTTTTTCTTCCCCTTTCTCGTTTCCTCCGTTCTTTCTTCGAATTGATGCTAAAGGGACTCCCTCCCCCCCTCTCTCTTTCAGGTATTCGTGTCGTTGCAATTTGTAACTCGAAAGAAGAAGAAGAAGAAGAAGAAAAAAAAGGGAGGAGAGCAGGAAAGGAAAGAAAAATAAAAGAGGAGTGTTACCTTGTCCAAGAGGGTTTGGTAGCAAGTCCGATGAAATTCATAATTTGCCGAAGTTGCTCGTGGCGAGGGCGATAATGGGACCCGGGGTTGCTTTGGGTCTAGCCTCGTTCCTTTTTAAGTTTTAAATAGTTTCCCGCGAGTTTTAATTAGGAAATTCATCCCGCCTCCCGCCATTCGCCTCTATTACTCTCGAGCAAGCCTCGAAGACAGCGTACCAACGGGGGAGGAGGAGGAGGAGGGGGCGGTGAAAAAAGGAGTAACGATCGTCGTTTTTCAGTTAACACCGAGGAAAATTGTAGCCAACTTCTAACGAGTATTAAAACACGAACTTCTACATCGGGGGAGGGGGGAGGAATATCGTTCGTACGAGGCTATTACGGATCAATGGACGGGAGGGTGGTTACGCTACTTTTTCTCCTCTCTACATACGTATACACTTAACGAGAAAGTTAATAAATCATCGTTAATAATTCGTATTCCTACGAGGGCCTCGAACATCTCGTTTGTAAACACGAGCGAGTGAAAAGAGAATAAGAGAATAAAAAGAAAAAGGGAGGGGGGAATAAAATTTACAAAAACGATTGTAAATTGGCTCATTGACTCATTTCGAATTTTAGGATCGAATGCAATAGAGTTGAATTTTCTCCGGAGGAGTCTGTAACGTATAATGAGATAGAAAGGGAGGGGAGAAGTGATAGTGGAAAGAAGGAAAAGTGTAAAGCGGCAGCGTCTTCATTGTGTGGCCGGTAAGCATCGATCGTCGTACTTTTTGCTTCACCCCTTTCGCTTTGATACGGCCCAGTCCGGAGAAGCATCCATTCCCTCCCCCATTCGCCACCACCCCAACCCCTCCGCCAACCCCATTCGCCGTTTACTTTATTCTTATCTGAAATACTGGAGCGGCGAAGGTGGCCGACGAAGGCGCTCTTTCCCCCTGCTGCCTTTCCAACCCTTCGACCCACCCCCTCCTCAACCGACCGCTCTCCCCCTTCTTTCTCGAGGAAGCCACCTCCTCCTCGAGCCGTCCCCCTATGCCTCCCTTTTGCTTCCTTTCGCCAAACGGAGAGGAAAAAAAAAAGAGCCGGGGAAAAGAAAGGAAAGAAAGGAGGGGATGAGCTGGTTGGAGAGGGGAGAATCGTTTCGGGGGCGGTGGTTTTTACCTTCTCTCTCTCTCTCGCGCGCGCGTTCTAATCGCGTATCGACTCGATGGTGTTCAAGGATTGGATTTACAGTTCACCTCGTTTACAGGGAGGAGAGAAATTGTACAAGTTTAAGTATATAAGTTTTGTAAAAGGGGGAGAGACTTTTTTTTACGACTCGAGCACAACGCCTCTCTCTCTCTTTCTCTCTCTCTCTCTCTCTCGCGAGTTTACGAGTGACAGCCTCGGGGGGCCAACTCTTTACGAGGCCTTCATCGTCTCACTTTTTAGAAGCGCGTAAAAGGGACGAGCTATAACTTATAAACCGGCCAGAGTTTTTAGTGTCGCGCGATCAACGGCATCTATTATAAACCCTCCCCCTTGCGTTCGCTATTTTCTCTCTCCCCTCCTCCCTTACGAGTTTAACGATCCTCGACCGACACGCTCTTTAATTAAGAACCTTCCGCTCCGTCTTTTTCTTTTTTCTCTTTGATTATAAAAGAAGGAAAAAATCATCTTTCATCACCTTTTCCATTTCCGTGGCCAAGTAAGAGTAATATCTCTTCGAAATGAAACGAGAAACAAGACTTGTTCCCGAATTTCACGACACACGAGTTTTTCCTCTTCCGTCCGCAACCCTTTCGTATCAACCCTCGCGTATCAACCTGCCCTACTAACCTTGCCAAGGGAGGAGGGAAAGGGAGGGGGAGAAGGAATTAACACAGTCTCTCGAGAAATAATTTACGCACGCGTTTTAATTCGTTTCGAAGAATTAACGGATCGTTGTCCCAATTAAAAATTGAAACCGAAAGGAAGGACGGGACGGGAATGAATAAATGAATTTTCGCAAAAACCCACAGACTTACACCACGATCAAATACCCTCGTTATTGTTATTATTTCCTCACTCGAGCCGCCATCTTTTGTTTTTGCCTCTCCTTATCGCGTCATAATTTATCCAACGCGGTCCTCCCTTCCTCCCTCTTCCCTTCTCCATTGTCCCTTTCAGAAGATTATCAAAAGACCGAAATCCTCGCCTCGCCTCTCCTCTCCCCTCCGAGAAATACGATCGACGGAACGAATACGGAAAAAGGAGGCGATCGAACGAACGCCGGGTTTAACCGACCGACACTTGCAAAATCGGATCGATTAACGATTAAGCATCCTCTCCTCTCCCTCTCTCTCGCTGCAGTCTTCTTCCTCGAACAATGCAATGGGATCAGAAGATGGGAATTGAAGTTAGCAGGCGCGTGAAAAGTTGTTTCGCGAGGGGGGAGGGGGTGGGGAGTCCGAATTCGGAAGACGGATGGAGCGTATCGCTTGCGGGAATCGGTGGTTTAATTCGCGTGGGGTCCCGGCCGGGGATGTTTCCTGGATGCGTTTGGAGGTGGATAATCGAAAAGCCAAGCGACGGGAAAATTGGGAGCGGAGGGTGGCGGCCAATCGTCCGTGAAAATTGAAAAACTATTTCGATCGGGATCGGATGAAGGAGCTGGCAAAGTTGTCCGGGAGGGGAGGGTTTACCCGTAAACGCGTAAACCGCTAATGTCGATCGATGGCCGAATGGTGTTTCCGACTGGCTCTATGGCGTTTCTGGTTACCCATTAAGCGCCATTTGTTAGCTACAGATAAAACTGGCGGCGATTAATCATTGGTTAAACAAGCGAATCGCTGCTTCGTTCCGGATGAAATTTAACGACAAACGGCAAACTAATTGCCGTGCAATTAAATCAATAAACTCTGCATCTCTCTCTCTCCTACCTCTCCTCTGCGTGCTAAACTCTCTCTCTCTCTCTCTCTTTCTCTCTCGCGTAATTTTATTCTCTTCCTCGCGAAACTCGTTAAATAACTATAATATCTCCATTTTGCGTTCTTTCTATTTCACGCGCATCTAGGAATAGCTCCGACCTCGAGGCTTCCTCGAAACGTTGGAGAATAATATTCGATGAGTGGTATTATTCAACGTTTCAAGAAATTTAGTTAGACAGGAAGAGTTTTTGACGATCGAAATAATACAATTACGATGAGATAAAGATCCAAGGGTGAGTGGAACGAGGAAGAGGAGCAGCTGCTTGAGGGATGGGGAGGGATTTTTTCAACGAACGAATAATTTCGTTGGCGAAAATCAAACATATCCGTGAAAAATGAACGACTTCGATGTCGTTCTTCTCCTCGATGCGTTTGAATTATCGTTTGAACACTTTAAACCCCCTCCCTCCTCCCATTCCCCGTTAAATTAAGCGGCGAGCAGCGAGTGGCCAGGCGTTATTCACCGTCCGAAATTCGCATCCCCTGGATTTGCGTTTTAAAACGCGAATTCCCCGATTTAATCCCGTTGCAACGAATTTCGACGAAACAAGTGCAAGCGTGCGCGTATCGAATAACTCTCTTCGAAAGAGGGGTATTCGATCATGCAGTTTCTCTCTCTCTCTGTTCTTTCTTATGAAAGAGGCGGAGGGTTGCTTCCCAGCCAAGTTTTTGCCCGTGGAAAAGATTGGAAGGGGAGGGGAGGGAAGGGAGGAACGAAAGAAAAGAGGGAAAGAGGAAACGACTCGCGATTTCTTGCATACCATTCGCATTACCGGCTCTCCCCCTCCATCCTCTCGAGCATCGAGTCTCATTTGCTTTTCCTTTCGGCTCTCCTATTCCTTTCGCCTTCCCTTATTTCCTCCCTCCTTCTCTTTCCTTTTTCACCGGTTCATCTCTCTCCTTTCGAACGCGTTCGCGCAATAAAAACAACGGCGAGCGTTTTCTCGAGATCCCGAAGAACCTCAGAGCAAAGCACCGACGATGCCGGTCGGTCAATACTTGTGCAAAAAGAAGAGAGAGAAATAAAAGAGGAGGAAAAAAAGAAAGATTCTTTGATGGAGGATCAGAGGATAAAAGGGGGTATAAGTTTTGTAGAAATATTTAAATACTTGGCAATTTTTCATTTATTTTATTAAATTGGTTATATGAATCGTTCGTATTACTGCGATACAAAATTGAACGAAATCAATCGCGTTTATTCATTCGTGTGATATTTGTCGAGTGATTTTGATTTTCGAATATAAAAAAAAAATATATATATACTTCAAAATATTGTACAACAAAATCGCAATTGTAAAAATTTGATGAAAATAAATTTCTGTTTCATTGTCTTGTACGTGGTGCAGATATTTCGACGGTCCGGGGCCATCGTTTAAATTCTTGAATAGTTTTGCAAGAATGGATAAGGGAACTCAGCCTCGCTTCGATAACCTTCCAAAATATTTTCGGCCATTTTTCACCCCACCACTTCGAGCTACCCATCTAGAGAGATTAAGGGTGGGCGAGAGAAAGCGGAGGTAGAAACAATGGAAAAAGTACGGCCATCTTTAATTCCTTCTGCGACCAATCCATGGACAGCAAAGTTTAAAGGTAAGGAAAGAAAATGTTAAGATCGATTTTCTTTCTATACGAAGCTATATCCAAATCGATAATTGTGTAACTATGGCAACATGTTATTTTTTATTCAAATTTATACATCGTACGAGATGTATTTATAAATTTTATATTTTATTCTTTTCTGTAAATCAGGAAAATTAAAAATTTAATATCTTACGTATTACAATTATTCAAAGTAAAAAAAGATTGTATATTTTTATAAAAACTGTTGCCTGGATCCATTTTTAGCGCAAACGATGCATAAATATATATTTAAAATGATATGTGAGAATATAAATTATGTTTTTCTTTTTATTAAAATATCCATTTGAAAATATTATGGAAAGAAAAGATATATTCATCGAGAATTTCCTTTTAACGTGCCAGATAAGGATAGTATATAATGAGAGAAAGATAGATACAAAGTAAAGATTTGAGAATCAACGCCATCTCCAGATTAAACAAATAAATAGAACACGAATGAATAATCGGAAAAGTAAGAATCGATCGTCCATACCAGCTTTCGATAAAACAAAATAGGCAAGAATAGCAAATAATAGAAAGAGAATAAAGGATAATAGAATTGATCTTCAACGCCATCTTTTGAATACCAAAGACATTTCTTAAATGGTAAGAAGATATGATATCGCAAGAAAAATGAGTCAGTGTTATCTTTCGAGTATCAAAGACAATTTCTTCGAAGATAGAAAACGAGAGAGAGATTTAAAATATCTTTCAATATCATTGATATTCAAAAGATGTCATTAATATTTAATTCCTATTTATATCGCGCTTCTTGTCCATATTTATTTAATTATACTCTTCAGATGATCATTGTTTTCACAATTTTTATTATATCTCTCACTTTATTTACCCAATTATTCAAGATATTTGTAAAAATTAATAATAGGACAATTTCTAGCTTCTCTTCTTTGAGCTATTTATTACAAATAAAATCTTAACTCTCTATCCCTATATATCTTGTATAAAAATATTTATAATTTTTGTATATTATTTTTATAGATAAGAATTTATTATTTATATATATATATATGATATATATAAAATATATATAATTTGATAAATCAATTTTTGTATGTTGCAGGCAAATCACGTCATCAAATTAGGTTTAATTTTGGCTTCATTTATTTACTACTTCGTTTACTATATTAATATGATTTTAAATTGCTTAAACAGAACTGATTATGCAACCACGATCAGTCATGATTCTACGCTATTTTGTTCAACCTATACACAATTATTATATCATTAGACAACTTGTTAGCCTCTCCTCTTCGTCCATAGTCACACACGGCTAACAAGGACAAATTGGAACGGTTCAATGATAATACAGAGATAACTTAAGAATGTTAAGTTTTATTATTAACAATTACTATTGTTAAAAAACATTTACTTTATGTATTTTTAAAATATAATTAAAATATAATTATAATAATATATTATAATAAAAATTATACATGTAATTTTAAAAATATTACACTATGTAATATTTATTATTATAAGAAATATATTTAATTGTAATTTTAAATATTTAAAAAAATGTTTTATTTAAAATATTATTATTTAAAATTGTTTTTGTATTTTGCATTTTAAATTACATTTTGATAAATATTTTAATAAATGTTTACATTTTTATAAAAATTATATCTTATTATTTAAATATCTGCACACCAATCCTAAAAATCTTTTCATTATGATGAAAAATTACGATTCGAAAATTGCTGCATCAAATTAACGAATTAACGAAAAATCAAAAATATAAAAAATTTTAGCAGTTCTGGCAAATGATAAGAAATTCTCGGAATTTTTAAAATTTTTTTATAAATTTTTTCAGCTTTGTTTTAAAAATTTTGCTTTATTTCTGAACAAAAGTTTATTAATTTACATATTCCTTCATTTATTTACATTTTCAATGTTTATTTACAAAAACTTTCAACAATTTATAGAAATTTTGAGATTCATCTTAAAATTTTCATTTGTTTACGAACAATGGTCTGTTTATTTTGATTTTCAATGTTTATTTATATTTTTTGTTATTTGTTTTGAGAAAATTCCTGAAAATAATGTCAAATTTGTAGAAATTTTGGGATTTATCTTAAAATTTCCGTTTGTTTACAAACGATAGTCTGTTTATTTTGATTTTCAATGTTTATTTACATTTTTTGTTATTTGTTTTGAGAAAAATCCTGGAAATGACGTCAATTTTCAAAATTTTTGGAAATTTCTTGAATTTTCAGAAACATATTAAAATTTTTCATTATGTACTTATTTGTATTTTATTTCTAAATGATGTAATAAATTTTATTTCTAAATGATGTAATAATACGTAATATATAAAGATAATTATATGAAATATATGAAGAGATAATATTGAATATTAGGTTTAATTAAATAAAATATAAATTTAAAATAATATATAATTCTATGTTTAAATATAGAATATAAATTTTAAGAATAAATAAATGATTAAAAATCATTATGTTATAAGGATTTTATTCAAAGTTTTGAAAAAAAAATAATGAAAATTATTGGATTATATTTCTACATTTT
The DNA here is from genome assembly GCF_029169275.1 of Apis cerana. Lineage (NCBI taxonomy): Eukaryota > Metazoa > Arthropoda > Insecta > Hymenoptera > Apidae > Apis > Apis cerana. Next base: position 10,724,236 of record NC_083865.1, read on the forward strand.
ACTTCTTACGAATTATCTTGTACATTCAGATTAAGCAATTTAACAAAGTTTATAAAGTTTTGCGAAAATATTTTATTGTTAATTTATAATTCTAATAATTTATTGCAATGAAAAGTTGATATAATTTTATAAACCAAAATTTATTATTCTTAAATTATTATTTTTAAAATTTATAACTGCATTAAGATATTTAAAAAAATGTAAATGTGGAAAAATTTCAAAACTAAAACTGTATTAGTAACAATCATTAACAATCTCTTTCGCTAAATTAAAACATTAAAATTTTATGATGCAATTTATATAAATAATTGACATTTATATTTATAACTAAGTTGTACACAAATTACATATAATTAATAATAACAATTAATATATCATATTAATAATTATTAATTATTATTTAAATTACAACTATTTAACAGCTTTTATGAAAAAAATGAATATTTAAAAATTAATTTTTTTCTGTTATTTATTTCTAAACAGAACAATTATATAAGTAGATAAAATTAAAATCACGATTTATAATTATACATTAGATACATTATAATGTAATGATTTAATAGATATTCCAGAAGATTAATTTTCACGATAAATCTTTATTTTTATAAAAAATATTTATTTTTAGTATTATTATTCATTAAAAAATTCAGAAATATTTCAATATTGTAATTTTTTAAAATATTTTACAAATTAAAAAAAAAACAAAAACTTATTAAAAAAGGATATGATAAACAAAAACTTATTAAAAAAGGATATGATAATTGTAAATAAATTTCAAAATAAATAAAAAATATTCAGAGAACTTGTTTAACCAAGAGAAAAGATATTATTTCTTTTGGAATTCTCGAAAATGAAACATCTTTAAATAGAATTTAAAATACAAAAAAAAATATAATTGTACAAATGATTTGAAATTGAATTTACATTTAATTCTCCTTTTTTGTTTTTATTGCGGTATTAAGTAATTACTGATTAATGAAGAATAGTTAAATAGATATTACGAATATAATGCGAATAAATATACAATATATATAATATATTATATACATATTACATAAATATTATATAATTATCATATTATGCTGTAACAATAAATATAAAAAATTTTCTAAAGTATTTATAAAATCGTAGACACATTTAATCTTTATATATTACGTATTATTATTCAATCTTTATATTATAAAAACTTGTTTCGTGAAATTATAATATTTAATTCATTTCCTCCATTTCTTATTAACTTAACAACAACTTTTGAATAAAATAGCAATTAGCTTAAAAAAAAAAATCTATAATTTTTTAAGGATTATGAGTTCGTTTCAACTTTATTATAATAAGAATTAAAATTTTCATCATATAATTATACCGATATTGAAAAAAAATCTTTTATATCAATTTTTAATTTTCTGTTACGTATTATAAATTTATATATGATTTTTCAACAATGTATGTTCATATAAAATAACAAATGTCATAAAAATATACATTAAATGTACTATTAAATATTTAATCATTAATCAATGATAAACATGATTTATTTGCTCATTTCGTTTAGTAAGCATTTAATAAAAATTTATTTTAATAATTATAAATATCATGTAATAATCTTTACGTAATTATTATTTACGTAATTATACATATAGATAAATTAATTTTCATCTATGTATCGCGTATTTATATCTGACGGAATTTTTTCACATTCTTATCATTCTTCATTTTTGCATTTATACCAAATTTATCAAAAATTTACGCGAAAAAAAAATATAAATTTCTTGCACTAACAACAATTATATCTTGTTTTTCAAAACTAAAAGTGAAATGATCGTTTTGAAAGATATTATATATATCATAACTGCTATTAAAAAGTTGCTTAGAAGTAAATAAAATTCACCATTTTTAATTACGTATTTGCATTAGATACGTGTCTTGTTATATGTATATGTATAATATGTATAATACGTAAATTTCAATTAACGTATTATACATATTATACATATTATACATATATTATACATATATGTATAATACGTAAATTCATATTTTTTTCTTTCACTCGTTATTCAATCATCCATGACATTTTTCCTTTTCCTCTATTTATTGTTATTGTTATTAAAAAAAAAAAAAGGAAAAAAAAATATCCATTTTTTTATTTTTTATTTTCAATCGTCCTTCGATTACTCGTGTCACTTCTTGCATTATATTCCGTTGAAATAATCCTTTTCAATCCAACAGGAATCGAAACGAATAAAAGATCACTTTCTCAAAGTTCTTGAAATAAATATATACGCCCTTGAAATTAACTTCCGAGTAAATCAAAAGGCGGAAGGTAAAAAAAAGAAAAAAAATTTACATGGCAAACTGGAAAATTTAAATAAAGATTATAAGAATTCTGCTGAACGAGTAGGGTTTGCTACGAGGGCATCTCGGCTAACTTATTCTTAGTTCTTGTCCATGATGAACATTGACGCGCAGTCTTTGAGCTGGTGCGCTCAGTAAATCGTCTCTTCGATACATCGTCGCTAGTTTCTCGAATTGAGCAATGAATTATATTTAAAGATTATCTTTAAAAATCATTTTAAATTTAATTTGGTGTTACATTGTGCAATGAGTTTAAAATATTGATTTACAAACGATACTCGAGCTTCAATTTTGGTGAGTGAATCAATCAATTGCAATTGTATCCTATTCCTTTCGAAACTTCTTCTTTCAAGATTAGATACGTTGAAATGTAAACGTATTAAAAATAATGACAAAGTGTACTTAACCGTGATAATGATATTCAAACAAATAATTAACAAAGACTTAACAGTATAAATCTAACCTAACAGCAATAATTCTTTCATGAAAAATAAATTTGTTTTAATATCGAAATGCGATCAAAATTAAATCGAAGAAAAAAAAATAGTGAAAATATATTTCGCAAAAGAAATAGTTGAAAAAAATATTTATTATTGTCTATATATGTCACAGTGAAACAATTTCTAATTACAATAATTTTGAAATTGTTTTTGTGTAAAGTAGATATTACAATTCATTTACTTTTTTTATTTCTTTCTTAAATAAATCTGGCTCAGAAGGCTGAAATCATTTTTACGTACGTTACGTAAGTTAATAGATTTTTTTTTCTCTCTTCTTTTCTTTTTTAGAAAATCATTTTTCCTACGCTACTACTTTCTTCTAAATATTTTTCTTCTTCATTCTGTTGTTATTATTGCAGGTATTTCAAGTACGCACCACGTATAATTTAAATTATAATTTAAAAGAATTATTTTTCCGTCGTCACTCATCGTCGTTATACGTTTTCCTTTCCTTTTTTTTTTCATATTTTTTTCAAATAATTATTGTACAAAAATCAAAAAGAAAAAGAATAGAATTTACTCGAGGCATATTTAAAATGAAATTCTTCACTATTTGTATTATAAATAGATATCCGGTTTTAAAGAAATCACTTAAGTTGCGCAAAATGTTAAAGATACATTAATAATTTATTCCTCTATTTCAATTCAATCGATCGATATTTTTTTATTTGATAACATTTGCTAATAGATAATAAAAATCATTTCTTAAACAGATTGATAATAACTGCATAAGATTGATTGATATTCGCACGTATAAAGATATAAAAGTTTTATATATATACAGTAATTGGCTGATGTTAATGTTAGACATTATTCAAGGATAAATTATATAGTTATAAAGATATAGGATCAGAGTCCGTACAAGATCGATTTATTGTGTTGTTTGATAGTCGCGAATAAATTTGAAATACAATTTGAACAGATAAGATCATAATGTCAAGATCGGAAGAAAAATTTCTACGTAATTATAAAGCCAATTAACCTTTTAACCGATTCATTTTTTTCTGCTTTCACGGAGGAGGGAAATTTTCTCGCGACAATTTTATAACTGATTAATGGATAAGGTAAAATTCGTGGTCGCAGAATGGTCATCTTTTCTTTCATTTATTATTATTATTATTATTAATAGACGTATAAAAAAAATCACACAGACAGAGATTTAACCCAGGGAAATATACAAAATAAAAGACCTGTTCGAGAGTCGAAGAGTTGAATAATAGAATCGAATTTTTTCTCGTGACAATAAAATAAATCCGTCTCGAAGAATTACTTGTCACGTATTGTACGATTCACGTGTTATGTCATATAAATCATTTTTCAGACTATTTTCAGCAAACTGTCCCTTCCTTTTATTTTGTCATTATCGATAAAGTTATATGAATAACTTTTTACGATCATAATAAATTAGTTATGATTTGAAAAACAAGTATTTTTAATTTCCGAATTGTATGTAATAGCATAATTCGGATAGCGCGTAATATTAACTAGTTTCGAAATAATATCTGATACGTAACGTATTTTAGATTTAACAAATTTTTGAGCCACCATCGAACAACAATTGAACAAGCACGTATATAATGAAATGGATATGGAAATAAAAATTGCACGACGATGACTGGACGTGAGAACAGGAAACTTATGGTAAAAGAGTAAACACAATTAATTATTTACATACTTCATCATTATTAAACGACTATGAAATATACATATATATAAATCTATATAATTAATATTATCTTGTTACACGGTTATTTACGAGGTCGAGATAAGAAGAATAATAATGATGAAAACGTGTGTGAAAAATGAATTTTATTAATCATTGCGAAACATTTTTGTTACAGATTCATCAGAATCAGCAAAAGGTGCAATGAACAAAACGGCGATAATATAACGGCGTGGACCGTTTCTTTTTGAGACGATAACCGGAACGATAATAAAGGGGAACAAGCGGAAATAAAGTTGTGATGAATTGCGAGATCGTTTACTTGGTTGCGAAATTTAAAGAATATTAAATGTTGTTTGATAAATTTAAAGAATAAGAAAAAGAATAAGAACCGCAAAGAAAAATCGAGGAAATATCTCGATCTCGAGTTGCAAAATGTTTACCGAAGAAATATCGAAGGGGGCGACGGCAAAAGGAAAGGATGATACGTATTCTTGATGTTAGAATTGAATAATGTTTTCCCGCAGCAGCTTCTCGCACGATTCCACGATTATTATACGGAAAATCAAGTCGTTCAAATCGGATCGAGACGCACGCTTCCATCTCGTTTACTTAGAAGCTCGTTCGCGTAATATATTTCGTGGTCATTTGAAAAAAGATAAGACACGATAGATACGCTCAGTTTGTCCCTCGCTCGCTCGAGAGAGAAGCAATCGTCTCGTCGTTCGTAATAATTAAAAAATAGTCAGCGATGAGTCAGAGTACCGTGCTGCCAGGCCTGGCAGATATCGACACGATAGATATCGAGTTCAACGACATCGTCTACAAGGTTGACGGTGGTTTATGGAGAGGCGAACGGAAAGAAATTTTGAGAAAGATCGACGGACGATTCAGGAACGGGCAATTGTCGGCCATAATGGGGCCCTCGGGGTCGGGGAAATCGAGCTTGTTGAACGTTTTGACGGGTTTCAAGAGGTGTTGTACGGGCCAGATCAGGTACGTCGGGAGTAAAAAGGTAGGGGAGGGTTGCAAGAAGCAGTGCTGTTACATTCAACAGGACGATCAATTTTATCCCCTGTTCACCGTGTCGGAAACGATGTGGATAGCGAGCAACCTGAAAATCGGCAACAATCTCAACGAAAAATCCAAGAAGATATTGATCGAGCAGATATTGCACGTTCTGGACCTGAGCAAATCGGAGAACACGAGGTGCGGGAAATTGAGCGGCGGGCAAAAGAAGAGGCTGAGCATCGCGTTGGAGTTGATCGACAATCCGCCGATCATGTTTCTCGACGAGCCGACCACGGGCCTCGACTCTCAATCCTGCAATCAATGCGTCAGATTGTTGCGAAATCTGGCCAAAATCGGGAGAACCATCGTTTGCACCATCCACCAGCCCAGCGCTGTTATCTTCGAGATGTTCGACTACATCTATCTTTTGGTGGACGGGAGGTGCATGTACAGGGGGGCCACGAGGGACACGATTCCCTATTTCGCAAGCGTCGGCCTCCATTGTCCCAAATATCACAATCCGGCCGATTTTATGATCGAGGTTGTGTCCAAGGAATACGGGAATTTCGACGATCAATTGATCGCCTTGGCAGCGAGGAGAGAGGACGAGTATTGGCAAACGGATGCAATTTCGAGGAAGGAGGGGGAGGAGGAGGAAGGAGGAGGAGAAGGAGGAGGAGGAGAAAGTGGAGGAGGAGGAGGGATGTGTGAAGGATATGAAAAAAGTCGCGTCGAGCCGGCCACCCTCGGAATACGAGAAACTCCTCGTTCTGATGAATCGTTACATGACCCATTTGTTCAGAGATTGGACCAACATTTACTTGAAATTGGGCCTTCATTTCTCGATGGGCGTGTTGCTCGGTTTGCTGTACTTCGGGGCCGGCCAGGACGGGAGCAGAAGTATCAATAACGTAGGTTTGATCCAAGTCATTGTCATTTATCTGTGTTACACGAGCATGATGCCGGCCGTATTATTGTTCCCCTCGGAGATGCCCGTGCTCAAGAAGGAAAGATTCAACAATTGGTACAAGTTGAAGACTTATTACGTCGCCTCGTTTGTATGCAGTATGCCCATACAAATAATATTCTCCGTCATTTACATTCTGCCCATTTATTTTATAAGCTATCAACCGCTCGACGTAAACAGATTTCTCATGTTCTTGGTACCGGCAATTTTGATCAGCCTGGTATCGGAAAGCGTTGGCGTCGTCATAGGCTCCATCCTAAATCCCGTGAACGGGACATTTTTGGGCGCCATTTTGGCATGCAGCATGTTGGCCTTCTCAGGTTTCGTAATTCTTTTTAATCATATGCCGCGCATCATGTATTACGTCAGTTACGTAAGCTATATAAAGTATTCCCTGCACGCTATCGTTCTCGCGATGTACGATTTCAACCGGGAAAAATTGTTTTGTCCCATTACATATTGCCACTACAGCACGCCCGGCAAAATATTGTCGGAATTGTCGATGACGGATCGCGATTTTTGGGTTGACATCGCGGTGTTGATCTTCAGTTACGTAATATTCAAGATAGCCGGTTATTGTACGCTCAAAAGGACACTTACCATGTGAGGGATCGATCTTTTTCTTTTTTTTTTTTTGATTCGAATTCGTATATTAATAATAATTAATAAATAATAAATATTGGCTGTGGATCGTTGATCGGTTACGAAAAGATTAGAATTTAATTTCACGTAAAAAGCGTTTTTCTTCGAACATCCATTTAAGAAACGAATCGATGTGTATTACGTAGAACGTGTATTATAAAATACGTATTATTAAAAGTTAATAAAGAATTGTATAACTTGATCGGCAATTAATATTTAATCATTCGCATTTTTTTGCATCTATATTATATATTGCATCTTTTAATTTTTTTTTCTTTTTTTTTTTACGTAATAATCTTTTTTATCTATTCATATCTATGATGTAATAAAATTTACGATACAAATGACTTTTTTTTTTTTAAGAAACGAAAACCAGAAATATCCAATGAATTCAATCCTTTTTCGCTTCTTCGAAGATAAAATAATAATAAGATAAAATAATCCATCTTCGAACTATGCGTTTTGTTCTCGATTTCGATAATGTAGAAGAGAGAGAGAGAGAAAAAAAAAAAGAAAAAAAAAAAAGAAAGAAAGAAAAATCATTGAAACGCATTCTTCTTGGAAACTTCTGTTGAAAATCTGTATTACAAACTTATGCAGGTCGACGACATTATATGTGTGTGTGTGTGTGTGTGTGTGTGTATGTGTATATATATATATATATATATATACACACATATACACATATACAAAATTTTACAAGATGAATACGATTAAAATTGATCAAAATATAATATCTATCGTACGCTGCACCTATCCAATAATTAAAATTATAATTAAACATATCTAAATATATCTACACTATGTATATAGTTTTTTGAATTATTGCCTCTCAAATATTTGGGCCATCGATTAATAAAATTTAAAATGAGACGCATGTAAAAGGGATAAAAACGATATAAGTAGCAAGATATGATAATAGTGTCGCATATAATACTGGGGAGTGTATATAACTGTACAAACGGAAGCTCGAGTGAGAAAGAAGAAAAAAAAGTATATCAAGCGATAAACGGAAAAAAAAAAAAAAATAATAAAAATATATAAATATAAAAAAAAAGAAAAAAAACAAAAGAAAAAACGAGAAAAGCCGCAATCAAGCAACACAACAGTGATTATGGAAAAAATGGCACATTTATTATATTATTAGTGATAATAATATTACTAGTGATAATTATACATTTTTTCTCTTTCTCAAACGAAATGCTCTCGACGCACTCTTTCTTTTCGTTCTCACATTCTCATTCACGCTCTCTTTCTCTCTCTTTCTTTCCTCATCTCGCATTCTCCCTCTTTCTCGCTCTCTCTCTCTCTCTTGCTCTCTCTCTTTCTCTCTCAATATATGCATAATAATTTCAGCTCGTGCTTCATCGATGTTAATAGAGTCGCACTTGATTTTGTTAACAATCGCATGCATGTCGGAAAGATCGTTTATCTTGTTAAGGCCCGGTGTTACACGAACTAGTCAACGCCAGACCTGTGTACGTTTCTTCTTTTTTTAATTACATATTATACAATAATGTCGATTAAGATCTAATATACACTTGTGTTAATTCACTTGTCGACTTGTCGTGTGTCTCAAGCAAACGAGAGGAGTCATCGATATCGTTGTCCGATCGCAATTCTTACTAAATTTATACCTCTATCGACTTTTTTTTTTTTTTTTCTTTTGTATCTCAACGAAATGTATATTTTTCTTATCCTCTTCTCCTCTTCTCCATTCTCTTTCTTTCTTTCTTTCTTTCTTTCTTTCTTTCTTTCTTTCCTTCCTATTCCGCATTAACGCAACACGACTTATAATATAACATAAGACGACCTCGTATCAACGTAGAACGATTGTATCGATCCGATTCGTGTTGACACGAGTTTCAAAGTTCCAGACACAAGTTGGAGGGAACTTTAAAAATCGTGATCGCGCGATTTTCAACGATCCATACAATCTTCACGATGATATTCAGCGAGTAACAAAATCTCGATCTCGATACGATCTGATATGGTATACAATAAGAAGGGAGAAGGCTAAGGCTAGAATTAGAATAAAAAACGAGAGGAGGAGGGGGAGGGGGGAGGGAGCGCGATGGGCATTTTCGGCCACTCGTAAAAAATTCTGGAAAATTTGAAATCATATTTCAATGTCGACGAGTATGTTAATAAAAGAAACTCGACAAATTACGTTTTTCTACGTAATTTTCTAATATAAATATTTGCGCATCACGCGCATATCATGGATATAACTAGGCGAATAAATATTACGATGACCGATAATATGCATCAAAAATACAATGATTTATACGAAACGTTAATACGCACAATGATTATACGAACGACTAATATATCGATGATTCTGAATAACAATGTAAATCGTAATATATCTTCTTTTTTTTCTTTCCTATTTATTTCTTTTTTATCATTATTTACGTTTGTCATTTTTCTAAAAAATATAATTTTAACCGTAATCGTCATTTTTCTAAAAATATAAATATATGTGTGTGCGTGCATGTATTTTTAAGTAAAATTCTTTATATCACGAGGAAAATAATATCCGATCCTTTGGCAATTAAAGGCAATTTTCGCTCTTACGGTTCGTCACGACTTTATCCTGTTAAAAATGACGAGGAGAGAAAAAAGAAAAGAAAAGAAAATCGTTCGTAACAATATTTCCATCGCGTGTTCTTATGTTTCGTTCTGTTTTACCGTCGAACTTGAAAGATGATTATTATTATTATTATTAATCACATTGTTACAGAGCACCACTCGTTTCCACATTCGTCGGCCACAAGACACACGCCCGTAAAAATGCCCATTGCCCCTCTTTTCACGCGAAGAGTTGGAAAAAAAGATTAAGAGACAGAAGTAAAAAGAGAGAGAGAGAGAGAGAGAGAGAGAGAGAGAGAGAGAGAGAAAAGTATCACGAGAGAGTGTGAAAAATGCAATCGATACCGTGGCGATTGAAAGCGAGACGAACAAGTTTCGCGCAGTAACGGAACTACGCGAAGAGACCCCTTCGGCGATCCTCGATTTCAATTGGAACCGAATTGCACACTCTCCTCACTCCTCTTCCTCATTTCGACTATCTAAGACTATCGACATGTGTGCCTAGCTTAGACGGGCTTACGAGCTATTTATTGTCGTTATTATTTTACATGATTACCATTCGCGAATATAACTGTGTGATCGCATCGATTTTGCGTATCGTTTTTTTTTTCGTGCCTAGCTTTTAATCTCCCATGAATCGCCGCCGATCTCCTATCGTAGTGTGGTGTACAATTAACAATAGCCACCTAGGCTTGCCTGGTTTTCGCTTGTTTCCATTCCTTTCCCTTCTTTCTTTCTCTTTTTTTTTTTTTTTTTTTTTTCTTAGATATTAAAGACAATATCCGCGACGTGGCGCGATTCTCATCAATGGAATCTCGATTAAACGTTAAAAGCGAGGTTGCGCGAGTTAACTCGATCGTTGGGTCGGCCACACGATTCTCATGAACGAGAAAAACGGTTGCAACCGTTTACAAGTCGATATTTTCTCAGTGGCCTGTTTCGACGGTCCTGATATTGAACGAGCTACGCTTTCCTTCTTTGTTTCCCATCATTCGTACATTTATCCGCACTCTATCTCGAACTCTGGACGAATATTGTCTTGCTTCCAACTGTTTCTCAATTCGCTTAATGAGGTTTTTAAAAGAAACCAAAGAGAGTCGAGAAAGCGGTCATTGGTCGGATTTTGAGACAATAGCGAGAGAGGAATGTAAAGGTAGTAGAAAAAGCAACATGTGTATTCCCTTTTTCTTTCGTTTCTTTTCTTTTTTTCTTTCTTTTTTTTTTTGCTCTTGGACCGTGCGAAACAGATCGATATGCTTTTGAAGAAAAATATAGCTGTGCGAATACGCATGATATGTTTCGAGGAGAGGATGATCTATCGTGTTCGCGACGACGTCAGACAAAAGCAAAAGACAGGGGGGAGAAAAATATAAGAAAAAAGAGAAAAAGAGAGAGCGAAGAACAGAATGAGGCGGAGCAAAACACGGGCACTTACGAAAAAAAGTATTTATCCTCGGTTCCTTTATTTCTTGCTTGTTGTTGTTCTTTTCTTCGTATTTTTTTTTTCCTTTTTTTTTCTTTTTCTTTTTTTTTTTATTCAATAAAATTTATTTAAGAATCTAAATAAATTAAAATACATGGCAACTGGGTACACATTGAGTTGAGCTATATTTTTGTTCAAAAACAAAAATGTCCCCTTTTACTCTCACGAAGGATCTCATCGGCGATCATCAATCGATAATAATAATAATAATAATAATAATAATAATAATAATAATTAATAATTAATAATTAATAATAATAATAAATCATTATCGTGACAATAATAATAATAATAATAATAATAATAATAATAATAATAATAATAATAATAATAACTATAACCATCGCCATATTGATGACGATAATAATAATAATAAAAATAATAATAATAATAAAAATAATAATAATAATAATAATAATAGTAATAATAATAAAAATAATAATAATCGTAATAAGATAATTGATTAGGCGTACGTTATTACTGCTGTATATATACAATTATGCGAGAGATATGTTTGAACTTTTTCCATATTAGATTGTTAGATGACCCGATATATTTTTTCTTCTTCTTCTTCTTCTTCTTCTTCTTCTCTTTCGCTCTCATCTCCTTTTCCTATCATTTATCTATACACATATTCTCGTATTCTTACTAAAACCTTGCACTTATATGCCTCCTTCGCACATGGTCCGAAACGCTAACATAGAAACGATTCAACCGCGTGCTTGCACCGCGAATTCAACGCGAATTCCTCCTCTCTTTTCTCTCATGCGCACACGCACGCACACGCACGCACGCACGCACGCACGCGACACGCACTCTCTCTCGCTCTCTTTTTCTCTTCCTCTTTTCCTTTCTTTCTCTGTCAAATCGTTATTCTTTCTCGTTCGATCAATCTCGTTCGCACGCGTAAGTACAGAAAATTTGCCAAGAACCAACTTTCACGGGACCTCGATTCACACTGAACGCTCGCGAAAACAGTCGTCTCTTCAATATATATATATACAGTTTTTATTCTTTTATCACCAATCACCGAGGACCATCGTAAAAGAACTCGCGATTCCCTTTTTTTGTCTGCGATCTTTGCGATATTTACACGAATTATGTCTGAATATCTGAGCGAGAGCGAGAGTGAGAGAGTGAGAGAGTGAGAGAATGAGAGAGTGAGAGAGAGAGATAGAGAGAGAGAGAGAAAAGAAATAAAAAATAAAAAAATAAAAAGACGCCGAAAGAATCGATCATCGATCATGATGAGCAACGAGAGCGAGAAATTGAGCTCGCGAAACGCGCCGTTCATGTTGCGATCATCCTCGGTCATTGTCACGTGTTTTCTCTCGTCGTCGCCTTTTCGTTCCTTTTCTTTTTTTTTTCTTTTTTTTTCTTTCTTTCTTTCTTCCTTTTTCCGCCGTGTCGAGGGTGCACACCCCTTTCCTGGAGCTATCCGCCCTACACGCAACATAACGCAACGATATCTCGATAGATTACATACGCAAGAAAAAGTGGGCAACTTCAACAAGAGAACGGAGGAGGGGGCAGGAAGGGGGAGGACGAGGGAAGAGGAGGAGGAGGAGGAGATGGGATTGTACCGGTAGCGGGGATCGATCGCCTCGATAAAATCTCGATCGTACTACACGTAAAGTTTTCTTACATCTCGAAAGAGAGGAACCATATTCCTTTGTTTTCTCGCTATTTATAAAAATAATTTCAAGCCGCCTTCGGGGAGTGGAAGGGGGGTAGATGCCTCTTAAAAGCACACGCGATCGTTTTCTTCCTTCCTTCTAACAACGCTTCTTTCTTCTTTCATAAACATACAGAGAAACTTTCCTTCCCCTCCGATGATCTCCACGTACGCGCCTCCTCGTACGAGCAATTTTCCGTTTCTTTCTATGGAAACGCAGCATCCGTTTCTTTTTCGAAACATCTTCTACCGTCAGGTGAATAGAAACCAAGTTTTCTTCGCAATAGCGTAACAGGAATTTTGTTCGAACAGTGGAATCTCGATATATAAATATATATATATATTTTATATATATACGTAATAACCCTTTCAAGACCGAAATTTTTAATAGAAAAGATTTTTTTTCGTCACGAATAACATGGGTGAAAAAAAATATTTCTTTTCGACGATAATCTTCGACGAAACGAAATGTGCTCGAAAGATGTAAAACTTGTTTTTAATGATGAAAACAATAAAAAGAAGAGGAACGAAAGAAAGAAAGAAAGAAAGAAAGAAAGGGAAATATTTACTCTCGATCGTGAAAGGGTTGTTCCGGCTCGGTACGATCGGGCACGATCGGGAAAAGATCTTATCTGTATGTTCGAGTCCTGGAAAACTTTGAAAAAATCCTATGACAAGTTTAAGCCGTATCTACCCCTTAGCACAGGATCATACCGCCACTGAGCCGCTGCTACTGTGGCTGCGATGGATTGTGTTGAAGCGGCGGCGGCGGTCCCTGCAACACCGTTACACCCTTAATTAGAAATACGTTCCTTCGCCCGGCCCGACGATCTTTTCAATCGGTGAAACAAGATATTTACAGGCATCGCGGAGAAAGGGGGTTGAGAGTGCGCGTGTGGGTGGGGATGAGGATGAGCTATGTGCGCCGCCAGATGGCCGGGTAGTTTAGGTCCATCCTCTGCCTTCTCTTCCTCCCTTCTCTTCAAACACGCTGCCTTTGGATTGAGGTTTCGTTCTGCGGGAGAGAAAAAAATATATATATATATTTCCAAGTCCAGAATTCATCATTCATCGTATCGATATCGATATAAGAAAACCTTCTTCCTCCTAGATGGAAGGAGAGCATACCTCTGACTTGTTGCTCCAACGTCATGATCACTTCGACAGCCATATTGAGGATACCCAGCTTCGTCTGAGGTTTGTCCGTTTTTAAATGCGTCATGCACATTCTACCGAGCTCCTTCAACGCCTCGTTGATGTCTCTGATACGTATCCTAAAGGGGGGAGGGAGATTAAAAAAAATCAACCTTTTGTCTTCGAGTCGATTCGCAAATTCGGAATTCACGCCTTGCTCGACTTTTCCTTTTGCGGACGGTCCCCAGGTTGCTTTCCAAATAGTTATACTCCTCCCTCGAGTGGGAGGGGGGAAGATTTCTGCGAGAGACACCGTTCGCAAGAAGAGAAGGAAAGGAAGGCGTTGCAAGAAGACGAAAATCTGCGATTGATCGCCTCTTTTGTGTCGCGTATACATAGAATACGGGCCAAACTGTCCTCGAATCGCTCGACGCGAAGGGGGCCAGCAAGAGCGGAGATTCGCCATGAGTTCACTGCACACACTTTCGTCGATTCTCTTACCTTTCCCTAGCATTGTTCGCCTGCCGCCTCTCTTTCTCCCTTTGTGCCTTCACATCGGGATCATCATCCTCGTCCTCGGCGCTCGAACAACAGTTGCGCAATAACAATACTCGATTAATCACCTGACGTGGGCGATATATATATATATGTGTGTCGGTGTGTATATATATATATATACTTTTTGTCCTTTGGATCGAGCGCGCACGACGATTCGACAGCAGTGAAATCGACGACGATCTTTCGTTCGAACCAGGAAACGAAAAGTCCAAGATACCGGAGGAATCTGAGTAGAGAGGAGAGAGAGAGAGAGAGAAACAGAGAGAGAGAGAGAGAGAGAGAGAGAGAGAGAGAGAGAGAGAGAGAGAGAGAGAGAGAGATACACAGTTTCGACTTCCCGTTATAATTTCTCGAAATATGCTCGAATCGAATAAGAGTTGCGATTTCATCGAGTTGAACACACGCAGAGCCATCTATCATCATCTGATCTTGAATGAAACTTGTGGTTACGGACAGAAATCATGTTTCCCAATTCTTTCTCGAAGGCCCGTATTCTTTGCACACAGAACAAAGAGAAGCGAGGCAAAAGAATCGCACGGAGAGAATGATCAGGATTAAACGCGCTTGGCGGGCACCCGAGCTCGTCCCGAGTGTTATTACCTGGAAAACAATTTTCAGAATTTCGGGAGGGGATTTCTTTCGGGGGAGGGTTAGGAGGAGGGGAGGGGAGGGAGATTAGGCGAGGCGTGGATCGAGACGGGATGGATCGAGACGGGATGGATCGAGACGGGGTCTCGAAGGAAGGGGGGAGAGGAGGAGAAGAGAGATGATCTTCGGAAGAAGATTGTCGAGTCTGAAAGAAACGTATCTGAATTATATACAAAGAGGATATCGTTCTCGTTTCGAATCGCGAAACATATCAGAGAGAGAGAGAGAGAGAGATCTATAATATAATAATCGTAACAATAGTTGAAAAAAAAAAATAGAAATTCGAAAAAAAAGAAGAAGAGGAAGAAAAAGAAGAAGAATCGATATTAAAGAAGATAACAAAGAGTCTAGAACTCGATGCAACGATGCATAGAAAAATGTGCTTGTACGTTCTAAAAAAAAAAAAAGAAGAAAAATAAGAAGAAGAAGAAGTGGTGGTGGTAGCATGCCTGGGGAGAAGAAGAAGGGGGACAGGGGGCGGGAGGGACCGAATCGCAGGTGAATTAAAATGAGACTGATTGGGAGGCGAGCACGAGAATCTGTGGATCTTCCGCCTGATCTCGTATCATTTCTGTCCTTAACCAGAAACATTTTAATTGTCACGCTAAAATACGGGCCTCGTGTTGAAAAGAGAGAAAGCATGCCGTTTCCCCGGATATCGAAAATTATTGTTTCACGAATTATTTTTACGCTTTCTCTTATTTTTCGTATATATATATATATACGTATATATGTATATATACTTTTCTCTTTTTTACTTTTAATCTTTCTTTCATTTCTTGCTCGACTCGGTCGAAACGGTTGAGCATGCATGAAAATTTACACGAGAGGATAGAGTGCGGGAGTCCGTGGTCCCGTACCATAATAAATAGAAGGAAGAATAATATCGAGATATTTGGGATATAATAAACAACTTTGGGAGTGCTTACTGCGTGTGTTCACTAACCTTTCACGCACGTTGTTGGCCTGGCGACGTTCCTTTTCGCGCACCGCTTTGGTGCTGGGATCGTCGCAGTCTTCGTCAGCGCTCGAACAACGGTTGTTTGAATACAATCGATTAGTTAAAAAAATCATATCATCACGATGAACAACGAGAGACTGCTCCGCGTATCTCTCGTCGTATCGTATCGTATCGTGTCGTATCGTATACGTTCTCGGTCGTATCGTAGAGAAAGAGAGAGAGAGAGAAAAAAAAAAGAAAAAAAAAAAGAGAAAAAAGATCTCAGCTTTGCCATCTCGAATCGTTCCTTTCCATCTTTTCTTTTTTCCATCTTTCTTCGTCGCGAGAATGAGAGAATTCGTCGAGGCAGAGGCAGAAAAAAAAACGCCGATTCGACGGATGGCAAGACTGCGACGACACGGATCGGAAGGGACCAGCAGGGATCGACTTCCCTCCCCCCTCCCCAACTCTGCGCTTCGATGTTCACTACTGTCGAATTGATCGGCCACGATCGTTGCGCCTTAATTCCCGGGACAAGTATATACAAATACACATCCAATGTATACTTACTATCTACGCGATCTCTTCGTCCCCTTCCCCTGGGACGTGGAATTGACCGTTGCCGCGCCGATCACGCCCGCCGCCGCCAACTCGCTGCTCGAAGGTTTCGTCTCGCCACCGCTGCTATCCGGTGGATCCTTTCTCTTTTCTAAAGAGACGTATTCTGCTCATTATTAATACGTCGTTTTCTCATTTCCATTCGTAAAACATCCCTAGCGCGTCGCAATTCGCAACGTTCGAACGATATCCGTGGAACGGTGGGAAGGAAGAGAAGATTCTCGATTCCCGGAATATAGACGGACGAAAATGAGTGAAAATTTCGCTGCTATCCGCTCAAGGGACGGCGCATACACGTAAAGGAGCGTCGTCGACGAGCCATGACAATTATCGACGGGGGAATAAAATATATGTACGTGTATATATATATATTGGAAACAGGAGCTCACCCGGAAGAACGGCGACCTTCGCCGTACACGGCGATACACGGCCGAGTTCTCGATATTATCCTCGAGCTTTGGGCAAGCTGGTTAGTCACGAAACCGTGAAAAGTGTCCAATTACGAGCAGGAAGCGATTTACGGCGCACGCTCGATACTGATTCAACCACATCTCCTTAAACGCTCCGCCGTTGACAATTGGCCGCGAATGCATTAACTCGTGCGTTTCCAAAGTCACCGCGCTTAGATAAATCAGCAAGGAACGGTGCGCAAAAGTCCACGATCGCGTTTTCCTTTTGTTTTCGAAACTCGATCGATCCATCCGGTGAAAGTATCGACGTTTTCCTCTCCGAGAGGAAGAAGAAAAAAGAGGGAGAGAGAGAGAGAGAGAGGGGGACGATCTCGAAACAGATGGAATCGTGGGCTTTTCGAATTCCGAAAATGGCGAGAGCGGGTGGAAAAGTCGTGCATTCCATTAGTTGGAGAGGATCGAAGGAGAGAAGGTTCGCGCGTGACAGAAGAAACGGAAACAAAGAGGGGACGACGCAGTGGCGGAGAGAGGTGTCGGAGAATAATAAAGGCACGATCCAAGCGCAGTGGTGGTGGTAGCAGCGGCAGCTACTTTTGCGCGATTTATCTAATGCTTCCTTATCGGGCTCTAACTCGAACGTGGAACACCTGGGAACTCCTTCTCCTCGCTTTTTTTCCTCCCGCTCTCCGCTGCCCATGGGAAAAAGTATTTATCCGATGATGCGACGCCGAGAATAGACCGCGGCCAGCAGCACCACCGATCACCTATTGTCAACGCTCGTCGACGCTCCTGTCTCTTTCTCGCCTCCTCTCCTTCCCTTATTTTCCTTCCCCGTTCCACCAACCTCTCGCAATCCGTTTGACAATCGCTCGAACGAAATTGACGATTCGAACACTTACTGGCATTCGTCACGGGTAACCTTTCGATTTTGATGGAACCGTCTGTGTCGGGCGTGGGCGTGAGACCGGAGTAAGAGCCCTGTGGCTGCGTTACTGTCACCGCGGGATGAGGACTCGTCTGTGCGGAGAATAATGATAAGAAAATGAATATTAACATTGTCTGTCCTCGTCGTCGCCCGGCAAACGAAAATTCTTACCAAGTGGTCCAGTTGAGGTGGCGACGTGTGGGAGTAGATTGAACCGTGTGGGCCAACGGGACCCAAATGAAGGCCCAATTGGCTCTCCGCGTGGTTCCTCAACACGTTTATGGCGTCGTCCAATCGTTCCTCCATCCGCGTACCCTGTACCAACAGAACATCCGAAATTCCAACTCGATTACACGTCTGTTCCGTTCCAAATTCCCTTTCCGAAGGATTTCTCGCGTCCAGAGATTCCAGCGTCAATGACGCGACCCTCGTTCGCAAAAATTCGAAGAAGAAACATTTGAGATCTCGAGAACGAAGAGATACCTTTGACGCTGGTACCAATGGATCCAATATGTAAACACGTACAAGGCGATGGAGAAAAAGCGTGTGTGAGATATGAGGCAGGATGTTTTTTTTCTTTTTTCGTTTGGATGTGATGAAAATTGACGAAAGTGACAGAAATTCTCTCGGGTCGACGCGAGATTAATTCTCTCACCGCGGTTCTTTTTCTTTTTTTTTTTTTGTTTCGGTGCGAGAATTAACTTTTGATATCGTTGATATCGTTGCGAGCGATGATAAGTAGGAGAGAAATAAAAAAATAAAAAAATAAAAAAATAAATGTAAAAATTAAAAAAGAAACTTCTGCGAATATCGCCCTCAGCGAGAGCGTCTCTCGGCTGAGAACGTTCGTTTCGGGCAAAACGGCGATATGCCCGATATGTGTGAATTTTCATGCACACAAAATGGTGTTACGAATGATATGGGTGGGAGGATCGGAAAGAAGAACAAACAAGAGAGGCGGAGGGGGGGGAGGGAAGAGAGAAGAAGAAAAAAAAAACTAAAAATCGGCAATCCTCACCTCGGCATGGTCGCGAAGGAAGCCGATGGCATCGTCTAGCCTCTGCTGTTCAGGCGCCGGCTTCACACACAACACCAACGCAACAACAAAACCAAAAAAAAAAAAAAGAGAACAACCAAGTCAACACAACGTTCACAACAAACAAGGGGTAAAAAAAAAGAGAAGAGAAAAGAAAAAGAAAGAGAAAAGAAAGAAAGAAAGAAAGAAAGAAAAATAAATAAATAAAACGACGATATCGTCGTACCGAGTAACTGAAACAGGGGGAGGATGAGCATAAAAAAAAAAAAGAAAAAAAATAAAAAAAGAAAAAATAAAATTTGCTGGTGAGCTGGAGACGAGAGACGAATAATCGGTGTCGGTGAGTCGAGTGCATGCTACTTTTGTGCGAATTCCAAGTGCAATCGGTGGGCAGAGATTGAAACGACGATTAAAAAAAAAAATAATAAAAAATAAAAAAAGATGGATTTCGGATTCACGTTGTTGTCTCGCGTTAACAGCAACAACAGTAACAACAACAACAATAACAATAATAATAATAATAATAATAATAAATCATTCCGATCCTCCCCCGTGAGCAGAAATAAAGTGTCAGTGCGTGTAACAACGGTAATCTCTCAACGAGTCACCATAGTGCAGACGATAAAATATATCGTAAGAGAAGTGAACGAGCACGAGAGGTTTCTGTTACGAACGTCCTTGACCTGTTTCTAAAGCGCACCGAAACGGTGATGAAGCGTGTCTGTCTTGCGTTCAGAGATGCACTCGTCACTTTCCAACGACCAGAGATCCAACCACGATCTCGATCGATAGTTGGAGCGAATCTAGCTCGCTCGCAATAAACGTTGGAAAAAAAAAAAAATTGAGATCGTCCGCTCTGTTCGTTGGACGGTGTCGAGTTCAATAAATAATAATAATAATAATAATAATAATAATAATAGTAATAACAACAAAGTAGATAAGTAATCGTATCGCGTCGAAAAAGGTGGAGAGATTAAAAATTAAACGGCATTATAAACGGGCAAGCTTTGATGCATACCATGTGAATGGTTCCACGGTTGGGATCCGTGGTGAAATGCGGTGAAACTGGTGCAGCACCTGGTGCCCAGCCCGGCGCTGAACCCGTCAACGGTGGTGGCGAACTGACTGGCGTGGATGGGTTGCTGCTATAACTCGATACTGATTGGTCCGTGGGGTAAATCTGGTTGAAAACGGGCGGGAATAATAGAGAAAAAAAAAAAAAAGAAAAAAGAAACGCATTTCGCGCACTTTTCCTACATACACACATATATATGTATACATATATATACACATGTATGCATATAGAAATAATCCAATCGGATCAGCCACGATGGATCAGCGTACTTACTCTTGTGCTTACTACAGACGCGAGAGTCTTGCCGAGGTTGTCCCCCGTGGCGGGTGGCTGGTTCGTGGTGGGGGCAGGATTGGGGGCGGATGGCGCGCTGGTCGGTGCACCAGGACTATGACTATATTGCAAGGATGCCGGGGACGGTGCACCGGTACCGGTATTCGCCCCGACTGCGCCGCTACCCCGGAATGTGGACATTGGTGGCAGTGAGGCCGCGCTGGTCACCGCCGAGCCCAGAATCGGAGCCGCCGGTTCTCCGTTCGGCGACATGGCCGAATACGCCTGAAATCGTCGACCGACGTTCAATCCTTCGTCTCGAACCAGCCCATCTCTCTCTCTCTCTCGATTCTTCTCAACGGAGAGGAAAGGAAAGGAGAACGGCTTTCGCAGCTCCTCGCTCGTAAAACGTCTAATTTTAAGTCGTCGTGTTCGGTCGAAGAAGCGCTCCCCCTCCTCCTATTTATCAAACAAATTGGAGGCGAGCAACCCCTCGCCGCCGTTACACGAGCGAGGAGGGGCGAGTTGACGATAGCCGGGTTTCGCGAGCGAGGCGATAACTCGCCGAGGCCGGTCGTTGGAGAAGGAGGAACGTTCCGCAAAAACGCAGGGCGGCGATCGAGGAATCGGGAAACGGGGGTCGGGTTTACGCGCGCGCGTCTCTTCCCAAACACAAAAGAATTCCTGCTCGCCTGCCGCGCCAGGAGGACGAGGCTTCTCGGAAGAGGGGGTCGTTAAACCGTAGGATCGTAAATGTTTAACCTTTGGACCGGAGAGGTCTCTGGAGGCTATGGAGTACGACGGGCGCAGCGACGCTCCGCGTCTTTTGTGGAACGTTCACCTCCATTATATTATGCATAATGCGCGCCCTTCTCTCTCGCTCCTTCTCCCATCCTTCTTCCTTCTTCTTTCGCGTCCATTTCCCGGAGAGGAGACGCAGTCAGCTTCGTGCCTCTCGTCTCGAAACTCCGATCCGAGTTCGGGGATCAATTAGGGGATTGGCGAAGAAGAGCGTTCGTGGCAGGGGGGAGAGAGAGAGAGAGAAAGGAGAAGGAGGAGGAGGAGGGGTGTCGGGGTGCCGCCGCGAACAGGAGGATTTCGTGGTAACCATGAACGGCGTAAATCAAACGAAGGCTGCACTTGACTAGAAACACCGAGTAGCGGGAGAGTCGTTCTATATATAGAAGCCGGTGAGTCATTTGACGTTGCTCCGGGTACGCGAAGCCACCACTGTCAACAGTGTTTCTCAACTGGCCGCGGAGAGAGGAACTCTCTCGCTTATCCGTCGCCAAGGAGAGAGTAAAAAAGAGCTCTCGAGAGGGACGAGGCGAGGCCGAATCCGCGAAATCCGCCCGCTCTTCCTCCTCCTCCTCCTCCTCTTCTTCCCTCCCCCCGCGCACTCTTCTCCCGCTTCTAACCGGAGGAATGGAAACGGATTATTAAAAGTCGGGCGAATCGATCCGACCCGATGAAGAGGGAAGACGAGCGAGAAGCTGCGGAGCGCGGTGACCCGTCCCCTCCTTCCTTCTCCTCTCCCGATTCTCTGACAATGTCAAACGAGTCGAACGTCTTCCGAAGGAGTTGGAGGAAAAATGGCTGCGAACCGGGCGCTGAATTTATGAGCGCTGCAGCGGAACGCGTAACGCGGGGAGATTGCAATTTTTCACCGTCAACCTTTCCCTATTCGTTTCCGCGATTCGACCCCCGCGCCATGGAAATACGTATATATCGACGAAAGTTAGCAGCAGTCCGGAAGCGGCGAGGAATTCGCGACGAACGGAGGGGGACGCGTTATTAACGAGGGGCGAATCAATCGGAAGGAGAAGGGGGAGGGAGATATCGAGGCGAATCGAAGGGAGGGAGGAAGGAAAGGAACGAGAGAGGGTGGTCTTACCATGGGGTCGTGGGGTAGGTGCATGGGGTAGGCTGGTTGGGCTAGGTGTGGGGGCGCGTATCCGCTGTACGGGGGCTGGACGCCGCCGCTGCCCCCCGTCCATGGATCACCAGGACCCGTGCCCGCGGCGTTTCCATCTGAAACAAGAAAGAAGACACCATGTAGATCCAGTTCGTCCCAATTTGACGCAACAAATAGTGGCCACGTGGTGCACGTGTCGTCGCGCATGTGTACACGTACGGATATAAAACTTCGCTTTTCACCGAAATCGAATCGAAAACGTATTGGTAACTCAAATTTCCAAGTTCGACACCCGTCCAAAGATAGGTGGATAGATAGATAGGTGTTTGGACGGCCGGTAGAGAGGGGCAATACGGGGCCCATTATTTCAGTTGAAAACAACAGCAATAAGGTTGAGATGGGGGGGAGAAGGGAACGTATTTCTTGATACTTTTGCTCGATATAATTCCGTGGCCGAGGAGTTTCCACCGCGGCCGGGAGCGGCAACTGAAACTAAGCCAAACTACTCGTCCGTTCCTACTACCAACTACCTAGGCATTCGATGTCTGATAAAACTTTTTCCACCCATCCCCCTCCCGCCCCCTCCTCCCCATTTATAAGGTATTCCGCTCGCTTACCGGGTGTCACGAGCCGAGAACGTATTCGAGAAGCCGGCCAACGAGCCACCCTCCTTACCCTCTGATCTTTAATAACAACTTTACCCGGAAACTTTACCGATCTTATTGATTTACCGCCTCGGTAATCCATCCGAGAAACTTCTCATGCGCTCGTCCGTTCATCTCTCTCTCTCTCTCCCTTTCTCCCCTTCGAAAATCTCCACCACCCCGAAAGATATCCCTAACCGCAGGGATTCTTTAACCGATTCAAAAAGCGATTCGATCACGAAATACGACGATCGCAAAATATCTGCCGTGACGAATTCTTCGTTTCGAAAACGAATTTCGATTGATCCGCGAAATCGATCGCATTAGACATTAGACAGAGAGAGAGAGAGAGAGAGAGAAAGATTGGCGTGGAATATAATGCCACGTAAATTACGTTAGGTATGAAAATAGAAACGCCGGGAATATAAAGTTTACGCTCGGGTTGCACGATCGGGGAGGAAACGCGCGTGGATGCGGTTTCCCTCCCCCTCCTTCCTTCCCCGCCCGATCTTTCCCATCTTTTCCCGCGAAATTTCAACGCGCAACTTGGGACGCGCCGCCGAATAACGAAAGAGAGCGTGTATGCGCGCGTACGTGTGTGTGTGTGAGAGAGAGAGAGATTGTTATTGTTTTTACGCGCGACAGGGGCAGAACGGCGGAATTTTACGAGCGAGCGTTAAACAGTTGAATATTACTGCGATCGTAAACTCCCTTTTATCGTTCGTTCGAAATCGTTACGTACGCGATCTCCACCAGATATAGACGCGTGCACGCGCGGGGGGAAAACAACAACGACGCGAAAAGTCCTGCGATGAGAACTGGATCGGTTCTGGCCACGTTCGGATCGATCGGTTCGAGGAGGAACTTGCCTCCGTTTACTTTTAGCAACGGTCGGGTTTCCGATCCAAGTTCAACTGTAGGAGGCGGCCTACATTTTCGGCCTCGCGAGAACCGCGCCGGGGATGCAACGATTTTTGTCCTCCTCTCCCTCTCTCTGTCACTGTTATTATCACTCTATTTCCCTCGTAGTCGCGATTCCCGACCCGGTAGTTACGTCTCCTACTGTGAGATGCAAATTGCACGTATGGAAACGAGACTCACCGATATAGTAGGGGTCTGCGTAGAGAGCCGCAGCTTTGGGAGAGGTGTATCTCGGCGAGTCCTGTCCGAATTCATCCGAGCCGTACTGAAACAAAAATTAGATTTACGGTTAAGATATTGCGTTATATATATAAGAATATAGCGAGGAGTGCGAAGAGGAAAGGAATAACAAGTTATTATTACGCGGGACTTGTTTTTTCCCCTGGCACGGCCGATTAATATCAACAAGTGAGAAAGAGAAGGAAAGGGGAGAAGAAGGAAAAGAAATTCGCCGTTTCCTTTCGCCCATTTTTCCTTACCATTGTGTAACAGGCGTAGTCAGCAGGACGGATAAACATGTCGCGGGGGACGAGGACGAGGGGGAGGGAGAGGGAAGGTGTGGAGAGCGGCGAGTCGGATCGCGCGGTGGGACAACGCAACCGGCGATTTGCCAGCCGAGGGGTTGAAGAACACGGTGGCGGTGGAAAGTGGCGCGGAAGGAGAGATTCGCGGCGGCATACCCTCGTCCCAATTTCGCCGTGATATATGTTAAAATATTCCGCACCGCTTCCCTTATTCTCCACCTCCTCCTCCTCCTCCACCTCCCGCTTCGCTCCCAAAACTTTTGTCCCTGCTTCTGCTCTCCCCACGAGCCCCCCACCTCCACCTGCCGCCGCAGCAGCTCCAGCAGGATGGAAAGCGCAGGAGGAGGGAACGCCAGGCGAGAGGGACAGCCAAGTTTTCCCTCTAACGCGGGTACTATGGCCGTTTAGGCCGAATTTAACGGCTCGCCGGGACCGTGAAAGAATCCTGCCAACTTCCACTTTCCCCCCTCCCACCAACTCGCACCACCATCCCTCTCCTCGTGAAAATCCACCAACTCTTCTCCCTCCTCCCTCCTCTGCCGGAGGGAGGCGAGGAAAAGAAAGAAAGAGAGGAAGAAAAGGCCGCGCGCTTTCCCCGCAACAGCACCACGATTCGATTCACGATTCGCACGATTCCAACGTGCCCGTGCACTTTGCACGGAGTTAATGCAAGCGTTAACGAGCGATAAGGAGCGGAGAAGGCGAGGTGAGCCGAGGGGGGAGGGGGAGGAGGAGGAGGAGAAGAAGAAGAAAAAGGAGGAGGAAAAGGAAGAGAAGAAGCGGAATTCGATACCGACCACGCGAAGGACGACACGAGACTGCGAGACGGGCTTCGGCCAACCGTCACCACGCCGATTGACCGAGGCGGGGTGGTAGTGGGGGGTAGTTACGAGCCAATAGCGGGGCACGGCTCCGCCAACATACCGAGATGCATCATCTAGATCCATCCTCTCGATAACGCGGCTTATCGACGATTCTTTCCTTCGTAATTTTGCTCACAATTGTACGTATAATATTCGAATACTAGGTTTCTTCGATATACGTATAAAATATAAAAATGTAGATATAAAAATATATGTAAAAATAGGATACATATAAATCTTTTCTTCTACTTCTTATTCGATGAAAACGAAACGCCATGATCGAGGGAGAAGGGAAGGGGCGAAGGGAAGGAGAAAGATCGAAAAATTACGACGCGGAATCCAAGTTCTAAGAACAAAAGATCTTCGAGAGCGTTCAGAACCGCATCCGTATATCTCGCGGGGGAGGAACGGGGGCATATAATTGTACGCGATAAAAGCATCGGGTTTATCGGTGGCAGCAGTCGATAACGGGCGTACAAATACGAACACCCACCTAGGGTGGGGGCATGGAGAGAGAGAGAAAAAAGACCGCTGCTAATCGCGCGATAAACGCTCTCGGCCTCTGGACCTATTAATTTAAATGAATTGCTTTGACATCGGTGGCTTCCTCGTGCATAGGCGCGTTGCATCCGACATTCGCAACTTTGTTTTCCAATCGTCCCGGGATTTATGATTATAATAAAAAAAAAAAAAAAGGAAAAAAAAAATAAAATCTCTCGCAATGCCTGCCATCCCGAAGGGATCAAGAAGGCGACGATCGAGGGAGGGTGGGTGGGCTCGAAATCGAGATAGCGAAAGAGAAGACACCGCGTGGCCAATAATTCACGTTTTATTTCTGAGCCGATAGGACGACGGTGGTGGATACGCAATAATAAAAATGTCCGGGAAGCCGGATCAGAAATCTTAATATGTCCACGGTGGCGACAGAGTCAGCGATTTCCACCAGCCAATATAAATGTCCCGCATTGATTTAGTCCTCTTGTTCCGCCCGGGTTGCGGCCGGAATGGAAAAGAAGAGGAGAGACGGAGGGGAGACGGATGGAAACGTCTCCGTCAGGGAAATTAGCCCGGCCGAACGTGGTTGACGAGGAAAAGGGTCGCGCGTCTTCGGGGAAAATTGACCACGTGATGCCCGTCTCACGTTCTCGCGACGGCTGTTTCGTCGATGAATAATTTCCCTCTATCTATCCGTCGTTACGTCATTTAACAGTTTAAAGGGAAAAGGAAGGATCCGGGAGCGGCAATTGCGACAATTTGTCGCGACCGAAACCGGCCGTCGAGCAAATAAACTTTCGAGAAATTTCGAAACGACGGTTGGATCGATCGAGCATCGAGCTTCGACTCTTCTCCCCCTTCCCCGCGGATTACAACACGTGGGCGGAAATGAGTTCGAAAACGGAAAGAAGAAGACGAGCGGACCCGTCGATTACACCCTTTATTAATCGCCGAGACGCTGTGTGTCCGAAACCAGGTGTCCCCTTCCTCGCCTTCCCTCGTGAGAGTTTATTCCTTCATTTATTTTTTACCGCCACCCCATTTAGCGCCCCCTCTACCTGCATGCGATCGCCGCTGCGATAAAACTATTCCCGCGATCCGAGATCCGGGAAACACGACAACACGAGCCGCCGAGTCCATCGCCAATTCCCTTTTTTTTTAAACACAGAGAATCGGAAAGTTGGAAAGTTTCCTCTCCGCTCAATTGCCTTTCTTTTAATTGCGATCCGTGGATGATAAGCGCGATAACGCTTATCGTGTTTATCGGTTTAATTAAATTTCAACGGAAAACCACTTGGAAATGCGTCCGAGTGAATGATTCCCTCGCGTTGGTCAATTTTCCTTCACCCCCTCTTTCCTCCTCGGCTCGAGATTGATGCGAGGCGATTCGTAAAACGGAGAAAAGAGGAGGAAAGGAAGAAGAAAAAAGGAGGCGTTAAACGGTGTTCAACTCTGACGATCGGCGCGTCATCGGGTAAAGCGAATAAAATGATTCTTTTTTAACGAGGCTTCCCCTCCCGCCTCACGCGCATCTCCCCCTCTACGAAGTGTACCGTTCGCGAATCGCTCGTGTCACGTCGGTAAAAAAAAAAGGAACGAGGAAAATCCTCCTCCCTCCCCTTTCGGGACGAAAAAGGGATAAAGACGTTCTCGTACGAGGTAGTTATATCTGCATCTGCGCGTGAGGAAGAGAATGGAAAGGAGAGGGAGAGAGAATAAAAATTTCACGCGACGAAAGAATGTGGGAAGGATGGGACGGTTCGTCGGGTAATTCTCGTATTTTCTTTTTCGGAATTTACGTTTTCTTCGACTCGTGTGGAACAAGGTCCCGATGGGTTCCCATGGCGGAAGGGAACGGCCGGCCATAAAGGAAATACCCGTAGATGGAATAGGCATGTTCTGACACAGGACGACTTCCGCCATTCTGCCATTTCGAACATCCGCGACCGATAGAAATTGAGACAACCTGTCCTCTCTCTCTCTCTCTCTCTCCTTCGTCGAGCACGTGTTCCGTCAACTTTTCTTCTTCCTCTTCTTCTTCTTCCTTTTCTTTTGCATAATTTCGAAGGGAGAATTAACGACACGAGATGACAATGGTCGACGAAAGAAAGGGGGAGGGATGGGACTGGCGACCGAGCATATCGAACTTTACACTCGTCGAAACGAAACGAAACGAAACGAAACGAAAGCTATTCGGTATCTGCGGCGCGCGTTCCGCGGCTCTGATTTCGCGGAATCGCTTTTATCGTATCGTAGAAAGAGGCTAAGTGTGGTGGTGAGAAGCGACGGGGGAAGGGAGGGAGGGGGTCAGGTTTTGCAAAACACGCGATACAATGCCATCTAATATTTGAGATTTCATTAGTGGACGTTATTCTATCCGACATCCGATAGGTTGTTGTGCTGACGCTGAAAGAAAAACTTTACAAATCGCTCTTGTTTTACGTCTTACGAATATCGGGTGTCGACTCGCCGCAAGAAGAAGAAGAAGAAGAAGAAGAAACAACTTTTCTCGCGAGAGAGAAGAAAGGAATCCGTTCCTTCGAATTCCTTCCTTCTTCTCGCCGCTCGATGGATGACTAAAACCCCTTGGTTTCGTAAGTAAATTTCCCTCGAGTTTGTAGCTCCTTAAACAAAGGAGCCGTTTTCGCCTCGACAAAGATACGTACGGTAAACACGAGTCTGGAGAGAGAGAGGGAGAGAGACAGGAAGAGGTAAAATTGATCGCGACGAGTAAATCTCTGAGCGGGGAGAAGAGGAGGGAGAAGGAGTGGGGAGGAGAGGACCGCGAAAACGGGGACGGATCGAAATCCTTCCCGTTTTAATTGGCACCCACTAATTGGTAATTATCAGGCGTACCCACTCGTGGAAACGGCTGACGTAAGAGGCTTAAGGCCGTTTACACGGGATGGAGGATCCGGTGGCAACGGTACCAATACAAGCTGGCCGGCGTAAGGTGTACGGGCGGTTTACAACGTTCCGACACAGAGCGCGCAGGTGTGCATATGTAATTCCGAATGGGTGCTAGCTCGCAGCACGTGAAAAGAGGGCTAGAGACGACGATCCACCGCGTCTCTACATTATTTATTAGGCGTATCGCCGTCCTCGCGTATATAGTTAGAGCCGAGACAAACGGCTGCATAATCAACAATTAGTCGGTTGATACGGGCTACGTGGATCGGTTTTCAACCGGGCGAGGGCTCGATTAATGAAACGTTCAATATCTTCGATTCGCCCTTGGCCGAAGAACGGAGAAGAGAGGGAGAGAAGAAACGAATCGTTCCCAAACACGGTTGTAAATTCGGCTCTTACACCAATCTTCGTTCGCGCGATTCGTCCTCGAAGGGGAAGGGGACGGTTTTTGTTTCGAACAACCGTCGCTTTATCTCGAGCCCAAGTTACACACCGGTATCCACCTCGCCTGTACGATCGCTTGCTCAGAACTGCTAGATCGTACTTAAACCTAGGTTATACAGCGTCTGGACGGCCCTGCGTTATACGAGTTACGAGGTCGCAGAGCCGCCTAGCACGCAGAATCCGATTGTTCGCTACACGCACTGGAGCGTACAAAGGCGTATTATTACATGCGTGGCCATTGTCAAAATTGCTGGAGATTTAGGAGATTCGGTTGTGTCTAGGGTGACGGAGAAATCGAACGGCCGCTACGCGGAGGAATTCCGTGCCGTCACCGATACGACGGACGCGTGGCCGATCATCCGCCGAATCTAGGATCCCGGATCTAGGTTACAATGAGCTTAACTCACAGCCAGGCGAGCCTGGCCCAACTTTCGTTCGGATGCTAAATCAGTGCTCGCTCGGCACGAAAATACCGCGCGATTCGCCCCGATCAATTTCCCGCGAAAATCGCTCCGATAAAGTCGAACCGGCCGCGCTTTTCAATGATAAAAAATATATATAAAAGTATATATAAGAACACGATCGAAGTATATCGCGTGTATATATATATATATCTCTTTTCCTTCTCTCTCGATTCCTCGACGATCGACTCACTCGATCAGAATGCGATTCAAACCCATGTAAAGTCACAGTCTCCCTTCCTCCTCGAAAGGATGGACAGAAGCGAATAGCCCCCTCCTGCTCGTCGATCGGTAGAATCGAGCAAACGCGAGCGTTTCTCCTCTCTTCGAAAAGGTCGACTCATTCCTCGAGAATGTGATTTAAGTCTGCATAAAAGACGACGGGCCGCGCAGAATTACAAGAGGCATGCAGTTCCGCTCGCGTCCACGTATATATATATATATGTCCGCGCCGAGGAAAAACTTTTCCCCTCTCGTCGCCGCACGCGCGGAATACCCAAGGAGGAAAGGGCCGAGGATCCGTTTCTCTCCGACCGAGACGACTTTTTCCACGAAAATAAAGCGAGCCTGCAGTCCATCCTTTTAACTTTTCCTCCATCTCGAAAATTTATTCTCGCAAAAAGGGGGGAGGGGGAAGAATTGTCTCGATTCGTCTCGACAGTTTTCTCGATTGTTAAATGAGACGCGAAGAACGCGATCTTGGAGACATCGGCAAAAAAAGGAGGGGAAAAAAGACCATTCTCCGAGTGATTTCGAGGGAACGCGAGGCCAGGCAACGTTTTCTCCGTTCGTGGAAAAAAAGGTTTCGTAATTGCAATCGCGGCGCAACAAGTTCGTTCCCGACTGAGATGCTTCCGTTCAAGGCCTCTGCCCAATGCTCGCCTCAGATGGGAAGAAAAAGGAAAGGAAGGGAAGAAGGAACGTACACGAATACCGATAATCCTCCGAGAAATCGACTCGCTTGCGAGAAAGGTTTAGATTTAGGTTTCCCTTGAAAAATTCATACGCGAGGATAATCAACAACTAACCGGTTCTTTCCTTTGCAAACAATTCGCGCGAAGGAAAAGTCGGTGGATATTTCAACGGCTCCAAGCGGGAAACGATCGAGAGACGCCGGATTAGAGAGCAGCGCGCGGCTGGAACGCCGAGGATAGAAAGGCAAAAGAGACGGGCGAGCGAGAGACTCCGTGTGCCGTGTCCTGTGCGTCGTGTGGGACGTGCACCACGCCCGATCCGGAATATTTCGTTCCAACCTCTCCCTCCGAGACGAGACATCGCTTCCCTTTTTCCCGAATTACGCGTCGCCTTTTCTTCGATCGCCACCCGATTTCGATCTCCAACGAACGGAGGAAAGATTGGGGCGGGAAAGGAGGTCTGTCTTTCGAGTTAGAAATCTGATTCGAGAGCCAGGTAGGTAGATAAGGCGAGTTAGTCAGAGCGATTTAACGATCAACTAATTAAATGTAATCGTCGAGCGAGCTCGATCGCTCGAGTACCACTCCCCTCTTATTTATTTATTTATCCCGGCGAGGAGAGATACACCTGCACGCGTCTCGCAAACACGAGCTCGCAAACACGACCATTGATCGCGGACTAATTTCAAAAAATTTCGATCCGCTTCTCCTCTCCTCCTCTCTTCTTCCCCTCCTCTCGTTTCTCGATTCTTGGAAACGCGAGGGAGGAGGGGGAGATTCTTGAAATTCCAACGAGCGATTTTTTCGAGGATGGGATGGAGGAGGCGGTGGGCGACGTCCCCTCGCGCGCGTTTCGTATTCAAGCGTGACTGCCGCCTAATACGTGCCACCACGGCACATACTAATTAGCTGGCCGAGCGAAACGCGCCGTGAATACGACTCCGCGTGGACGGGGACAAACGTTAGATACGAGCCGCGGCTCAGCCCCGCTTCCTGCCGCCTCGAAATTCTCTTCGAGCGTCCTCCTCTTCGACGCGGGGGAAAAAAGAAAATCCCAATATCTGCACTCGAAACTTGGAAGAGGAGGAAAGGAGAAAGAAAAAGGAGAATCTCCCCTTCCCCCTCGAGCAAGTGCACGGTACGAACGAGGTACGATGCAATAAAAGGTTGGAGTCGGGTCCAAGTCACGTAGGTACGAGTGCTAAACCGGTCCTACGCAGTCTGGGACTAATCGGCCGGTGCTGAGTGCCCAACTGTCGAGCCCCTCCCCTCGCGCGGAGGAGGGAGCCGCAAAACTGTCTCATCGTGCGCGACGTTACGGACGACAGAAAACCGTCTCCCTCGAAGACAGCAACCGTCCCGATAGTTGGAAACGAATTGCTCCGTTAAACGAGTGTTTACCCCGCTCTCCTGTCCACCATACTGATTCCAATAGCCGGGGGACGGGAGCGAGGAGGCGGTCGGCGGCGGTTGCAACACGGGCCCACTTCCGGCGGCCAGCTCCAAGTCGTTGGGGACCGTGGTGGGTTGAAACCGATCCCCGTCGCGTCGCAACTCCGGTCGATTCGGCCCGTTCCTGTTCAGCGGCTGGTTGTTGCGCGTCAACGGGGAACAATCGGGTCGAGAAAGATCGTAGACGGGTCGGAGAAGCGGGGATCCGTCGTCGAACGTGCCGATTTCACCGGGCACGCGAGGGGGATCGGCGTCGATCCAAAAGCCGATCGGCCTCGAATTCCGTTCCCCCATCGTTCGACTCGAGAAGGCAACTCCTCTTCTTCCCAAGGAGGGATGTTCAAACGGATCTAGCCATCTTCCCCGGGTATCCTGTTCCGATCCGAATCGACCATCGTTCGATCGGCCCCCTCCTAATCGTCATCGTTGCCCGACGCTGCTCCGTTCCTCGTCCACCATTCCATTCGGTTTGAACGCGTTCCTTCTCGAGGCAGAACGGGTGGAAGTGAGAGAAAATCGTGCGAAATCGCGAGATGAATTCGTGTCGAAGGAGATGAGCAACGACGAGGGGAAGGAGAGGGAAGGAAAGTTTGCGGATTTGGAAGCGAAAGAAGGAGATCGCCTCAACGCGGTCGCCGACTATTTTTGAACAATGCGTTTACGCTCACGCACTTCGCACACCACAGCTTCGTTCGCACTTTTGCCGTATCCCATCCGAACCGAGAACACGAATCTCAATTATCCTTATCGGGAAACGCGTTACATTTCACGACACACGCGTCTTCTCTCTCTCTCTCTCTCTCTCTCTCATTCTCCTCGTCTCCGAGCGAGGGATCGATTACACACGATTCCGTTTCACCTTCTTCTCCGGGATATGTAATAAACCGTGGCACGAGCACGATCGAGATATCGAGTACGATCGAGGATTAGAAGGTAAAGAAGCGACGGCGGCCAGGCTGAGGCTAGGCTAGGCTGACCGGCTGGTCAGCCAGTGGAGAGACGACGACGACGACTGGTTTTGTTACTCGTACGTAAGCTCGTACGCGGCACACACGGAGCCTGGGTCCAGCGGTACCCCTCTCTCTCTCTCTCTCTGTCCGCCGCGATGGCGGACACCGCCACTGCACTCGCGTGCACCGTGTGCACGTATAGCAGCTCGTGCGCGGCCCTACAACTCCGATACTTCCGATCCCCTTTCCCTCCCCCTTCGTCCCGTGTGTTCCTCGCAGTTTCTCGGAGAAGTTGGTCCGTTCCAACGATAATTCGATAACAATTTTATCGTTATCCACGACCAGCTTCTTCGACGAGTCCCCTGCGAGTTGAGAAAAGAAAAGAAACGATTCGTTCCGGAACGATGGAGATGGAGAACCGCGAATTGGATTAGTTGAACGAAACATTTTCCTTTTTTTATTCGATATCGAGCCAATTTCCTGGAACGATCGCGAGGGGTGTGAAGAGGAGGGGAGAGAGAAAGGGGTGGGTTCTTCCTTTCTCTCCTCCCCGTGAAAGGGGAGAGGAGAGGTGAGGGATCGACGAGGAAAAGGAGGAAAAGGAGGGAGATTTATTCCGGCCCGCGTTTGGCCATCGTCAAAAACAGAAGTGTATATTGATTCATGGGGGGCGGGCGTTGTTTACCGCTGATGAGAACGTATCTTGCAGCCCCCCTCCAGTCTCTCTCTCTCTCCGCGCCGGGACATCAATCGGCCGATATCTTAATCTCCATCCCTCCCTCCCTCTCTCTTCCTCTGCTTTACCAGTTTTGGTCTTCGTTTCTCCCTTTCCTTCTTTTTTTACCAGAGGTCAAGTACCTCTGCGTCTCCTCTCCTCTCCACTCCTCCTCTGCAGGAGAAAAGAGACTCGAAGATGCGCGGCGACCACTCGCTCGCTCGCCGTCATATTCCTGTTACCTTGGAGGAATTAAGCCAGGCCAAGGCGGCTCTCCTCTCTCGGTTAAATACACGCGTGTACGCGATACTCTCGGGTTCGTCGGTTGGAAAGTTCTCGCGTGCATCGGTGCATCTCGCGGTTGAGCGTGGCGGCGGCGGTGGCGCGGAGCTACAGAAATAGTTCATCCAGCGGAGGGCGAGGAGGAGGAAGAGAGTAGAAAGAGAGGAAGGAGAGAAAATACGAGCGGGAGTTACGAGTTACGGCGGAAAACGGTGGATTATGTGTGTTTAACCGCCTCCCCTCCCCTCCCGCTCCCGAAAGGCCCGGAGTTATGTTTGAGCACGAAAAGTAAACTTCGACTTGGTGGCGACGTGAGGCGCTTTGTGAGGATTAGGAAGGAGGCCGCGCCACCGGTGAATCGCCTCTTTTGTCCCGACTTCCGTGCGCCGGACGGATCGATCCCTTCGACACCGTCGTCTCCGTCCTCCTTCCTCCCGTTTTATCCGCTCCTCTTCCTCTTCCACCCTCCCCGAGAAACGTAACATACGATGATATATATATATATATATGGCTTTTTTTGAGAGAAAAAGGAAAGAAAGGAAGGGAGAAAATATTGCAAACATTTGGAAAAATATTTAAACAAGTCGAATTACCTCGTCGTCCCTTTTTTCCCCTTTTCTTTTGCGATTGAGTTTACGTTACGGGAACTCGAGGTCCAAGGGTGTGGGGTGGAAAAAGTGGTGGCAACCCCCGCGGCGGCGTGCGGGGGAGGTGATGGCTTCCGGGGGAGGTGAACTCGAGGAAAAACAGGCCTGGCCGACGTGCAACAGGTAGGAAAGCGAATGCACAGGCCAGCGTGCAAGTCCAAGCAGCTCGTCAAATATCGGTGAAACGAATATCGACCTCTTTCTTCCTTCCTCTTCCTCCCCCAATTTCCTATTCCATCCCCATTCCCATCCGCGAAATTCGAATAATACGTACAAACAAAAGTAATGTTTACTCTCCGTTCGTTGATCGATGGAGGAGGTTTCACGCGACCGATTTAACGCGAGGAGAAAAGGAAAGAAAACGATCGGTATGTAATCGAGCAGCCAACGCGCTCGGGAATCGGCTCGCGGTTGCTCAACGAAAACTAGCACCGTACCACGGGCCGCGAGGTGCCTAATCGTAACACACCTTCACCTAGATATCGATGTTTGAGCGCGACAACGTAAACCCTTTCGAATCGTTGCACGATCGCTCGTTTATTACGCGGCGTTGGCACGAGCCAACACCGATTAACCGGTTCGAATCACCGCCTATGGAATTTCTTTCTTCGCTTTATTTCATTTCGTTTTACCCTTTATTCTTCTCTCCCCTCGAAAAGAGGTGGAAAGAATTTCGAGAGAGACAGGTTTGATTCGCTGGAGCGAAATATCGTCCCAGAACGAACAAACGAGGAAACGATGAAACGGCGGAGGGAAGGACGAAGGAAGAGGAGAGGAAGGGCGTGTTCGTGGCCGAGAGACTTTTCTGCCGGTGGTGTACCGGTTTTAAAGGACTCGAGGGAAGGAGTGGACGAGGAAAGCAAGGGAGGAATAAAGAGGCGAGAAGAGCGCGTATCGCGCAGGTATCGCGGAGATATTCGCATTAGCCGAGAGGGGAGCGACAAGGACGGAGGCGAGAGCCGACGGTGAGAGCAAGACGAGGCTCGAGGCAAATAGACGATAGAGAAAGAAAGAGTCGGTGGTGTCGGGGCGGATGCGAGAGCGGGACGGGTGCACGAGAGGGAGAGAGAGAGAGAGAGATGGAGAGGTGGACTAGCTTTAGCCACTGAAGAGTAAACTGGCCAGACTGCCTGCCGCCGTCGACAACGTAACACCGTTCTTCGGCCAGCGACAACTCTTGGAAGGGGAGACGCAGCAAAGAGAGAGAGAGAATATCGAAGAGATATTTCGAGAAAATCATTTCGTCCCTTCGTCGTACATTTTCACTCCGTTTCTTTTAACCTCGAATATGTTAATGGTACGAGAGACTAACGAACTTTGGCTCGGGAATCTTGGCAAGTTTAGGCTACGTTTCCGACCGAACACAACGGCGGATCGGTTAACGGGACATTCTTGTTTCGTTACGCCGATGAAAGAATTAATCGGCTAAGAGTCGTGGCACGGAGTTGGCTGGCCAGACTGCCTGTCGCCTCTCGGTTATACGTGCCAATAAAGCTAGCCAGAGGAATGCGCTACCTAAAACGATCGCATCACGACGCTGTGTGCCCACCTTTTCTGACCTTATTCGACGAAATTAGAGATCGATCGATGAAAGAAAAAAAAAAAAAAACGCAACGGTTCCGCCTTCGTTGAAGATATTTTAACCATTTCTCATCCGATTTCGTATGATCCTCGCGATACGACACTCTCTGTCGGAAATCAGCCACGCGCAACGGGGATCCTCAGCTGCGGATTTTTGGCCCGGACTGTCCACTCGGCCGGGCCTCGACCGACGAAAAAATAGCAACCGTGGTCGGTTCAACGATCCCGCTCGATTTCCTCGCCAGAAGGGGAGGAGGACGGCCCTGAAAAATCGAGGGTATCCCCAAGATGGATGATAAGCGGACTCGCGCAATTAGAGCGTCAGGCGTGTCCTCTCTAACAGTGTCTTTTCGTACCGTTAACCGATCCCATCGAAAGCTCGGTGAATTTTAAACGACTCGATCCGTTTGGGAGAGGACTAGGAGATAGGTTGACTTTTTTTAAAAAAATCGAGGGAAGGACGAGACAGGATCCGGATTCGGATCGAGAGAGATCGTCCCGTTTTTCTGCGCGTAAATCGCAGCTCGAGGGAGAGATAGAGATGGATAGATAGGGAGAGGAACGGTATTCTAATTTCTACGAGGAGATTTACAGATCGTTTCACGAGGCGCGGTCAAAGATTAATGATCCGGGCAGGGTAAACACATAAAATAGGTGAATATTACACGGCAGCTGAATAAAGAATAACGGCATAAACCCGCGAATGACAAACATTTCCGCGGGGAACGTGGAAAATATCAGGGCGACAGGGGGCGACGAGGTAGGCGCGGTGCTAGAAAGTCGAATGAATTAAGCACGCCTGTTTGTGATTGTTAGCGGCTGCCCACGTGCTCTCCGCTCGCCACGGCTTTCGCCTCGCTTCTCGGCCTCTTTCTCTCCTTCGTTCGTGTCCCCTCCTCCGCCATTTATCCGCCCCCTCCCGTCGCTCAATTTCAATCGAACCGATTTTTCCATCCATTCTTTCCTTCCTTTCTTTCTGCTCGAACAAAGGAAGAACGAGAGAGAGGGGGGGGGGCGATGACGAGGACGACGACAATTACGACGACGAGTTCTCTCCAGAAACGTTGAAACAAAGAGGCCAACCGCTCGATCACTTACCTGAAACAAAACCGATTGCGATTTTAATTAGCAATTAAAAGGAGAGAGGAAGCGTGATTGCGCGTAGGACAAGCTAATCAGCACAGCGTTTACGTTCGTTCCCAAGGCGAGCGGAAGCGAACGAGGTGGCAATTTTCGCGGAAAAATCGAGGGGCAAAGGAATAATCGTCGCGATAATCGTGGTAATCGTGGTAATCGCCGCCGATTCCTTCCTGCCACCAAGGACAACGACAATCAACGCGCTCGAAACCGAGTCATCGGATCGTTAACTTAAACTCACTCAACCGATTCCTTTTTCCTTTCCTAGATAAACAAATGGATAGATAAATGGAATAGATAGATAGATGGACGATTCCCAAACTGGGAATCGTTCGACCTTTCTCTCCCTTCCCCTCCCTTTCTCCGCTTCCTCCCGAAGAATTAGGACGCGGGTAATTAGCAACGGGGAGAAACCTATACACTCTTCCTCCATCCACACTCGAACTACGCTTCTCTTTCGATCGACGGACGGAACGATACTACGCCGAACTCGATCCAAAGCGTTTCTTCCTTCCTTGCCGACGCTTCCGCGATTCCTTCGGCCGGAAGTGGCCGGATGACGCGCTCCCTCGCGCACACACGGTTCGATAACGAACCGTGCAAGAGAAAAAGAACGGGGAGGGGGAAGTCCGGTGGGCGATAACGAAGAGAACGTCGATTCAACGACACACTCGTAAAGCCGGACATTTAACGATGGCGATTTAACTGTCGCAGCGTGGCGCGCGTACAATGTGCTCTTTCTCTCTCTCTCTCTGCAGGCCCGACCTGTACAATAATAATTATGGCTGTGACTACGACGATTGTTTATGGAGGCGGCAGTTAAATTACCGCCGGTTGACGTTACACCGGGCATTTCGGTGGCCGCGTTTCCCTCGGCCGCGTTGTAATTGTTATTTAACAGTGGTTTGCTACCATCATCGTCGTCGAGGACGATAAATTTCCAGATCCCGGCCGAATCAAGATTAACCATTGACGGAGGGAGGGATAGAGGGGGATGGCCGCGCGTTTTCATCAAAGGCTCGTTAAACCGCGATTAAAACCGCGGCCGGCCACTTTGCCGCTTATTTCCAAATCCTCGATCCGTCTATCGATCCAACTATTCGCCGATCGAGTGAAACTTTTCCACGCGTCCGGATATCGCGACGACTTCGGCGAAAAATTCCGTCGATTTTCGCGCTGCGGTTATACGACGCTGTTTGCTGACGGATTACGTCACTCCACGACACGTGATTTTTTCCCCTCGCGGCCAAGCAGATCCCCGCGTGGGAATCGCGATAGCCTCTTGTCGGGAACGCGAGCCGAGCCTGAGTCGAAAATAAACGCCTTCGCTCCCGCGGTTATTAATCGTATGCGAATCGTGGGGGAGGGGCAAACATTTCTTTTGTGCGAAATATTGCTCCTCTCCGCTCGCAGGGAAAATCTCGAATCTTGTACCCGCAGAAATCGCAACTCGAAAGCGGACGAAGGCGCGAGCCGTCGCCGATCGATCGACGGTTAAAATAATTGGAATTTTTGCGCCAAGGTGCTTTCTCTCTCTCCGCGACCGACACGCGACATGCAAACAATCCTTGACAGCCGTGTCACTTGACACCGCGTCAAGTGTTTAATGAGAACGCACGGTCATCAGCCAACTATCTCTCGTCCCGTCTGCTATCGGGTTACGTGAGTCACGAGTTTGTAATCCGAAATAACGCCGGGGCGAAAATTCTGGGAACGAGAAAAGAAGAAACAACCATTTTTTCTCCCATTCGGATTTCACATCGCCGAAAAACTCTTTCGAGGGAAGCTGGACTACGAATTCTTCCTTCTCTCCCCCTCTCTTCTCTCTTCCCCGATCAAATCCAGTCCAGGGAATGCAGTTTACTGCGGCAGAAAAAGGCGAGGGTGAGTTTCCGTTAGAGGAGGCGATTGGCCACGAGCTTCCGTGTAATTGGGAACAATTCATAAATTTATCGCGACAGACAACACGACAACAGTGGGGTCCCTCTCCCGCTCCTTTTCTCGCTCACCCCTCGTTCGCAGCGAACCCTCCACGTTACTCGTCCCACGACGGAGAGGAGGAGGGGAGAGAAAGAGAGAGAGAGATCGTCGAGTGGAGTGGCTGCAGAGGGAGGGAGGGGGAGAAACGGCGGTAAGGTAAGGGGCGGTGAAACGAGGGGCTTGCTCGTACACCGACGTTGGAAGCGCGTTAAAAATTTAATAACTCGGCTCGGTCGGTCGGTAAAGTAAGCAGCTCTAACCACCGTCAAGGGGATCCCTCTAAATCCAAAAGTAAGTATGTACTACCGTCTTCCTAATCGGTGGTGGTGGTAGCCTTTCAATTTTCATTCTCCGCCCATCGCTTCTTCTTCTTCTTCTTCTTCTTCCCTCCCTCGTTTAATAAGGAACGGTACATAATCGGAAACGATGTAACCGTTCGTTCCATTCGTGCCGGCAAATTAATGAATAAATAAACGTCTATTTTCATAGACCGTATCGTCTATTTTGATAAGGGAGAAAATCATTTCGAGGAACGAATTTATTCCACCAATTTATCGTTGTGAATTTTTTCTTCTTCTTAAAAGAAGGAGAAGGTTGAGATAAAAAGAAAAGAAAATCGGAGCGATCGAGTAATTTTCGTGGTCATTTCGACGAGGAAAAGGAGGAGGGACGAAAGTAGCTGGGAAGAAGAGAGGGGGAGAGTTGTATAGCAGCTCGGTTCCTTTTTCCCTCGCCGTAAATTCGTCTTCTTGTTGATCTTCGCCGAGCTTTTACGGCCTCGTACGGCCTGGTATACCAATAAACCGATCGAAACTGTCCAAGACCTTCGAATTCTCGGCTAGGAAGGATCGCCCGACGTTTCTGATCGACGAGACACGCGAGATCTCTCGGGACAAATTTCCTCCTTGATTGTCGTTTCCTTGATCCGGATCCACCCGTTCAATTATACACCGCGATTAACCGCATCCATGGGGGGTCCATTAACGCCCCACCCCTCCCTCGACATTAATTAACTTCCACAGCCGAGGAATTAAATATGCTATCGCGGACGTGTACGAATTTGTTACGCAGATAACCCGTCCCATAAATTCCTCCTCCTCTTCCTATCCCTTTATCCACTTTTCCATCTGATTCGACGCGAATCACCGTTCTCATCGCGCGAATCGTTATTTATAGCACCACCACCGTCCTTCCAATACTCGTTCCATTGCTCGTTCGAGCTTCCGTACATCCGAGATCTGCTGGAAACCGGAGAGGATACGAGAGACGATTTCGACGACCTCTTTCTTCGCCAAAAGAAGAGAAAAGGGGAGAGGAGAGGAGAAGAGGGAGGAAAGGACAATCGTAGTAACGACGTGTACACCAATCCCAAAGAAAGGGGCTTTTTCGGGGGTGCGCCACCCCGACTTGCACCAACGGGATATATATATATATATATATACGTATACACGAAGCGCGTAACGTCCCACTGTCAGCCGACCCCTGCGCGCGACGCACGCACGCACGCACACACGCAGAGGCGCGCGTTCTCATGGACGCGAACCTTTCGAGCGGCAAGGGGCTCTGCCCTATGATTTGTAGCGGCACTATAATGCCTCAACTACCCGACACCCTGACTCACCCTCCCCCCATACTCCAACCATGCCGCACCGCCCCCCTCCGCGCCAAGCAAGGGAAACACGAACCGATTCCTCCTCCCTTTCTTCGACCCGCCAGCAACACGTAGCGACGTAGCCGTTCTTCCTTTCTTTCCCGACGTTCAAAAGGAATTAAACGCTCGGGATGCAATCGTTGCTCGAAATTTCGTCAATTATTCAAAAGGATATTACGTTATTTCTATCTAAATACACGCGTGTATTTTGCGAACCGATTCCTCCTCTTTTTCTTCGACGTGGCCGTTCTTTCTTTCTTTCCCGACTTTCCTTCTTTCTTTCCTTGAAAAGGAGTTAAACGCTCGGGATGCAATCGTTGCTCGAAATTTCGTCAATTATTCAAAAGGATATTACGTTATTTCTATCTAAATACACGCGTGTATTTTGCGAACCGATTCCTTTTCCTTTTCTTCGACGTGGCTGTTCTTTCTTTCTTTCTCGACATTGAGAAGGAATTAAACGCTCGGGATGCAATCGCTGCTCGAAATTTCGTCAATTATTCAAAAGGGAATAACGGATATTACGTTATTTCTATCTAAATACACGCGTGTATTTTGCGAACCGATTCCTTCTCCTTTTCTTCGACGTGGCAGCAATGTAGTCGTTCTTTCTTTCTTTCGCGATGTTGAAAAGGAATTAAACGCTCGGGATGTAATCGTTGCTCGAAATTTCGTCAATTATTCAAAAGGGAATAACGAATATTACGTTATTTCTATCTTCTATATAAATACAGCACCGATTCCTCCTCCTTTTCTTCGACGTGGCCGTTCTTTCTTTCTTTCCCGACATTGAGAAGGAATTAAACGCTCGGATTGCAATCGTTGCTCGAAATTTCGTCAATTATTAAAAAGAAAATAACGGATATTACGTTATTTCTATCTAAATACACGCGTGTATTTTGCGAACCGATTCCTCCTCTTTTTCTTCGACGTGGCCGTTCTTTCTTTCTTTCTTTCCTTGAAAAGGAGTTAAACGCTCGGATTGCAATCGCCGCTCGAAATTTCGTCAATTATTAAAAAGAAAATAACGGATATTCTATATGCGTGCATTTCTTCGATATATATATATTCTCGATCCCATTTCCTTCCCCGTCCCGATTCCGGCAGCACGGTGTCGAGGTGCGCCTCGATCACGCGAATAATTCGCATCGCTATCGAGTTCGCGGCGATGGCGGTGACGGTGGCGGAGACGGCGGCGGCGGCGGTTAGCATCTGAAAATACGGGCGAATTACGTGACTTACCGCGCGTGGTGCAGCGTGACGAGCCACCAAGAGGGGAAACGCGCTTACCACGGGACGAATAACAACAAGGCTACCGGTTCCGCGCGTGTAATTAATTTCCAAATTCGTAAATTCGCAAAATTGAAAAGAAAGAGAGGGGACGAGGCGGGGATGAAAATCGGTCGGTAGATTGATACGTTGCACCACGCCACTCCGAGATGCAAGAAGGGTGGGATGGAAAGAAAAGCGAGGGGGGTATGTCAAAGGGGTATTTCAATTATTCGATCGGTCGGCCGATAGAATTGTATCCGCGGATTTGGGGCGGATTCGGTGGAGGAGAAGAATAGGCGGGGCAGGAAGGGGAATATTCCAAGGCACAAAGCCGATCACGCACCCTTCCCCCACCCCCGTTGCGAAGATTACACGCGCCGCGTCGAAAAATAAGCTCGCGAAATCGTAATCCTTTCCTCGGTCGGCGCCCCCCTCCCCCTTTCTAGAAGCGATTACCACTCTAGGAATTCGGTTGGAGCCGAGCCGACGCGCCGGTTTCGATTAATTAAACCGGGCCGCGCGCGCGCAAGAGAGAGAGGAGGGAAAAGTCGATGCGGTTGAAACGTCGTCCGGCGCAACCTATCGGTTCGCGTGCGATTCTTCTTCTCAACGCTTGTTAGCC
Source organism: Apis cerana (assembly GCF_029169275.1). Lineage (NCBI taxonomy): Eukaryota > Metazoa > Arthropoda > Insecta > Hymenoptera > Apidae > Apis > Apis cerana. The sequence goes on from NC_083865.1 coordinate 10,767,121, forward strand.
GACTCATAAATTACGGAGTTGGGAGAGAGGAAGAAGGAGGAGGAGGAGGAGAGGAACGAAACCCGGTTTTTCGAGCTAATTGGAAGAGCAGCTCCGACGCTCGTAATTAATGGCCATTTCGCTATCACCCCTCGCGCGCACCGCGACTTTTTTTTCCGCCGGTCAAACGCGCGTTCGTCGATAACACGGTGTGTACGACTCTGAACGCTGTCGAGAGTGGCCAACTCTGCCAAAAAACAGGAGAGAGAGAGAGAGAGAGCTGATACAATCGTGGCGAACAGCCAGCCTGCTGCCAGAGAGTTCTCGAAAAAAAGCGCGTGAAAGGACGAGCTCGAGCGCAACCGCGTAAAAAAAATGCAATTTTTCGTCCTCGAATAGTTTCCCCATCGAATAATCGCCACCCGATGATATCTCGAGCGGATCGAGGAGGCGACAACAACGCGTCTCCGCTGTGAATCCGAGGAAACGAAATTTAGCGGAGAGAAGAAGAAGAAGAAGAAGAAGAAGAAGGAGGAGGAGAGATAAATCCGACTTCGAGATAAGATTCCACTCCCTATCGATGATCGAAAGTTTTCATCTTTCGCAAGTGGGAATTCGACTCGGCTTCGAATCCCGGCAACCAAGTTCGAATCGATCACCAGATAGAAAAGCTTCGACGCGTTGAGATACCTAACATGTTCTCTCTCTCTCTTCCTATATATATATATATATATATATATCCTATATATATATATATATATATATATTTTCTTCAAAGTGTATTAAAGGCAAAGCGTATAAAAGTTCACCGACGCGCGAATTTACGAGGCGCGTGCGAGCACCAGATAAATATCTTACGGCTGGGTACCTCGCGTCCTCTGACCTCTCGCGAGAGCTCAGATACCCGGTCCGAGATACGAGCAATTAACGAGATTTTCGCGAAACTGCGGACGGATAGCGCTAATTAGAGGGGCTCGCGCTCTCTGACCAGATCAATTCCTCCTCCCCTCGCATCCCTTCGAATCGAAACGGTTGCGATTCACGACGAGTGAATTAAGCTCCAAAACCGCGACGCTTCTTTTCCTTGACACAACACCTATCCTTCTATAATATCTGTAATATCACGAGCGAGAAAGACGGACAGATAGAGAACGGAGAGGCTTCGCACTAACGACGAAGCCGGAAGTATCTAGGCGACCCCTCTCGGAATCGATCCATCGATTTCAGTCCGCGCGGACGGATACTCGTATTTCGCGTCGAGCGATTCTTGCCGATCAACCGCGCACCTAGGCATTCCGAGAGCGAGCGAGCCATCGATATGCACACGTATGTGCATACGTACGTACACCCGAGGATATATACCGCGCGACGCACACGCGTGCAAACGTGAGGGTACAGTATCGAATGCAGACCCGTGCCACGCGTACGTCCGCAGCGCGAGCAACAAGAAAAGGGGGAGGGGAAGAGAGAGGAGTGCGATTTATTACGTTTTTGCGGCACCGGACCCGGCCCCGTTCGCCCGCAATATCTTGTGTCGCGGTAATTGAATATCTGAAAATGTCAGGAAGCGTACAAGATGGTGGGGAAGGAAGGCTGACGGCGTTCGAGCGGTGAAACGGGTGGAATCGAGATGGAAAAATTGCGCGATACTACCACACCGGCCTCGAAACAATGGCACGAATTAAAAACGCTGCTCGCTTGAGAAAAATTAACACCGCTCCCTCTCTCTCTCTCTCTCTCTCTTCCGACTCCGTGAAATATCGCGACGTTCCCTTTCACGGCGCGGAGTTGAAAGAACGGGAGGCGAAAGAGAGATAGAGCTTTTTCAATTTTTCCTCCCCCACGAAGGAGGAGGAGAGACACCAGGATGATCTATGCGGGGGTCAATTGATCTACGACGAATTCGCGCGGCACGAGTCGTGGATTCGTTCGATCGGAGATGCGGCTCCTCGTGGAAGCAGAAATTGCCGGCGATAAATAATAAAACGATCCGTGTAATTTGAGGTAACGGCTTTTCTGCCTTCTCCCCTTTTCCCTTCTGCGCTCCGATCTGCTGTCTCCCTCTCCCCTCGTGTACGTATATGTACATATGTGTGTTCGACGAAGAAACGCCGTCACGAGGCGCGTGCTGGACGCTCTCGTAAGTGGAAATTGCGTTTCGTCCCGAGATAGCGCTGCAGGATTACAGAGAATCCCGCGCCAGATAGAATTCGGTCCGCCTCGACTCGACCGCTCGTAATTAAATAAATAAATAAATAAATACGAACGTCAACGCGATTAATCGAACGATAACGAGTAATTACGACGCGCGAAACCTCGTACCTGCGGCAAATTCTCAGATATCAATCCTGACCCGCGATAATATTTTCCGCGAACGCTCCTTCCAGCCCCACCTTCCCCCTCTCCTCTATCGACGCTACACCGACCGTTGCCGTTAATTGGCTCCGCGTACAATCCGGGGCGTAGCGAAGATAAGGCGGAAAATTTCACAGCGATGAATTTCACCGAGGATATGAAAAGTCGGCGACTGGCGTCGAACGTGGCGCTAGGGCGCGAAATATACGTATATATATACCGTGGCCACATTTGCATAAACACGCCGCACACCTGTAAATAATTTCTTTTCCACCACGCGTACGTCATCCCTCGACGCGTTGTGGATAGCGGCAACGAGCCGGCTCTATCCAGGGATTTGCATCGAAGGAGTCCACGCCGTCCATAGATCGTCCGGGACCATTTTTGCGGGAATTAATGAGAGCCAGCCACGAGCGAGGAGAGAGAGAGAGAGAGGTTTCCTTTTCCTCCGCACAATGCCAACCGAGACTCGGTGCTAGCCTCGACTAATTAGCATATAGAGTGGATAATTAATTACGCGGAAACGACGCCTTCTCTTTTTACCTGTGCGCGTGCGTGTGTCCAACATCTTTCCCTCTCTCTGTCTCCTTCGAGTAACGGGGGAAGTAAGGCAAATACGAGGGTGAAATTAGGTTGCGGAGCGATCGGGAAAGGATCGGTCTTTTTACCCTTTTGTGGGAAAGGAAAAGAGGAGAGCGAGAAACGAGGTGGAGAGGCGGCACGCGGCGCGAAAACGTTTCGCGGTATCGAACGGGGTGTCGAGAGGGCACTCGACGGGTTCTCTCCTTCCTCGCGCGCGAGAATCGAGGGTGCGTTTTTGGACGAACGTCACCCAGCCGTCGAGGGCACTTTACTAATTTTTCCATTATCCCCCAGATATCATCGAGTGGAACAACATCGCATCATTTTTGAAACGTCGATGATCCTCGAAACTGTTTCCGGGATTCCCTGAGCACCATCCATTCGATCGATTCGAGGGTTAACCGATACATTTCTCGATTCGAAATTTTCGAAAAAAAGGAAGGAGAAGGTTTCTTCTCGCTTCGTCTCGCGCGAAAAGAGGGAGGGCGAGAAGGAGAGGGTGAAGAGGAGGCTGGAATTTTCGAAAGGCATTTCCTTGCTCCGCTGAATTTCCGCGGGACACAGAAACGTACTTAAGCCAGTTTCTCGGAGAAGCAATAAAACCGCGATCGGACTCTCTTCCCTGCTCTTCGCCATTACCGCGCCGACGGAATATTTGACGGAAGATAAAGGACAAGGGATGGCGGCTTAGACCGAAACGACGCCTTTGCCTCTCCTCGCGCCCCGCCACCGTCTCGTACTCCCCCGAGTGAAATGCTCTGTTGCTTAAATATTTAACCGAACCGAGTCGAGGAAAGATGATCCTCCTTCTTCGAAGCGACGATTCCCTTCCTCCTCCCTTCCTTCCCTCTCAAATTCCTCGAACGATGATCAAAAAGAAAAATCGAACGAGTTCGGAAAGTGGATGAGAGAAGGAGGGTCGCAAGATGCGGAGGGAAACGGTGATCGCGAATCAAACGGGGGAAGCGATAACCGGAGGGAAATCAAAGGGAGTGGAAAGGGGTGGAACATTGAAAAAACATTTTAACGAGTTTTAAGCCGGTGGAAAAACTGGCGAAATCCCGCGGATCGGCAGGCACCCTACGCAACCAGCGGAACAATGATCAATGGCTCGTGCAGCCTCCGTTCCTATGAAAAGTTACATTCGTGCCCCCTGGTCCGCGCGCTCGTGCGCGTTAAATCACACAAAGGGATTCCATAGCGTCTATGGATGTGCGTGTACACGTACAACGCGGGGATTCAGTCCTCCGCATTGTGCGGCGCGCACGATACGCGTGCGTGAGCGTGGCTGGTTGATTTTTCAAAGCGCATAATAACGAAAAGTCAGCTCCACGATGCCTCGGTCTCGGTAATGGAGCCATTCGTCGAAAACTGGATGAAACATTATTATCGGTCAAACGCACGCCGAAATATGTAAATCGTCCCCTCCCTCCCCCGGATGAACGATAGGGGAGGCTCGCGTATACGCGTTTCGACGCGTACGCCATCGAGACGAGACGAGAGAGGCGGGACAGGAGGAGAGAGAGAGAGAGAGAGGAAGAATCGAAATCGAGGGAATGGCGACGATATTCCAACGGTATAACTCGAGCGATCGAAGATCGTTTTCCACGTCCCGATCTCCGACCGATATTTTAATCCCCTCCCCTCAAGTCCGAGTGTTTAACGTAAACCGGATTCCTTTTTTCCAGATGCTCTTCCGAGATGCGAGAAAAGAAAGGACGAAGGGAGAAGGGAGAGAAGAGAGGGAGGAGGAAAAGAAGGAAAAAAATATTTCAATTCGATCTACGCCTACGTGTCCCGAGGCGACGTATTCGACGGAGGGAGTCGATAAGAAAGATGCTTATCTGGCCGAGGTATAATGGACGGGCATGAATCCGATGTAAACGAGAGTGGTAATGCGATGGCAAAGATGATAAGGAGATAATGACGATGATCACGTCAGGGGAAACCTGCACTTTGTTCTCCAACGATGATAATAATAATTACAATTAGCGGTCCGGTATGCGCCTCCTAATGTTGTGCGCGTATATACGTACACACACACATATATATATATATATGTGTAACGTATAAAGAGGCGGGGGGAGGGGAGGAGAAAAAATCGAGTTTCAACGTGTTATCGGCTCGGCAAGGGATTTATAGAGAAAATACACAGGTGATCGGCGATACGACCGATCGATTCGTCCCGAGGAAACGCAAGCAAACTTCCAACGAATTTGCATTTCGATGCGAATTATTATTCGATCGGCCCAGCTTCTTCGTCCAATTCGTATTCGTACAATTGTCCGCGATAATCAAGCTTGAACAAGTATATATATATATATACCTTTTTTATTCTCGAGATTTTTCTCTCCCCCTGCCATTCCCCGTACAATAGTGCGTGTCGCAATTACCGCAGCCTTGGGATACCTAATTGCACGCGTTGATTGTTATTTATATTCTCTGCTCTCTCCGTGCCCGAGCGTAGGAGAGAATTCTCTCGTGGGAGCCAATTTTTTCTAATTTTATTTTCTCTCGGCGAGAAGAAGCGAACGGACTTCGGGTTGAGAACCCGTGCGTGTTCACGGGGTATCACGGGGGGGAGGAGGGTAAAAATGATGTTTGCTCGGATACGAAAATTACGAGCGATAGCCGGGCAACGAGTGACCGCCTCGTTATTGGCCACTTCGGTTGCCTCGTGTCTGCTTTATTCTCGCGATATTCCGCTTTAATTTTCCACGCCTGGTGTGAATAACAATTATGTAATAATTTCACCCGGCCCGCCACCATATACACGCGTATAAATGTACACGTACGGGCGCACACCACGTCCACATCTCGAAAATCGCGGGCTACACATCCGCGGCAGGATAAATCGAAAATTTCATTCTGTCGCGACAAATGAATTTTTGAAACTCTCTTTCTCTTTCGCGCCCCCCACTCCCCCCCATCGTCCACACTCGAGGTCATATCTCAAAAATCGCGATTCGAAAACGCTCCGGGAAAAAATAGCTTTTGCGTGAACATATATGTGTGTGCATGTGTGTGCGTGTGCGTGTATGTATGTGTGTGTATATATATATATATATATATATACATATGTATACATATATATTAAAAAAAAAAGAGAGCACATCGTTTAACGAATTTCATTTTCACCCCTAACTCGAGCTGTCGCACGCTGCGGTCTCCACGATCGCGCAGATCAAAAGAGATTTTAATTTATCGCGATCGATATTTTCCACGATTAATTTTAATCGGGAAGGGATTCCGCGTCGGAAAAATATTTATTCGATGGTGGAAAGTTGTAAAACAGCGATGAATTAATTTTCGGAAAAAAAAAAAAAAAAAAATTAACCAGACCGTGACCAGAGAGATGCTTGGCACGAGCATTTTCTTCGCCGACTTTTGTAAAGTTCTCCTCCTACAGAGTTGGACTTCGTCGATCAAAACGACCAACAACGAGATGGAGATAAGCGAGCAGACAACATGGCGCTCCTCGGTGATCCGCGACTATCGGCTTGCTTCTGATTAATATAAACGACAATCCTTATCTTCCCGAATCCCGAGGTTATCTAATTTTTCTTCTTTTTTCCCTTTTTCCTCCCCCTGCCGTTCGCCTCGTCTTCGAAGACGAATCTAGAAGTAGAATCAACAACATCTTGGAAAGGAAAACGTGCAGCCTGCTGCCCGTTTCTGACGAAACTCTCTACGCGCCTGTCTTACTAATTACAGCTACGTTCCTCCTTATCCCTCCTCCTCCTCCTGACCGAGATAATATACATGTAAATATACATTTTTTCCCTTGCTACAATTAATAGATTAACAACGATATATAACGTCGACTCGTGCGTGCATTACGATTACGCAACACGGATTTTCCGAATCAATTTTCTCCTCGATGAGAGAGAGAGAGGGACAAAAGCATTTTTCACGGTATCGTGAAACGATTGTCCTTCCACTCGCTACCTAATCCTTCCCAAGACGTTTTCTAACCCCTCGCTGCCGGGATTAACCGAAAAAGATCCCCGGATCTGGCCGATATAAACGGCATCCGCCTTACCAACCGGGACGTATAATTGGTTGTCAGTCAAGTAGTCAGTGGCAACCCCCTCGAGGCAGTCTCGCGCCGCTTTCCTCCGTCAATCCTCCTCCCGAAGGACACCCGGTACGTACATACACACGACGACGACGACGACGACGACTTACTCCTAACCGACCGAATCCCCTCTCCAATGGGATTTCGCGTGCGATCGAGCAAAGAATTTGGCCGATCTCGAGCCGAAGAAACAAGAGAAACGACCGAGAACGGCGGAACGGTGGCTTTTTAAGCGTTTTTGCGACACGATCGAGATGATTGGCACGCGCTCTCGGGAAAGGCGGTGTCGCGAAATTAGTATGGAAAAGTGAAAGCGGTGGGAGAAGGGTGGGGAAAAGGTGGACGGGCGAGACGAGTGGAAAAGAAACGAAGGGGAGTGAAGGAGAGAGAGAGAGGGAGGGAGAAGCGATTGCAGCCTTCTCGAGCTAATGGTTTTTGGTTTTACAACTCTCTTCCCGAGTATCCTTGACCCATCTAACGGGAGACGATAAATAATTCATCGATCGATTTCAAGCCGGTCGGGCAGAGTCGATCCAGTTATTCGACCGGCAAATTATCGGGGACCATTAATTAAGGATCGATTAAGGAAAGGAATCGTTGAATAATTTGTCACCGCGGTGGTTTCCGATACCTGAAACGCATCATCCTTCGTTTAACCGTTTTCTTCCGGCCATCTGCTCGATCCGAAAGATCGATCCGGATATCTCGAAAGATCGGATAATCCGCTCGATCGCGACTAGAAACACGAAGGAACGAGGATCTCGAGATACGAAATGCGATCGCGAGAGAGCGAGAGAGAGCGTGTGCACGCAGGCCACGTGATCGCTGAGGGCAAATCCATTTCCTGGCACATCGAGGCAAACAGTTAACACGATTGAATATCACTTGGAGGAATGTAGGGAGAAGAGAAGCTCTAGCCAGTAAGCGTCGCGTAATGCGTGTAATTAATGATTACTGGCACGCATCAAAGCTCCTCATTAATCTCACTAGCACGGCCGATGATGCGTGAAACGTTTGATCGTTTGATAGTAAACCAGCCGATTTCACGACGCGTCGATAAACGCGTATTCGACCGTTTACCGCACCGTTCCGTTATTAATTATCACGATTTCGCGCGGGGAGGAGGGGGATGAAATCAGATCCTCGGAAAAATTGACCCTTACGAACCGAGATTCGAGAACAATCGCGGGGAAGAGAAGGGGACAGAGAGAGGACAATCGTCTGGTCTCGCGATCGCTCGTTCCCACAATTTGCATTTTCTCGACCCGAGCGAAGAAAATGTCATTTCCTGGCTGCCTTCCACGGGCCTCTCTTTCTCCTCCGTTTACCCTTCTGTTTTCCACTGTCGCCATCAATCGTCCCGGGCCCAAACTCGGTTGCACGTGCACGTGCGCGCACGACATTTCCTCGCAGCGTTTTCTCGGCAAATCAACCGCGATCTTGCGCGGGCGTTTCAAAGGAGCCGACGTTTTCCCTAAACGGCCACGACCCGCCGCCATTCTGCCGCGAGAGAAAATCCATTCTCCCTCTCTCTCTCTCTCTCTCCCTTCCTCGCAATGCTCGAAATACTTTCTCGCCAGATATTAAAACGCACTCCCGCGAGTCGAAATATCAATCGAAATATCCGAAGGCGGGCAAACATTTGTACCCTTTTGTGTTGTACACGACAGATCTATCGTGGAATAATACATAAGTATCAAGCGTAGAGAGTTTGCGAGCGATAGTCGGACAATAAGTGATTACTTCGAAATGGAAGTTGTAAAAATTTTTCTCGTGTAACGCCATACGAGGTATCCCGGTATCCTTCTCCCTCTCTCCAGTCTATCTTTCTTCTCCCCTTTCGAACAATAAGACGGAGTGGCGTCCATTGTCGGTCAACCCGGGACAATTCGCCATGGATAAAGTTAGCCGGATCGGCCAGCTGAAGCCGATCGCCTTTAATGGATCGCTTGTTCGTTCTCGATTCTTTTTTCGAGCGGAGTGTCGTAGTAGTAGCTTGCCAGTTTCGCAATGCGGACCCACGTGGTGGACGAATGCGCGAAATTCGCCATTTTCGTCCAGCTGCGCTAATTCAATCCGAACCGAGAGATAGATAGTGCATCGCTGAACCAGCTATGATACGCTGCGATTATCGTCCATTATTTCGCGAGACGAGGAGAGCGAATTCAAAGAGAGTCGGTGGTGTATACGCGATACAGAAATCGTGCCTCCGGCTTCGTTATTACCGACCGAGGCAGGAGGGAGGGGGAAGCTATTCGCACGTTCGTGCTTACGAGAAATTGCAACCGTTCCACCACCTCGATGTCAAATTTAACGCTATTCGAGCGATACTTCTCCGATCCGACGCTTTCTCGTTCAACGCGATTCGATATCCTCTCTCTCTCTC